>NC_085055.1:2414434-2720267 GCF_963662255.1 Cinclus cinclus
GGTGACTGCTGTATTTCCTTCAGAGGTCCTGCCAGCTTTAATTAACTCAGGTTCATTCTGAACCGTGCTGAGATTAGGAAGTTGTTGCAATCTATTTGCATTGTAATACACAACCCAGAACATCGCTCTGCCCGTGTCTCCCTGACTGCAAACCTGCAGTCTGCCTTTCCACAAGTGGATTTGAACCCTGGCCATCTTCTCTGCTCCATTTAGCTCCTGCTTTTTTAGCACAGGTTTGGGGGCACTGGCTGGGTTTGAGCAGCTGGGGTGAGCCTGCCAGGCTGCCTGTGCTTGTCAGACCCAGCAGCCAGCAGCATCTCAGTATTTCTTTTCAGATGTGCTTGTATCGCATTTTAGAGCTTTTCCACATCACCTGCTCTTCTTGCCTTCTGTCTGTGAGCATCTGGGGTCTCTGATTCAAGGGCTGGAATCTCCTCGAGGATGGAGCTGCCTCCAACCGTTGCTGTGCAGTTCTCCGAGCAGGGGTTGGATCCTGGGTGTATTTTGTGGATGTGATCGTGGCTGTAATTACATGAGAGTTGTACAAACACACGTTTGCGGATCTTCCATAAGGCTCCAGCACAAATTCTTCCAGTGTTTCACAATTCATTGCTTTATCCTGCTAGGACAGGCAGCCAGACTCTGCCAGGGATGCTGCTGCTCTTCCTCCTGCTGCTCCCATCCCTGCTCACTCTGCTCTCAGCAATCTCCTTAAAATTTAAGTTCTGGGTTAATGAAACAGAGCAAAGCCTGTCCTCCCTGGCAGCACAACTGGCCAAAATGACAGCTCCCACTCTGGCTGGGACAGAGATTGATGCTTGTGTGCTGCAGAGGGAAAAAGCTCCAGTAGTGCTGGGAGAGAAGGGAAAACACAGCGATAATGGAAATGGAGGATAAATAAGTGATGTTGCTAAGTTTATTAGATGATTGTGTTGGATTGGTTGGGACGTGATTTTCTTTTTCAGGGGAAGGGAAAAGCAAAGTTCCTCCCACCACTGCATTGTGTAGTTTGTAGTGTAGGGAAGTTGGTTTCTAATGCTGATGTGTTTTAACTCACCCCTTCAGCTTTCAGTGCTGACACCCATAATTATCTGTGTGGAAATGTTTTCATGACAACAGGCCAGGCTGTGATTTACTCAGGAGGTGGTGTCACCACCTCTCCAGGGGCACGGAGAGCTGTGCTTACTTGTTCTCTGCGGAAAAGAGGACTTTTACCTCGTGCCCTTGTAATAAACTCTTCCTGCCTCTGCTGCCCTCCTGACCACACTGCCACCCTCCCACCCCTGGAAGAGAAATCTGCCCCAATCCAATGGGAGAAGTGCTGGGAAGAGCTGAGCTGTGGCCAGAATAGTGCTGGGAATGTGATTTTCAGTTTAGTGCAGAGCTCTCCTTCGTTTCTGCTGCTGCTCCAAGCTGGCCTGGGTCAAGTGCTCCACTTAACAGTGGAGAGCCTCAGTGCTGGGAGCAGCCCCAGGAATGGTCCTGCTGTGGCCATGAAAGCCCTCAGCACACAGTGACTCAGCGTGGGTGCAAATGGAGAGCCCCAGGCTTTCAAAAACAAACATTTCTGGCCCAGCAAGCCAGAGGCAGCCCAGCCAAGGAGACACCTGCTCCTGCCCTTGTTTGAAGAGGAACTTGGGTCTCCTCTCCTGTCACAAATGCTTTGAGCTACTGCCAGCTATCAAATACTAATATTATTTTATATAATGGAGCCCTTTGTGCTCCTCTGAGGGACCAGCAGGGCTATAATCATTGCCTGAAGGGCTTTAAAATTTCAAGTATTTTTGCTTGATAGTTCTGGGAGGTTTTTCTTTGAAAGAAGTCCTGTCCCAGGGAGCTGCTCTCCTCTCCTCTCCACAAGCAGAAACACAGGAACTGCTTGTGACACTAATGGCAGCTGTGCCTGCGTGAGGTCCCACTAAGACATTCCATACAACAAAGCTCAGCCTCCACAACACAAAATGCAACAGGAAAAAGGTGAAATTGTAAAGGGCCTCCTTCTGGTCTTGCCCAGCATCAATGTTAAAGTGATGGAAAGTCGGAGATTGCTGTAGATTCATTCTCTGTGGCAAGAGCAGTTTGTTTCTTGGATTTCTTTCCCTGTCCTGTAGTTGCTCTCGCTCCCTCTGCTCAGGTCCTTGTGGTTCATCACCCAGAGGTGCCCTGAGAGCAGGCTGCTGTCACCTCCAGAACTTCCCTGGCCGCTCCTGCCAGGACCCATCCATCAAGTGAACAAGTTGGAGGGAACCAGGAGCTGCCTGAGCTGCCAGCCTGAAATAAATCACAGCTCTGAGCAGCACCAGCTCCTCGCTCCTGCTTTTCCTGCCTCATCCCTGCCTGAAAGTTTCCCAGCTCCTGGCAGGGATCTGGAAGGAGCTTGGCTGTGGTGCTGAGACTTTCTGTGCCAGCCAGGCTGGGAATGGTGGGGCTGTGGGATCTGGGTCTGCTCAGACCGTGGAGGCAATGCCTTGTCTTGCTGGGTCATCCCTGTGCCAGATGGGAATTCAGGTTTGGGTGGAAGGCACTCCTTCATAGGCACTTGGGAAAAGTGGCAGTATTGATTTCATTATTTTTATTTCTTTTTATTAACTACTTCCAAGTCAGAAAACAGATTCTTTGTCATTGTATGCGATTGACATCCAGAGAACTGTGTGAATGTCGTCCCTTTCCCTGATTAAGGAATATTAAGGCTTCTGTGCTGTGGTGGGATTTCTGGGCTAAAATTTGGAGGTCCTAATTTACAGTTTGTCCACGATTGGGATGCCTAATGAAGGGAACACTGATTAATGTAGTTATGAAAATGAGTAAACAAAAATATGGGAAATAATTCAAATTTGTTGGTGGCGGTTTTGCAGTTGTTGGATATCAGAAAGTCAATGGAACGAGATCTATAGAATGTAAAGTAAGGGTGGAAGAGAAACCTTTCCCTTCCTCCAAAAAAAAAAAGAAAAAGTAGGAGAAAACAGACTTGGAGTTTTGAAACCATGCTGTATTTGATGAATCACAACCACTGTCTTGAATGACTTTACTTAAAGGTACCAGTGCATTGCAAGTTTAATTCCTCTGCTTTGAAATCTTTCTTGAAGCTGTTTTGCTTCGAGGAGCACTCAGCGAGTCTGGACAGGATGGAATGAAATGATGAATGGTTCTGTAAACATCCCTGATCACGGTGCACAAACATGGAAACACTCATGGACTGCCTCCATGGAGGAGAGCCAGGAGCTCCTTGGAGCTGGGGCTCGGGAAATGCAGGGTGTGGACGTGTGAGCAAAGATAATTTCAGTAATTTTTTTATTTGTAAAACAATTTGGAATTTCCAACTTAACTTAAAACCATGCCTGCCTTGATCCTTTTTGCATGTTTTTATTTGTTTTACAAGATTCATTTAGCTCATTTTTTCACTAAAAGCTGAAATCATGGTTCACATGATACCTTTAATTTTCTCCTTTTTATTTCTCCTTTTTATAGCACACCTTGGGACGCCTCTTTGCTCCACACCTTAATTTTAATCATGCACTGGGAGCAGCCTTGATATTATTCAGGTGCTCTTGGTGGAATAAAAAATGGAAATTGCTATTTGCCCTTGATGGCTCCATTTCCTGGGGAGCCCGTTAGAGATGTAAACACGCCAGGCTTCACTTCCCAGCTTCTAAAGCGAGACTTCCAGGTGTGTCAGGATTACACATGGAGCATTAGGAGGTTTAAAATGTTTTTCCTGTCAGGATGGGAGTCACAGCAATTTTAGGCATTGGATGCAACGCCCCATCCCATGCTCGCTCTAATAGAGGTGGTTATAATGCCTGTTTTGGAAGTGGTGTTATTGATGAGCTGCTGCTCTGCAGAACCCAGATTGCCTTTCCAGTCTGCTTTCTGCTCACAAGTTGTTTTCTCGGTGGGAAATAAATTGTTTTCACGGTGGGAAATGTTGGTTGTTTACTAATAAGTTGTTTTCTCGCTGGGAATAGATTTTGAATGTTAAGATGGGAGATGGGGTTTTGCTTTGTGCTGGTGAAGGGAATGCAATAAGCCTCAAGTTCCTGAGCTATGGGGACTTTTTAAACAGCAGATTTATGATTTCCTGTGTAAGTCTTGTACCTCATGGGCTTTCAAGAGGACACAGGGAATTGTATCTTGGCAGTCACTTAGAACTGAAGGAATTGTGGTCAGGCAGGCTGCCTGTTGATGGAAGGGGAGCATGGATTTCACTGTAACTTGTGCTCGTCTGCAGCTCTTCCAGGGGAAGATCCGTGCCTCTATTTCATTTCTATCACAGAATCACAAGGGCTGAGAAAGGTCTCCAAATCTGAGTCCAACCTGTGGCTGATCCTCCCCTTGTTAACCAGACCAGTGTTTGCAGGTGAAACAGTCCTGAAATCCTCTCCCAGTGCAGCTGGATGTGGTGCTTGCTTCCTTCATGGCAAACCTCCCTGGATTCATTAAAACTCCAACAAAATCCCCCCTGTGTAGTGGTGGGAACGTCAGGTTGACATTTTCTTCTGGAGGTGTTTGGACAGAACAAACTCTGACTAAATACTTTCAGAGGAACAAGGGTTTCATAGCTGGAAAAAAGGGAATTCAGTGGGAAAATATTCAGGAATTAATTTGCTTCATATATTTTTCTTGAAATTTTGTTTCTGTAAGTCAGAGTAAGTTTTTGATGACGCATTTTTATATGAGATTATTGGCATCATCCTAGAATTCATAGAATCCTTGTAGAATAATTTGGGTTGGAATAGGACCTCAAAATTCATCTCGTTCCAACACCCTACCACAGGAAGGGACACCTTCCACTAGACCAGGCTATGACATTCAGGTGGAATTTCTTCATGGAAAAGGTTGTTAAACATTGGAAGGGACTCCCAGGCACATTTGGAGTTCCCATCCCTGGAGGTGTCCAAGGAATGCCTGGACATGACAGTCAGGGCTCTGGGCTGGGAGTGAGGTGGGGATTTGTCACAGCTGGACTTGATGGTCCTGGAGGGCTTCTCCAACCAAAATATTTCTGGAATTCCATGATAGCAGTGAAGTAAAAACTGCCCAATCCCATCCAGGGAATGCATCTTTCTTTCTTGGACCAGGGATACATTGGATATTGGGGAATATTTCTTCACCAAACGGGCTGCCAAGCATTGGAACAGTCTGCCAGGGCAGCAACTGAGTCACCATCCCTGGAAACATTCAAAAAAAGTGTGGATGTGGTGATTTTGGACATAATTTTGCAGTGCTGGTTTAATGGTTGGATTTAATCTTGGAGGCCTTTTCTACCCTTAATGATCCCATGATTCTGGGAATTATTAAAGAATGCTTGATACGCATTTTCTGTAACACTTCTGTTAGGTGAAATACAAGGTTTTGTATTACAAGGTTTGTGTGTTTTCAGGAGTTTTTGAACTTGCTAATAATTTTCTGTTGATCAAATGGAGTAAAACTACTGGAGAGGGCTTTCCAGAGGGAGAAACAAGCTGCTTTTCCAGCAGCCAGAACTGGGATGTGCAAACACACTGAACACTTGGACATGTTCGGCTCAAAGATGTTTTACATGGGGTGGAAAAACAAATTATTTTACCTGGGGGGAACTTGTTTGACTGGGTAGAATACATATTCCCCAAAATGGGCTATGTGGTCCCCATTCCCTTTCCTGGAACGCTCCCAGAAAATGAAAAGGTGTCAGAAATTTGAGATTTTGGGTCTATTGGGGAATTTGCATAGGGTAACTGCAGTTCCTGCTGTAATTCATTGGGTGCCTTCTGTGAACACAGATGTGAGCCCTTGGCGCTCTCCATAAATGTAAAGGATGACTGCAAAAGGATAAGTCTGATAAAATAAAATTTTAAAAAAGCAGAGAAAACCAAGGAAAAATCTGGGTAGGGTGTGAAGAATTTGCCAGATGTGCAGAAGAGAAATCACAACAATGAAAGGAAGCAGCTGCTGGCAGGTGGGATCTTCCTTCCAGGCTGGGAGAAAGTTCTTGGAGTCAGCTCAGGGCCTTGCTGGAACACAAGAAGCTTCTCCTTGATTCCTGAATCATGGAATCATTCAGGTTGGAGAAGCCCTCCAAGACCTTAGAGTCCATTCCCCAGCACTGCCAATCCCACCCCTGCCCCGTGTCCCCAAGTGCCACATCCACACGGCTCTGAAATCCCACCAGGGATGTTGGGCAAGGAAAAATTTTGGAGGGAAAGACTAGAAATTCAGATTTGGGTATTTAAAATGGAGTAAAGTCCAGGATCTCTGTGTGGCAAAACAGAATTTGAATTTGTTTTCCAAACTGAGCTACACAAAGCTCTTCTCTCAGCCACAGAATCCGAAGGAGATGTTTTAGGTCACTTTACTTTTTTTTTTCCCCTCTTTTAAAAATATTTTTTAAAATTTTATTTGGGTTTTTAAATTTTATTTTATTTTGCCTCCATCCTTGCATTTTTTTGCCTTTTTGGAAACTCCTGTATTTCCATTCAGTTGTCAGTTCTCTGGAGCCATGACTCATGGAATTCTAGAACACTTTAGGCTGGAAAAGCCCTTTGAGTCCAACCCTTAACCCAGCACTACCAACCTGTGTCCCCCATTGCCACCACTTCTTTTTTTTACCCAGTTTTGATGGCTTTTCTCACGTTTTTCTCCACCCACTCCTTATTTTAACAATCTGGGATACCCAAAATGCAGCTCAGTGCTCCAGGTGATGACTCCCCAAGGGCAGAGGGAGAGGGAACATCCTTCTCTCCTTCTCCTTAATTCTGATATCAGTTTAGATCTGTCTGATAAAAAGCTGTCACCACCTAAAGTCACGGAACTGGGGCTGGGGGGAGGAGCTCTCCCTGGCATTTGGATGTCAGTAAATATTTGGAAAGGTAAAAAGGCTGAAATGGGAATTTTGTGGCGTTGGAGCAGAGGAACAGATGGATTTCTGCTGTGGCTTCATTTGGGTCAAGGGAAATCTAATTAACAGAAATTACAGCAGTCGAGCCTGGTATTAGTGCTGTATTCACAGAAACCATGATTTTTACATTAAAAAAGGTAATTATCTGTTCCTGTGAAGCAGTAGAGGAGACATAAGAGCTGTCAGAGGGCATTTGGTGTATTTTACCATGGAATTTTATTGCTAAATCTAATTATAATAATGAATATTTTTCAGTGATGGCAAGACTGAGGGGATTGCCCCTGAAATGAGGAGCAGTGATTCCTATTTAGCAGTCTTCCAAGGAATTTATCAGGCTTATTCTTAGGCTTTGTTTTGTGGGCATAGCTGGGAAAAATAATCCAAGTGGATTTTCCAAATGGGTTATTTGAATGCATTTTGAATTGTGGGTAACCAGAAATTGAGAATTCAAGTCTTAAACTGGCCTTAGAGATGAATTAAGCAAAACTGAAATAAAGCTTTGTTAATTCTGAATGTCTGAGAGGCTTCATAGCTGTTAAGGCAATTTTAACTAATCCCCTTTAACTTGATTTTCAGTTAATTTGGATTTATATCTCAGTGTCGCTGTGCTGACAAACCCTGATATAGAACCCATGCTAAAATGAGCTTTTCGTTGGGATAAAGAGGAATTTTTTTGTGCATCTCAGTGGAATGGTACCACTTTGCTGAAATCCAGAGGGTTTTCCCTCTTGCTGGAATTGTGACAAGGCAAATAACTGTGGCTTGGATGACTAATTTTAACTGCTAATTTCCAATTAATTGATTTTTAGGGGCTGATCTTGAAAATTTTTATTTTCTCTGCAACAAGCCTTACTTTTGTCTGTTAAAATTCAAAATCGTATTGTTTTACTGGGGCCCTGGATGTTTTTTAATTTAAAAACATGGCTTTGTACATTCAGAGATTGCAAAACTTTATATAAACACCCCTGGACAAACAATTTACAGAACTTTATAAATAATGTGCCTTGAGAAACAATTTCCAAAGAGGTTTAAAAATTACTCTGGTGGTGAGGTGTGGTCTGAAAAGCTGGAGAAAAGCTCAGCTTGTGCTCGTGCTGGGTCTGAGCCTTCTCAGAAAAAGCAAAGTCACGTCCTGGGTGGCATTTAATGGTTTTGTCATTGCTCTGACATTGCTGTCACCGCTGTTCATTTATCCAACCTGCCTTGGGAGATTTGATGTGCAGAGCTCTCCCAGGAACAGATCTGGAGGAGCCCAGGAGGTCTCGTGGGCTTGTTGGGCTCCGTGACAAAAGGATGATCCATGGGGGATGAGCTTCCCCGTTTATATTTCTGTGGAGATGGTCAAGGTGATGGAATTAGCTCGGAAATATCCGTAACAGCTCAGCGGGGATCCAAAGACCTTTGCGCTTAAAGATTTTTCAGTTCATTAAGAAATCAAAGTAAAAGTTAACTGCTAAATAATCACTGGCTTCAGAATGCAATTTGCTATCAAACGAGGTCGGATATTGAGGGGGAAGGACTCTCTCACACTTGAACTCCTACAAAAGCACTTTGAGAGACGTTTTTCCTCCCCCGGTGAGCAGCACATGTTCAGATTTAACCAGGGTGACGTTTCCACCCTGGAATATCAGCTGGGTGCCCTAGAAAATCTTGCCAATCATCTTCCCACTTGATCTTTGGGGATAAATTAGGAAGTGCTATTTTCCCTGGAAGGGAGGCAGGGGAGTACAAGGATGTGAGATGGCTCCTATGGGTTTGGCTGGCTCTCTTTTATTCCTTTGAAATTCCAACATCTCTTCACTGGAAGAATTTGGAGGCTCTGTTTTCCACCACTGATCATGAGAAGAGGCAATTTAGGGACAAATATTTTTGCAGCTCAAGATAAATTTGTGGCATTTTCAGGATGAAGCTGTTTGACTTCAGCACAGTCTCTTAAGGTGTGGTAAATTGGGCAATTTTCCTAAATTTAGGCTAACAGGGCTTCAGTATCTTGGAATAAACTTCACTTCTTAAACATTTACAACTGTTGTAGCACCTGAGCAACTGGGCTGCTACTGCCTGAACAAAATTAAATGTCAGCTAAACAAAGTATTATTGTTTAATGGCTTGAAAGGAACTTACCTAAACTTAAACTATGGCTAAAGAACTCCTGGGTATTGATATTCTGGTTTTAGAAGATTTAATTGTTACCCCTTCATTAATTATTGCCGCTATTTTTGATATTATATTGGAATTTCCTTCTCACCCTATAATATAATCCTTCTCACAACTATCATATATTTTTACTTCAATTCTTAGCGGTTTTTTTTCCCCCCCACATAATGAACTCCATTAGTGAGTAGGATTTAGCCTGACTTTTTATGTAGCTTATGCAAACTGAAGCACATCAACCACCAGCCTCCAAAAACGCTGGAATGGGAATGTTTACAGACTTCTGACAAATACTGAGATGTTGATTGCGGAGATATTTTCATGAGTGAGTAGCAAATGTTTCTGGAGAGATCATTTACAGTGAGGTTGCTCTGATTGAGTCATTTGCTGCATTTCTGTGGCTTTTTTTTTTTTTTTTCATTGTTGTTTGTTTTCTCCAAGGGAAGTCATAATAATAAAAGACGAGTCTGAAAATAGGCCCCGTGTCTGGTGGTTATGGATGCACTGCTATAAATAGTGGAACTTCTGGGGGCTTTTTGGATGTCACAATGAAATCAATCTTGGAATAATTATGCTGCTCTGAAGAAGTTGGAACATCAGCTTAGTCTTTTTATGTGCGAATATATAGGAGTGACTTTATTGATAGCACAATGATTGGACATTATGAAAACTGTTCAGCATCTTCCCTAAGTGTAGAACTGCCTCAAAGTGAAAACAGAAGCTCAAATTTCATCTGCTCCCAACAGCTCTTGCATAGGTGAGGGCCCTTCTATCACCAGGAATGTAAGAAAATGCAGTTTTTCATCATAATGCAAGCAGCAATCAAGAATTCCTAATATTTTTGTTCCCTTCTAAAGGGAAATGAAGTGTGAATGACATATTTTGTCCCATTTTACCAATATAGTTGTTAGAATGTTTTCTTATCAAATGGTTTTTAGGAGGGTGCTCTTCTTCTCTTTGGGCTGAGTCTCATGTGTCTCATGTGAGATTTTTTATGCCAAAACAATTATTAAATAAGCAAGTGTTTTTTTCTTTTAACCAAAAAAAGCTAACACAAAAAAACCCAAAACAACAACAACAACAACAACAACAACAGCCCCCAAACAAACAAAAAACCCAAACCAAAACAAAATAAAACAAAAAAAAATTAATCTTAAATCAAATTTAGAATCCGAATCTCTTAGGACTAAGAAAGTACTGACCACCTAAAAAGACCAGGAATATTTATGTTAATATTTGCTTTAAAGGGAAGATAATTTTGGGAACTCCAGGTAAATTCCTCCACTAAAAATATGGGAAGAAGTTTTGTTTTCCTGCTTAGCTTTGCTCTGGAATGTGACACTAGCAGAGGGAAAGGATATTTCTTGTTAATGATTTGTAATTATTTTCTAGTTCTTCTCCAAGGGTGTTGGGTTTTCATTGTACAGGGCAGTTGTACATGTAAAGCTGGAAAAGATAATGGAATTACTGGAAAGGGAATCATCTTGTGGAGGTTTTTGTCCTTCCCATGGTTGGCCTTGTGGAGGTTCCTCCTTGGGCCAGTCTGGCTGATGTCACTCAAATATTTGTTGCCTTCCAAGAGCAGTAATCTCTGATTTTACAGCAAAGAAACATTTCCCTGCCTTATGTACATATAGATTTTATGTGTATATAGATTCCAGTAGAGTGAAGACTTCAGGAGAAAGCTCAAAAATCACTTTTCTAACACCTTCATGGCCATTAAAATAAAAGCATTTGTGTCCAGCCCTATCTATAGACAAATTATAAATAGGTTCCAGCGAGAAAATGATTTGTCACCAGCAATTATTAAAAGCTTTCCAGTTAAATCCAAGTTATAACCTCCTTCTTAAAAACAGAGAGGGCTGAATTATTATTTTAGGTTTCATCTGGGTCGTTTTCAAGCATGAATGAAACATTTCCCTGGCACAAATCATTCATCTCCACGAAACCTTCAGGAAGGGTCACAGAAATGACCAGCAGAGGTGAAGATGTTCATGCAGATTTCGTGGTGATGGAAAAGCTTTTTTAGAAACAAGGGGAGAAAGCAGAATGTCAGATGAAATCCATCAGTGGAGGGGGGGAGAGAAATGAAGTGATTCACTCAAATGGCACCAGGACTGAATTAGTCAGGGGCTGAAGGCTTATTTCCAACAAAATATGTTCACCCAGCTATTAAGAGAATCCTCATGAGGAATTCTGGCTGTTCGAGACATCAGTCACAGGCCATTCTCCTGGCTTGTATTGAAATTGCTGGGTGAAAAGGTGATTTCAAGTCTCCAGCGATTGTTTCTGGATTATGCATCAGGGCACAGTGAAATGGCAAATCTTTATTGCCTGATACTGCATTGCAAAATTGGTATTAGGTTAAATCACGTCGGTTGGTCATAAATCAGAGACACGCGGGTAA
The DNA here is from genome assembly GCF_963662255.1 of Cinclus cinclus. Lineage (NCBI taxonomy): Eukaryota > Metazoa > Chordata > Aves > Passeriformes > Cinclidae > Cinclus > Cinclus cinclus. The sequence goes on from NC_085055.1 coordinate 2,425,867, forward strand.
AAAATGAATATACACAACCTCTTATTGCTGTGGCTTTGTTTGTGGCTTTTTCCACAAATTCCTGCTTAAAATTCAGCTCTGGCTGCTGGAAAAACAATCCCAAACCCATCAGTAGCTGTAAGGACCTGATAGGAGCAGTGATTTGGGGGGATAACACTCCAAATATTTGTGAGTGGGGGCTGGCTCGCAAGAATCACGGAGAAATAATTTGGAAATAGGAAATTTAACTGCAAAGCTCCTCTCTGGGTGGTTAATTCCTTGATCTGATGGGCATTTTGGTGGGAATAAATCAGAAAGTTGGACACTTGGACGCTTCCAGGGATGGCTCAGCCAGGGGTTCTCTGGGCAACCTGTGCCCACCCTCACGGGGAGGAATTCCAGTATCCCACCCATCCCTGCCCTCTGGCTGTAGGAAGCCATTCCCCCTGCCCTGTCACTCCATGAACAACAAAACTTCATCCAAACATCAATTCACCAATGGCATCACTATCCATAAAATTTGGATATCTGAAAACAGGCCCAGAACCAGAAACCTTCCTCTAGTCCTGGACCTTGTTCTGGCTGATATTTCATGTTTTTAGGCAAGAACAAAGTAAGAAAAATAAGTTTATGAAGGAAGATTTAGATTTTTTTTTTCTTCCTTTAACATTTTAAGTTCATGGAATATTTGGTTACAAATTCCAGAGTGTCCTCCTCAGCTTTTAATGTATTTACTTCTGTGGTCACCATGCAGGTTTTGGCAGCATTTAAAAGAGGTTTTTCCTATAAGAATGGGGTTCCACGCCTGACTGCAATAACAGTCATGAAGTCCATAAAGAAATGATTAAAATTTTCCCCCTGCTATTAATTGGAGTGATATTATTTTTCTGTATTTTATTTCATTTGGGCTTTTGAGGATTAAATTACCGAAAATTGTACTGAATTGTACTGAAATTGCCTTAAATGTCTCAGAAAAAAGTGGATTTTTAGAGCCGAGCTCCTTCGGCACCTTTTCTTTTCCTTTTTAAAGTTTTTCCTGCTTTTCCACTTGCTTTACCCTTATAAAAATATTCAAATTCCAGCTGCTTTTTGGAGATGTGGAAAGTCTTAATCCAGCTCGATGTGATTTTAAACACTTAGTTACACTATGCGTTTGTGATTGGTGTCTAAATATCTGATAAGTGCAAGTTTGGGGGTAGGAAATGGAATAAATTCCATGGGAATGAGCTCAACTGGGAACCACCTACGAGCACCAACCTCAGTCTTTGATTCTACTCAGGGTTTTTAGCTCCTATTCCAGAAACTTCAACACTTAAACAATCTGTGGTAGCTCTTTGTGTTCAACAAATCAACTCTTGTTTCCATTCATGACTTTTTATTCAAATGCGTGCCAGTAGTGATGACAGATTTATGGGATGCAAAGATCTGCCGGCCATCCTGAGATATTCCAAAGTTTTTTTAGTGCCAGAGGGAAGTGCTTCCCACCCTTGGCTCAGCTGGCAAAACCAAATCGGTTTTACAACCTCAGCCTGAAATCTTGACTCAATCCCCTCATTCCAACCGGTGTTTTTGGCTTTTCCATTATTCCCAATGTCAGTTTTGGGTAATTGCTGCGTGTTTATGGAAGCTGGAGTCCATAGCAGCCAATTAACACTATTTAACAGCTGTTCAAAGGGATAATTGCCTGATGTTAGCATCACCTAACGTTATTTTTAATGCTAATTACGGCATATTTACTCTCCTGAAACACTCCCAGGTACGTTTCCAAACGTGACAACAGCAATATTTGTGTTCCTGCCAGCTGCGGGAACCAGAGCTGGAGGATTTTGTGACTGCCCTGGTAAATCTGAGCTGAATATTCCTTGCTGAAGGTTTTGGTTTCCTGAATGGAAATGCTGTGGTGTCACATTTATTCTCTCCCCCGGCATTTCTTGGTAGGATTGGAAAGCCAGAAGAAAACAAGCCACAAAAACTTCCAAAGCCTAGAAGGTAGCTCAGTTTTTGTTAATTTTTTCTAGAAAATCGGTACATCAGAGTCATTCCCACACTTTTAAATGAACTTTATGCTCTATACATAGTCCTGTTCATCAAAAATTTCTTGGAGAATTACAAGATTGTATCTGTAATTTTTATTTTAAATCCAGCTTCTTGATGTCTGTGAATTCCAGAAATGTTTTTTTTTTTATTTTGTTTAAGATTTATTTGCTCCATAACCTCCTGCTAACAGCAGTCTAAATTTTTCCACTTTATATAAATGACTCGTTCCTCAGCTCCTCTACAGTTTTACAAACTGAATAAAGCAGCATAAATTACCCATTTAGGAAAGGTCTTATTGAATGTTAACATTTTACATTCAGGATCAAATTGAAATAATTGCCTGAAAGGAAAACACCTAAAACAAATGATGGGCCTTGAAAACAGAAATCATAGTTTCAAATAAAAATAGATAGAGAGCCCTTCAGAAGCTGTGGTAAATGAATGGTTGGTTTAGTTGGGAAGTGGGGATTTATTAGCTTGGGTAGATCATGATGAAAGATATCTGTGAAAAATAATTGGTCTCATTTTGGGAAAATCAGGCAGTCCATTAAAACTGCTGCACACAATGATCACAGGAATACTAATTTGGCTTGTAAATTCCTGTGATTTTTAGCACTCCCCGAACCAGTGTAAATTCCAGCCAAGAGATGATAATTCAGGTCATCCAGAGTCTTTTGTTTGTGCATCTCTGCATCCCCGGGAAGATTCCTGTGTGTGAGTGGATGTTGTGAATCCCTCTGAGCCCCTGGGAGCCTCTCTTGAGGTTCCAAGTGCAGGCAGGGAGTTGATGTGGAGTATTTGCAATTAATTTTGGGGTGAAATAACAGTAAATGGAGTTTTTGCCTTCCCAAACAGTGCCTGACCCGCACCCAGCCCCTGCACAGGGCAGGATGAGTTGTATGAGGCAGGAGAGCAGAGCTGGAATCACCAGTTAGAGCACAGGAAAATAAAATTTTCCTTTTTGCCTTTGAAGATGTATAAATAATCCAGAGAGATATAAATAAAATATATGTGCTTTGTTTTTAGGAGAGAAAGAGGTAAAATAATCACTATTATGGAAAATAGAAGTTGGGGTGGAAATGCTTCATTGGCACCAATGTATTTTCTGTAGGTTTGATAGAGACAGGAAAATACTTTTAATCTTTCCAATTGTGATTGATATCAATCATCTAAACATGCAATTACCCAGGTATGCAATTAATCAAAACACTGAGAGATGAACAGAGCATCATTATTTAATTTCACCAATGAGTGCCTCGACAGAATCTGCTCTTGAAAGACTTTTGCAATGCTGGCTTCAGAATTGGTTTCAAAATAAGAAATGTTCTCCCATATGGAGTAATTTGTGAAAGTGCTGCTGGTTTGATGTGTGGGAATAGTGAAGCCTGTGGGTGTTGAATCTGCTGTAGCAAAAGAGGGACATGAACCTGTGGAACCAGCCAGAAAAAGGTACAGGGGAAAAGTCCAAGTGAAGAAATAGTGGGTGAAAATGAAAATGGTGCACATTTTTCTACATATTTTTACAATTAAGATTCTTATAATAAACTACATTTCCTTTCCCAGCCAACCTATCCTGACAGCAAATACTCCTGGAAATGCGGAGCTGCAAACCTTCCCAAAACTGATTTATAAATCCTCGTGCCTTTTCATTCTGACCAAACAAAAGGGGTTTGTTGCCCTTCCAGTTTTTGAGCTCTGCTCTGGTTGGACAAGTGAGATTTCTTGTTCTTGGTGCCAGGGAGAGAATTTTCTGTGTGTAAAAGGAACAAAGAATGACTTTGCTTGGTGTAATTTTGTGAAGCAATTTGATGGCTTTTGAAGATTCTCTGTCATCCTTGAAGCATCTCTTTCTGTGAGAGTATTTGATTTTGATGTTCATATTTTCAGAGCCCAGTCTGAGCTTGTGCTTTCCCCTCTGCTCCTCTCCTCCCTAATCTGGAGTGCTGCTAGGATTTCCCAGGGCCTTCTGTTTATGAAATGCAAGGTAACTCTGAATCTTTCATCAAAATTAAGAATGAGTTGTGCCTTATCTCTCTTTCCTCTGCATCTGGTGGATTTGCAGGAGGGCATATTTCTTTCCAGGGTGGTGTAGAAATTGGAAGGGTTTTATTTTTAGTGAAAATCCAGATTAATTCCACTGTAAGGCCAGCTCATATCTCTAATGTAAAAAGTGAACTAGGACGGAATTTCTGGTTTTGCTGTAAACAGCACCATAAAATAGAGATGAAATTGAGAAAGGTGAAGTGCCTACATGCTTACATGAAAATATTTGTGTGTATGTAATGGTTTCCAGTGAGTGGTCTGAGATAAGCATACACAACTAATAGGAAATATTCCCAAATTTGAGCAAAAAATCTCCCTGAGCAGGATTACAACACGAGGGATAATTCTGCATCTGTGTCTGAAGGACTAAACAAAGGAAACTCTCTTTGAAAAGCAGGACAAAGGGCTGTGACTGCAGCCTTCATTTCCTGGGGGTGTCCCAAACCTTCCTGGATCATGTCCCAATCCCTGTGGCTTTTTCCCAATCCTGTTTGGACAGGGTGATGTGACAATTCCCAAAGGTTCCATCCAGCCTGAAGCGTTTTGTGACTCTGGGCAAGACCGGGGTGGAAATGGGTGGAAAACTCCAGTGATTGTGGCAAAGGGAAAAACTGAGAGGAATTGCAGCAATTTTCAGGTGTTTGAATATAAACCCCATTGTTTGCTGGGCTGGTAATGCAGTTGTATAATATTTTTAGTAATGGTGCTTTTGAAAATGGTTTTTGAATGAATAAAGGGTTTTTAGGTAATGAGACTTGTTATCCAAATGAAAACATCCTTTCAGATCAAAAGTTACCCTCCTGTTCATGCCAGTTCCTGTCCTTGTGTTCCTTACTCAGAGAATGACATCTCTGGCAGAAAACTAGAGTCTATTACACAGCAAGGGAAAAAATAAAACAAAACAAAACAAAACCAAACCCCAAACCAAACCAAACCAAAACAAAAAACCCAAAAAACCAACAACCCTGAATTTAGCTCAGCAGTCAAAAACACATTGCTGAAAGGTCCTGCTCCCCTCTGAAGGCCCAGAGAGCCCATGGCCACTCCATTTGTCACCGCAGCCAAGGGCCAGAACGTGGAACTGGCTGCCAGGCACGGAGGGGAGCAAGGAGATGATGGGTGTGGGGGGCCCTGGGCTGCATCCTGTTGGAGGCTCGGGGCTCTCCAGGGTCCCATTCCCAGGAAAAGCTGAAGATATTCTGGAATGAGGTCATCTGCTGAGGGATCTGATGGCAAAGCTTTCTTGGATCTTTTCCTTAACAGATTTTCTTGGGGCGAAAAGAGGGATGGGAGAGGAGATGTTGTGGCTTAAATGCTGAGATGAGGGGTGGAAATCCCCAGTTCTTTTCAGGCTTTTTCCCTCCCCAAGTCACCTGCTGGAGGCAGGGACACTTCTCAGTCAATCTTTCACTTATCAAATTATCATAATTTGATATTCACAAATATGACATCCCCAGCTCGCTTAATAAGGTCATAACAATGAATTATGTAATAACAGGATTTTCACAGCTCAAAAAGCTGTTTAAAGCAAATACTGACCAAAGTTGTAATACATTTTTAAGCCAGACCCTAAATTTTATTTCTGCTTTGCCCCTCCAAACGTATCAGAGGGAAGCTGTGTTTCCTGACTGGAACACTGGGTTATTCCTGCAGTGCTGGGTGGGAAATGAATTAGGCTTTCTCCAAACTCACTTCCCAAGTTAAGTTTCATGCAGGGCACGGTCAAATGCACATTGGAGCTGCAAAAGGACAGGCAGGAGTGTGGAGGGACCACCTGCTCTGCTTCAGCCCAGTCTGGAGCCAAGGGATCCCAGGTTAATTGTGTTTGTATTCAACATGAGATCAGGAATAACAGATCTGACAGAGCTCGCCAGCTTCGGGGCTGGGACAGAAGACAGAAATCAAAGAATTCCAAGTGTAGAGCTGGGATACAATGCTTTCAGGACAGTTGCAAATAAATTGCTGTGAGTTTCCAGCTTTGAAATTTCAAAGGATGGAGAGGGAAGTCCAGTTCAATGCTAAAAAATCCAGAGAGGTGGCCTTGCCACTTCCTCTGATGGCTGCCAGTGTTAGGGTTTGTTGGAATTGCTTAAAATTGGGGAAGTGATGAAAGTGAGTTATTTCAGAGGCTGGAAATTCTGTAGAGCCACAGCATTTGGATTCTTTGTCAAAGAGCACTGCAAGACTGAGTGTTATTGGTAAAAACAGCACCAAAAAAATGATAGTTTGGGCTGTGACCTCTTCTGTACACCAATGTATCAAGCAAGGTATTTCCCTTTGGGTGAAAAAACAGTTTTTAATGGAGTGCAGGAAAATCTGTGGAAGCTGCGCCTCTCACAGCCTTCATTAAATGTTGTATTTAGACTGAAAATTTCAGTGATGTAACCCATATTTTATAGTTCTGATAATACTAGAATAGGAATATTAACCATCTCTGTATTCTGCCCCTTGCCTAGACAGATGTCTTGGCCGGGATTAAATTAATTGCTAAATGTCTTTTCCTGCCCTGACAGCTGGGAATTTGAGGCTTCAGAGGTAAATAGGTTTTGAAGCAATCCAATAATAGGCTTAAAAGGCTGAGAGGCAACAGAGCTGAAAAGTGAAAAATCAAGAGGCTGGACCATTAATGCCTCCTTGAAAAGTTAATCAGTCCATGACAACAGGCTGGAGTGTAAAGAGTGGCTGTGCTGAGGGCTTTGGCAGGTCAGTGTTTTGCCCCAAGTGTTCAGGTTTGGAATATTTATGTAGTTGTGTGGTAAATATTTGTAGTTAATTAACTTTGTAACAAAGTTGTGAAGTGATCTGAGCCTCAAGAGAAGGGGTGAATGTCCTCGAAGTGCTCCTCCAAAGTTGATTGTCACTGCCTAGCAGACCTTGTCTTGTATATCCCAAATTTAGGGTTTTTTTTTCCTGTATTTTGGTTCAGTGCCAAGGCACGATGGAGTCTGATGGAGTCGCTGACTCCAAACACCCACAAAGGATAATGCCAAAGGATGAGAAGGCTGAGGGTGGCTCTTCCAAGACTTTTCAAGGAAAATCTCAGTGTTGGTGCCAGTGGTTTCAGTGGGGACAAGAGGAAAAACAGAACATCAGAAGGTCCTTGGTGGCTTTAGGCACTAAAGGCTGCAGAAGTCGAGGTGGTGCTGGAGGGAGGGCAGAGATTTGGGGTTGTATCAGAGAAGGAAAGTGATGGGGAGGGTTAGAAGATCAACGGGGGATGGAGAAAGAAAAACTTGGGGGTGATAAATCTGCAGGATGATGTTACTATTGAAACAAAAATAACATTCTGAGAGCCTCCAAAGCATTTTGCACCAACTGGTGAAACACCAGTGCCCATCTGCAAAGGGGCAGTTCTTTCTGTTTGTTCTCCTGCTGTCTGTCTCCATGGTAATTCAGTTTCCTAAGGGCTGAAATCCATTTGTTTAATTACAATCTTTCATTTTATTACGGTGGTGGCTCTGTGTCCCTAATTACTCTGGCTGGCATGCAGCTGTAGAGAGACCCTTTTCCACAATGTGTCTCAGAAATTCTGGGGGTGTTCCTAGAGAAAACATTAACATCTGGAGCAGAGTAATGGTTTTGGATATTAAAGCTCAAAATGAAATATTTAGGGGTCCTCTGAAGCATGCACCTGACCGTGGGGAATGTGGGCAGAAGGATGTCTGCAAGCCTGGAAGTTTAACAGATGCCACTGAAGTGTGCAAGCGTGCAAAACGAAGCCAGTCTGGGCTTTTGGTACAAATTCAGGGACATTTGTGCCATTGAATTCCTTCCTTGTGGGCATGAAGGGCCCATGGGCCAGAAATCTCCATGGAGAGTGGGACCTGTGGGAAATAGAAAAGGTACAAGACTCCCAGAAAGCTGTGGGAAAGCAAATCTCAGAGGGAAGAAATGCAAGAAAGGTGGGGAGGCAAGGTCAGGAAATAACAGAGGTATGTGCTGTGCAGAGATAGGCCTTAGAAAATATTTTAAGCAACACATAGAATTATGTAAGCTTAATAATGAAGCTTTATCCATTGTTTTAAATCATTCCAAGTAAGCATCGATAGAAGCAAGGCGTACATGTAAGTTTACTAATTAGCTAGAGCAAATGCTTGTCAGCTTTTAATATTATCTTATTGGCTAAAAAGCTTTTAAAAGACCAGGTAACTAAGAACAACCTGTCTGCAGCTGTAAGCAGCTGAAGTTGTTTCCATCTTCGTTGCTTGGTTCTCTAAAACGAAGCTGAGCTGCTCCAGCAGACTGATCCTGTTTGTATGTATATATATAAAAAGATATAAATATGTGGATAGATAGATAGATAGATAGATAGATAGATAGATAGATAGATAGATAGATAGATAGATAGATAGGAGAAGAAGAGGAGAGGAGGAGAGGAGAGGAGAGGAGAGGAGAGGAGAGGAGAGGAGAGGAGAGGAGAGGAGAGGAGAGGAGAGGAGAGGAGAGGAGAGGAGAGGAGAGGAGAGGAGAGGAGAGGAGAGGAGAGGAGAGGAGAGGAGAGGAGAGGAGAGGAGAGGAGAGGAGAGGAGAGGAGAGGAGAGGAGAGGAGAGGAGAGGAAATATCCCAGAACCAACAGGAACTTCCAGCCCTGCTGGTGCTGGGAACTTTGTTTTACCCCCAGCCACCCCTTTTGCCACCTGTAAATCACCTGTAATGAAAGACCCTGGGGGAAAACGGGATTTGCAGGGATGGGGTGTGGGATGAGCAGGAGCAGGGATGGAAGGAGCTGATGGAGTCTCTGGAATTATGGTGGCTTCTGCTGCCTTTATCAAGCCTGGAGAAATGTCTTGGCAAACACATTCTGTTCTGTCAGCAGCTCCTAAATGGTTTCTTCAAGGACTCCTCTTTGCAAGAATTGCAGAATTTGATGTGCCTGGGTTGTTTGATTTCATTCTGCTAGTAGAAGACTGCAAGGAAAACAGGGTGCCTTTGAATTTTCTTCAACAAAATGCCATTTTGCCCAGTTATCCCGTGCTTTCCTCCAAGATTTCTGCTAGCTGGAACTCCAGCTCTGACAGGCAGCATCTGCTCCCAGCCTGGAGCTCTCGGTGGGCTGGCTGGGGACAGGTCCTGCCATTCCCTCGCCCTGCTGGGAGGGAGATTCAGTTTTGGCCATCTGGCTGCTGTCTCTTAAGAGCAGGGAAAGAAGTCAAAGACCTGAGAATTGGCAGCTGGAGGGGCTGAGAAGTGGATGTGTGACCGTGTGTGGAAAATGGACTTTTCAGAGCTGCTTTCTGTGCTAACCAGAGGGTTTATTTTATTTTATTTTTTTTTTTTTTTTTTCATTTTGCCAGCAGACGGTTTTGAGTTTTTTCACCAGCTGCTGTGGAATATTTGGGTTTTACATTATTTTGCCATTTTGGCCCGGAAGAGGAAGTTGTGTTTCCTTTTCTCGATGTATAATTGCACATTCTGTTTTAAAAATTGTAAAGGAAAACCCTACCTTGTACTAATTGACTTATTTTTCTATTCTATATGAGAACATGCAGAATTCCACACTTTGATGCTACATTTCATTCCATGTCATTCATTCATTACATTCCAGTGAATCCTCTATTAGGCTCTATCAGAAGGAAAAGGAGGGGATTGAGAAAAATTAGTGATTTTTTTTTTTTTAGGATAAAGCAGGTGGAGCATGGCCTAGCCAGGCACAGGGTACTGATGCAGGTAAATCATGCAGATAAACGATAATTCCCCTGTCTATCATTTAATAAGAGGCATTTCCCCTCCATTTCAAGCTTTGATTGGGTCGCTAAGACTTAGAAATCAAAACTAGTTTCTCCTACTGTCAATTATGATAATAGACCTTTGTCTTTTGCCTCTTCACAGATCAGTAGCAATTTATCCTGCACTTAATTGCATACAAAAAAATTCTGTTCAGCCTTGAGTTAACCAGGAAAGCAGATCCTTCTCTTTGATCCTGAGGATATGAGCTGCAGTGGGGAATTTTTGCTGCCTTCTGCCTCAAAGCCAGACCTCACCTCATGACTCACTTGCTTCAAATGAGCACTGCTCAAACAAAAGAGGAATTGAGTCAGGAGGCCCGTGTGAGGATGATTCACAATTCATATTAAAAATTGCCTCGTCACTTAGTGATATCAAACCAACGTGCATCCAGATCCTTTCGGCTTCCAACACTTCCCTGGAGAATAATTTCATCCTTGCAGCTTTGCACTTTTTTAACTCTGCAATTCTCAGGGCAGCTGTCCCTGGAGAAGAAGCTGCTGCTGAGCTCCCTGCTCTGGGCTTTTGCTAATTAAAGGTTACCAAATGATGGCTAGAAAGTTCAGAAGAGATAAAAAGCTGTTCTGGTTAGTGGGAGAGGGATGTGAGAACTGGGATGGGATCCTTAAGGGATGGTGGAGGCCAGGTGTGGGTGATACAGCTGCAGATCCCAGTTTGAGTCACATCTGGGAGCTGCAACAGGAGGACATTTGGAGAGTGTTGTATCCATGGATGCAAGCGCAGCATCCTGGAGTATCCACTCCACCTTCCCAGCTCCCTCACAGGTGTTCAGCGCAAACATTTTCTCCTTACACTGTTACATCTGAACTTGTTGTGTGCTCACTGCTGGAGAAATTACATGGATATGTCAATGCAAACACCCCTGGAAATTCCCTTTGTCCTTCCCAAGTGTCCCTGCTGTGCTGTGACAGGCCCCTGGTACAGACTGTGGATGGGTTAAGTCTCTACTTTACAGGAGCCTGAATCCTGGTGCCATTTTCCATACGAGACTGGAAACTCAGATTTTCTGAGGAGATCAAACCGCACAGCAGTCACCGTGGAAGGAAAACTTTTCCCATTTAGCTCAAGTTGGAGCTGCAAAAAGTGCTGGAAAACTTTTCTCATTTAGCTCAAGCTGGAAGTGCAAGGAGTGGCCAAATGCCAGCTCATAAACACCAGAGGTACCGAGCGAGTAAAAACCCACCCTGAAGCAGAGAGGATGTGGAATTAAAGAGCCAGGTGGGGATCCAGGAGCTCTGGGGCTGCAGGAAAGATGGAGCTGAGTGCCTCCCCCAGAGCCCACAGCACCGAATTTTACAGGAAATTGTGTAATGCAAGGGAATTTCTTCCCATCGGGCTGATCTACTGGAATGTAAGCCAGGGAATGGCTCCCTGGAGTATGGGAAGGGAGATGCAAAGTGCATTGATGTGAACAGATTAAAGTCAACCTATTGGCCTGCCAACATCCTAATTCTATAGCAGATGTTAAAGGAAATAAATACGATACAAATTGGATCTTCTATGCTAATCTAGTTTTAAGTTGGTTTGTTCCATAGCAAACCACAGGCAGGATTCATTTCTGCCTCTAGGTCAACAAAGACCTTCAGCTTATATTAACCCCCACCAAAAAGAGCTTTATTAATTTAGGTGGTTATTCTGTGTTAGAGAGTGTCCAGGGCAGGGAACGGAGCTGGGGAAGGGTCTGGAGAACCAGGAGCAGCTGAGGGAGCTGGGAAAGGGCTGGAGAATTCCTGAGGGAGATGGGAAAGGGGCTCAGCCTGGAGAAAAGGGGGATCAGAGGGACTTTGTGGCTCTGCATAACTCCGTGACAGGAGGGGACAGCCAGGGGGATTTAGGATCTTATCCCAGGGAACAGCCTCAGGCTGGGCCGGGGAGGGTCAGGTTGGAAATCAGCAGGAATTTCCCTGTGGAAAGGGTTAGAAGGGGCTGCTCAGGGAGATGTGGAATCTCCAATCTCAAAGGTGTCCAAGGAATGCCTGGACAGGACACCCAGTGCTCCAGTGGGCATCAATCACAGCTTGGACTCAGTCTGGGAGATGTTTTCCAAGTCAGATATTACCTGTGCTCCCTGTGGGTGAGGATGGCCAGACAGACCCTGGGCTTTGTTTCTTCAGCCCAGCTGGCTTCAAGTCCTGTTCAAAGGGAACATCTGCTGTAGGAGCAGCCCCTGTGCACTCTCCCCTCCCAGCTATGGAAACCCTGCCTCTCTCTAATGAAATGTGAAAGCTCCCATCTCTTATTCATGGCTGCTGGAAGTCACTCAGCAGCAATCTTCAAACACACCCCTGCAAGTAACTCACTCTACAACTTCTGTGACAAGGAATGACATGCCAACATCTCTGAAAGTTAAGTATTTGTGTTAATTATTGAAGAGAGACATTCCAAGTGACAGGCTGGATGAATGCTCTCCGGAAAGCCTCCAGTCTTGTGATGAGGAAAAGGAGACTTTGGGAAGTATTTAACTCTGGAAGTTGTAGTCATTCCAACCTCCCTGACCAGGGACTGTTTCCACTGCCCCAGGTTGTTCCAAACCCTGTCCAACCCGGCCTTGGACACTTCCAGGGATCCAGGGACAGCCACAGCTTCTCTGGGAATGCCATCCCAGCCCCACACCACCCTCACAGGGAAGAATTCCTTCCTAATATCCAACCTAAATCCTCGTTCTGTTTAAAAATGTTCCTCTTTCCTGTCACTATCTGCTCATGGAGAAATGCCTCTCCCTCTTTTTTACGAGCCCTGGTCAGGTACTGGAGGCCACACTAAGGGCTCCTTGGATTCTTCTCTTTTCCAGGCTGGACAACCCAACCTGTCTGCAGAGCAGAGGCACTCCATGCTTAAAAAAATCACCTCACTAAGGTCATTCCTGTCACTCCATGGGCTATGTTTATAAATATTGGAGTTTGGGCTCTCGTTCCAGGTGGTCTGAGGGTGTTTATCACCACATTTCTATGAGAATCCTCGTGGAGACACAGAAGGGAGCAAATCTCCCCAGTCCTCCTTTCCAAATCTGTGTAACAGTAAAGGAAGAAGCTTTTGTTTCAAAGGTCTTACCAGCTGCTATTAAATTTTTTTACAAATAATTCCCTCAGCTATTACTCTGTTTAAAGTTTCATACCTTTTCTTTATTATTTTATTTATTTTTTAATGCAATATTCCCAGAAATAATAAAAAAAATCAGGGCAGGGAGATCTCATATGGCAAAATTTCCAGCTCTTACAGCTCCTTTTTATTGAGCTCGTTTAAAAACCTCCCCTCTCACACCTTGACAGCTCCTCCCTTACACGATCTGTGGCACCTTTCCTGCCATCCTTCTCTGAGGCAAAGTTGTGTCTCCAGGGGAGAAAACACCCCCAGGACATGAGAAGTCTTTCAGGCTTTTGTAGGAATAAAAAAATCTTGGGAACGGGGAAGATGCCATGGGGAATGTGATTTTCAAACTGATTTTTTTTCCTGCTTCAATGCTTTGAGTGAATTTTTTTTCCCCTAATTTGATTTGTTATGTGCTTGTTGTAGCTTGAAGCCTGGTTCTCAACAACTGTAGAAATATTAAGGCCATGTCAAGTAATTTTCTGCTTTAATTTTAAAATAGAACTTCTTTTATCTTCTGGTGTTTGGTGATAAACATCGATATCATCGTCAAGACCATCCACAAGATAGTGGTGCGTGTGATAATAATTTAAATTCTTTAGGATTTATATGGAAAATTGATTGAGGGATGACACTGCACAAAATTAGCCTGAATATTTACTTTGTGTTTTCCAATTAAGCAGTTTTCATTGCTGAATGAAGGCAATGAAAAAATTACTCTACATAAATTTTTATCAAGATTCACTGTCAGTTTTTCTTCCTGAATGTTAGAACTAAATCAATATTTTTGATTGTCCAAGAGGCAATAAATATATATATACATATATATATATATATATATTAGCCCACTAGTGGAAGTGTCAGGATTTGTGTGGTTGTTCTCTCTAAAACCAACTTGATAATTTGATTTAGTTGGAATTTTTCAAGGAATTTAAGTCTCTTCATTCTTGAAAATATTTGTGTTTCTACATCCCTAAATAGAATTTCTATGTTTTTATGACTCTCATGTACTCATTAGTCTCTGACCCTTTAAAAAAGGGAACAAACGCAGATGTTTGGCCTCCTGGGCATCTATTGTTGATATTTTATTGTACTTGTAGAGGCAGTAAGAATGTTTATAAAAAATGTGATTGCAACTTTCCACACCAATAGTTTTTGGAGAAGTGTGAGGCAATGCTATCTTTTCTGATACCTGGCCTAGTGATATTGATTTATTGCTAACCAGAAAAAAAAAAACCGTAATGGTGCGGGATTTGGAGATATTTAGATATTGGACTTAGGCTGAAGTGGTTCCTGTTATCCAGAGGAATTTCAGCAGATGTGAGATTTATCATGGCCACAGAAATCTTGTGGGTCTCAAGGTGATGCTTTTAATTTATTTCAATAAAAAATAAGGTTTCCCAAAGGATTCAGGCTGGCCCAGGAGAATGGAATACTGGATTTTCTCTGCCACGAGCACAGATTGTGCCAGGAAAACTTTTCTGCACACCAATTTTTCCATGGTGAGTGCACTTGGACTCTGTCAGGAATTTTAGCCCCCAGGGAATTCTCTGTGTGTTTGGAATGTCATTCATGGAAAGGACTCCATATATTTATCAGTCCCCAAATCCCACATTTGTCAGTCCTAAAACTTTTAAAATTCCTGGGAATTCTGTGAATTCCAGCTTTTAGTGGAGTGTCCCATGGGACATTTCCATCTGTGGCTTTCTCAGGACATCCCTAAATCCCCAAATTTCACTTCGTACTGAATACAGTGGGAGATGAGAAGATTCCCTGGATTCCCAATGTTGATTCCTTGGGTTTAGGAGCTCCAGTACTAAACAGTTCAACTCCACCTACCCCAATTTACCTTTTGTGTCTTCAGCATTAATTATTATTATTAATTTTTACCTTATACCTTTCTTTTGTGACCAGAAAATTACTGAAAAATTTTCAGAAGTTATTAAAAATCATGGGATCATGGAAAGGTTTGTGTTGGAAGGGGCTTTAAAGATCACTTTGATCCAACCCCCTCCATGGGCAGGGAACTTTCCACTAGACCAGGCTGCTCCAAGCCCCATCCGATCCAATTTCCATTATAATCAGTATCAATCTCAGTTATTCCATATCCAGGGAATTACTGGAATCCCAGCAAAAGGATCAGTCTTTACTGACTTTTCTTCCTTTTCCTTTGTACAAAAGCTCCTCGGTGCTGTGCTGGCTTTCAATAAGGAATGGAGCTCCAATTGCCTATGAGTAGCTGATATATCAATTTAAATATATTTGGCCATTAATTAAGTCCCCTTCTTTTTGCATGCAAATGGATTTCTCTCCAGGGAATTAATTACAGAACAAATTTCAAGCTAATCTATCTTTGCAGTCCAATGCAATATTGTGCTATAAAACCCACTCTCAAAATGAAGCTGCTCCCATTTAATGAATTGCTATCAAATTTTTTTCTAAACAATTTGGCACAATCCAGTCAAAGAAAACCAGAAATCAGCCTAAAACTGACTTCTAAACATCCCAGAGCAGTGCAGTGACTCTGGCTGACAGGATTGCATGGGAATTTTGGCAGAAGCACTGATGGATTCAGAGATGGTTGCATGGTTGTTTTAAATGGAGTTTTGAAATCTGAATTTAATTTGGGTTTTTCATAGTATTGGTTGTAATAGTAATTTTTTTTTATGGAAACAGATTAAAGCCCATGCTCGCCTTTTTGCTTTTTTTTTTTTAATTCTACCATATTCATCTTTAAAAAAAATGAAATCTTCCAATAATCCTTCGATTCAAACTGATAATGATTATTTTTCTCAGGACATGAATATCCTTTCTATAGGAATTCCTCCTCTCCTGGAAGGGGGACTAATTTGTTCTGCATTCTTGAACCTGCAAAACCTTATCCATGTATTTATATTAAGTAATGTCAGGAATAGTTAGGCTGGGTGAGGTTTTATTTTCTGGCTCATCCAACTTTCTTTAAACACAGGGAAAACTGTTTGGGAGTCCTAGATTGATACCAAAAGCACCCCATTTTTTGGCAAGAATCTTATGCTCTGGAAAGAAATTAGGGTGAGTGTGTATTTTTTATTTCTTTTGAAATATGATGATGATGTCTAATAACGATTATTGGTGTGAAGAGCTCAGTGGTGCAGTGCCGGTGCAAAACCCTTCCCAGCCCCAGGAATGCCACCAGCCATTCCCATTCTCCACCTCCCAGGGGCAAAGGACAAGGAAATATCAAAGCTGCTGTTCTGGAGAGATGACAGGATGGACACCCAGTGTCAGTGCAGTCCCTCCTGTCACAGTCTGGATGTATCTGAACTCCTTGGAAAACCTTTTTTCCCCATTTGATTTATTTTGGCTCTGAGCATTGACCTTTAGGCAACTTTATTAAGTGGAATCACTTTCCATTTGCTGCTGCTTTTGAACAGCTTTCTGTTTTACTTGTGTTTTCCTCCCTGGCAAAGGTTAAGTGGAGGTGACCCCAATCACATTTCCCTTATTCCCCATTTCACTCTGTCCTGGCACTGCTCTCCTCCAAGGCAGGATTTATCATTGCTGATCTCATTTCAATAGCACAGGATCTGCTCTTCCATTTCCTTCTCTATCTCTTTCCCAACTCCAAACCTCCTGTCACTCTATTATCACTTCTAGAAGTACTAAAAGTGAGTGGCTGAAAGATTTGTTTGTAAATGGGTGCTTGGATCCGTATTGCAGCACAGCTCATGGCAGTTCAGCACTCACAGTTTTTTGTGGAGTTACTTTTATGTGGGAGTTTGTGGAGTTACTTCTGCTGACCACCTACACTTTTTTTTCTTTTTTTTTTTTTTTCTTTTTTTTTTTTAAATCTACCTGGAGAAGAGGAGGTTGTGTGGAGATTCCAGGGCAGCCTCCCAGTGTCTGAAGGGAAGCTCCAGAGGGACTGACTGTTCAACAGAAACTGTTGTTATGGGAAAGGGAGAATAGATTTCAACTGAAAGAAGGGAATTTTAAGTTGGAGATATGGATGAAATTGTTCCCTGTGAGGTTGGTGAGGCCCTGGAATAGAATTCCCAGAGAAGCCATGGCTGCCCTTGGATCCTGGGAGTGTCCCAGGCCAGGTTGGACACTGGGGCTTGGAGCATCCTGGGGTGGTGGAAGGTGTCCCTGCCATGGCATGGTGGGAATATATGATCTTTAAGGTCCTTCTAACTCAAACCATTCTGGGATTCTACGATTAAAATAAAGAAGTTAGTAACACCTCATAGCAATGCTCACTTTGCTCAGCTGCGTTGGCTGTCCCTTGTTCCAACAGCTAAAAAGTTTTGGATTCATTTCTTCTACCATGAGGACAGTTTACTTTTTCTTATCAGTACAAAAGTAAAGTGAAATCCTGCACTTATTTCTACTGTGGGGCAAAACTACTTTGAGCTTTCATGGAAAACACTGAAAAGTCCAGGATGTGCTCTGCACTCACCTTGGGGCAATATACTTTAAGCACCTTCAGATAGAAGCGATATCTAAAAGAACAAAAATAAAAAATCTACATCTGTTCTGGCCTTGAAAACAGACAGGCTCATAGAACATCAGGAGCTGGAGAGCTGTAATAAAACCGGGAGTTTTAGTAGCTATCAGCAGAAGTGAAAAGTTGAAAGGACAGAGCAGGAGATGGTGCCCTGGTGAGAGAAAAATAGCTTTTCTCCAGGACATGTTTAGTGTGTTCTGACCCTGGGAAATTGTGGAAAAGCAACTAAAATGCAGCTTAGCATTGTGGTTGTGATGCAAAACAGAAAATAATGCCATTAAAATATGGATCTGTGTGAATAAATGCATATATACAGACAAATCCGTGTATATGCACATATTTATTTGCCTGAAGGGGGTACGAATGGAGATGAAACTGCTCAGATGCTGCTCACAAAAAATATAAACAGAATGAAAAGGAGGTTTTGGGCTTTGCAGGCACAGGAGGAATTTGCAGCTCAGTCTCTGTGAGGTGATGTGCTGGTTTGATTTTTCAGCTCTTTGAAAATGTTGTAGCTGTGGCCTCTAAGGAAATGTATAAAAAGGTCTTTTTGCAAAGCTGGAAGGTGAAAAATGGGAGAGGGGAGGGGATGAAATGAGATGGACAAGAGTCAGCAAACAGAATCATTGATTGTTTGGGCTGGAAAAGCCTTCTAGGACCGAGTCCAACAATGAGCCCAACATTTCCAAGTCCTCCACTGACCCCACATCCACACATTTCTGAGCCCTCCCAGGGATGCTGATCCCACCACTGCCCTGGGCAGTTGTTCCAAAGCTCCTTTCAGTGTAAAAATTCTCCTTAACATCCAACCTAAACCTCTCCTGACCCAACTTGAAACCTTTTCCTCTTGTTCTACCTCTCATTCCCTAGGAGGGAAAACCAACCCCCACCCGGCGGTGTCTCAGCTTTGACACACGCATGACTTTTTCCAGCAGTTGGAAATGTTCATTTTCCTTCTCTTTTCCCTCATTTCAAGTCAATGCTGGAGTGGTGCTGCGTGGGCAGCGGGAGGAAGTAATGAAGAGGTCTCTTGCTGGCAAAAGCAGCTGGAGTTGTTAAACAGAGCAGCCCAGCAGGGAGCAGAGGGTTGGACATTGGGAAGTCGAGAAATGGAACAAAAAACCAACAAACCTGAAGGATATTTTCTAAGCAGGAAGTGGATTGGGTAGAAAGTAATTATATTTTCTTTTTTAAATGGAATAATGAAGCTGCGTGCCTCCTACAATGTGAAAATTGCCTCCTCACGCATAAATGGGCAATCGAAATAAGACTGAGGATTTTGTAAGGAAATTCTGTAATTTTATGAGTTTTATGGAATTTTAAGCAGGTCTTTTCAAAATTAGATATTTAAAAAGTGTGAGAATATCCATTGTTTGTGTGAGAGTTTGGGTTGTTCGCGGTGACTCTTGGGTGTGCAGGAATTTCTGTTTCTTTAGGTGAGAACCTTCTAGAACAAATGAGGTTGGAAACAGATCAGTTGCTGCATAAAAAAAATCATAGAATGGCTTTACATGTAGAGATTTGGATTTGCAGCACTTTAATTCACAATTTTCATATGAAATTTAGTTGTCCTGTTCACAAAATTTGGGTTCAAAGGCCTGTTTGTAATTTAAAAAGTCTGTCAGAAATTTTACTGAATATCTAATTACTAAAATTGAAAATATGTGCCTGCAGCCACCACTGATTCCAACCTCACCAATGTTTTAATTAAAATCAGTGCACCTTAATCAGAATTGCCATTATTGTCCTCGATATGCAAGAGCAATTTTGCCCAAAAGAGGTGATGTAGGTAAAATATCCAATGTGGATAGAAAGACTAACGTGCTCTTAATTTGTCTCCTTTGAAAGTAAAGTAAAATTTCCATAATTTCTTTACTGAGAAACAATGAGAGATCCCTACTTTTTTTTTTTTTTTTTGAGTGAATTTTAAAAATAAAATAACACACCTAACTCCAGCTTTTCCCCAAGGAATGCTATTTCATATTATTTCAAAATACATATCTGCATTTCATTTATTTAAAAGACCGCTTTGATTTTCCACTCTTTCCCACTGGAGGAACTTCAACCCTGAATGATAAATCAGAATGTTGAAAAGTTTTTTTATCATTTTTAGATTTGAAGGATAATGGATGTTTCAAGAAACAATACCAAAAGCTACTTGAAAGGAAGAATTAAAAATAAATAAAAGAAAAGAGATGAGAGAGGGAACCTCCCCTGTGTATTTATGTCCTTTTGATTTATCTGGAAGAAAAGCTGAGTTCTCCTGACAGGAGGGAGAAGGGTTTTAAGTGCCTCCTGTTAACCTTAGGATATTCTGAATTTTCAGTGGTGAGTGCATGAGATAGAACATAAGAACTTGTTGGGTGATAAAAATCTGCTTTTTCTTTCAGCAGCCGCTGGTCTTCTCTGTCTTCTTTTCTTTGCGGCTTTCATCAATAAATGCACAATGGAATTTCTCCTGGGATGAAGCCATCCTGTAATGAGTTGGGGTTTGTGTGTTTGAAGGATATTCGTCCAATGAGTGAGGCATGTGTAGGATTTACCTGTGCACTTCAGGGACATAACTACTACAAAGGAATATCCCAAATTTACAGCTGATGAGGAGCTGCATCCCTAAACACCCTCACAGCCCAGCCATTCCAAGCTATTTCCTCCTGGGAGCATTTTCTTGCTTTATAACTTTAAATTTCCCATTTGCCCTCCTAGGGGATGAAATTTGGGGCTGCCATTTTGGCTCTGTGCTCATCACCTTGGGTGCCTCGTTCGGGACAGAGGAGGATTCCCTGTGGGATATTCCCTGGATGCAAAGCCCATTCCTGCCCTCTCTTGTTTCCCTTTTGGTGCCAAGGATCCCGGCCGTGTCCGGCTGTCAGCTCACACCGAGGATCCCCCAGCTCCCTGCCCTTTTCCAGAGCTTCTCAAACAGACTCATTTGATTCTAATAAGGCAGATGACATTTCCAGCAACCCTTTCCTAGCAGGTTCCCCGCAGGGAGCTTCAGGAGATTTGATCTAGGCCTTGTCAGTTTTTGCTCTCTTTTGCATCTTTTGACCGCTCACCCCTAATTTGGTTGGCCCCCGCTGGTGTCCTGAACCAAGGAAAGGTTTTTTTGTGACATCTGTGCTGCTTCTGTCCCTTGTCTCCTTGTCCAAACACTTGGCTGCACTCTTGCTTTATAGGAAGCCATAAATGAACTAATTTGCATCTCGCATCAATTATATTATTTGGGATCATGAAATGCCCGAGTGCTGTCGTTCCTAAATCAAACCATGCTCCTCCAGGTGAGAAGGATTGTGCTGCATGTTACAAATGTTGGCTGTGCCCCACTCCTGAGTTCTGGAATTTGGGAAATCAAACCCGAGTGCCCTTGAATTTCCAGCCGAGACTCGCTGATGCTTTTGACTCCCTCTCCCATCTTGTCAGCCTTGCCAAACTTCAGACTTGCTAATCAGGGCAAAGGATTTTCTTTTCTTTGGCTGAATTTTATTTACTGTCCTGACATGTAAAATTCATCTCTTGCCCTCATGTACTTCTAGTTTTATATGGAGACTTCAGAAGCCAACATTTCTGCCATTTCAGACTACCAGGCCTTTGTCTGTGTAATTTTAGGCTTCAGTTTGCACACGGTGAGAACCCAAGGAGAGTCTTGCTTGTTAACCATCACCCTCATCAATAATTACAGTATTTTAGTCTCCATGTTGATGGTATTGATTAGATTTGAGGAACTTCAGGACTGAATTCAGAATCTCAAAGTATCTGAGAACTACTTTAATATTCTTTGCTAGATTTGATTTGTTGTTTGAACTCCTCTTCCCTTTCCCCATCCATATGTTAGATGCTCCTTGTTTCCTTCCAACCATTCAGATTATTCAGGCATAAGAATTGAATACCATTATGGCTCAGCTACAAGAGTTTTACATTAGCCAAAATATGAAAAGCAGATTTATAGTAGTTCCTATAAAGCCAGAGATGGTAAATTGTATTGACGTGTTGTGTTTAGGGAAATCTTTCTTTACCACTGTCCATTTGTGCAATGTAAACTGATTCTTTTGCTCCCCTCTCATGAGAGCATGTTCCATTCAGGGAAATACATTAAAGTTTAAATTATTCAGCGTGCTTTGCTTTGAATGTTCTGAAATCAAATTCAAATCTAGCAAATACATCCCTCCTTATGTATTAACAATGGAATAAATACAAGTGTTTTGCCAACAGAAATTATTCTTCATTTGGATTTTTTCTATTTGTTTGGTTTTGACTTGTCAGGGGAAAGTGGAACTCTGAGTTTTCACTGCATCCCAAGTTCTATTCGGGTGTGACTCTTCACCCTGACCTGGGGAAGATTTTTGTGGCAGGATTTTCTTCCTCCTCTCACTTCTTAACAATGTGTGTTGTTGTGAGGGACTTGTTGATGGAAGAGAATAATACACGAGATTTGTGATGTGAACTTTATAGTGGACTCAACAACACTCTTCAAAGTAATGGGAAAAATTCTGGAGGCAACTTTGCCTGAAGACAACTTTTGTTGTCTGAATAAGTGCCCAAAAAACTGAGTAGATGTGACACTCGTGTTAGGGTTTTGTGGGTGTGATGGTCAAAGGTTGGATTTCATGATATCAAAGATTTTTTTCCCCAAACCTTCATGATTCTTTAAGCAGTTTCTTCTCTAAAGGCCTCAAATATTACATGGTGGAGTTGGGAGTGCTCTGCATGTTGCAGAATTCACTGTAATGACTCCCAGCTGCTTCAGTGCCTTCTTTTCCTCCTTTCCCTGTTTTCCACCTGAACAAAATTTGCTGCCCTTGAGTGTCAAAAATTGGTATTTTCCTGTGTGGAATGAACTTCCACTGCAGAGAGGAGGTGACACCACTGCCTCATGTGGTGTTAAACAGATTGTTTGATGTATTTACCTTCATTTACTCAAGCCTCTCACTGTCAGCTTTTATCCTTCCCTGACCTTCTGGCAGTTTATGCAGAGTTTCAAAGCTAATAATATCTGCTAAACCAGGCATCTGCCAGAAATCATATGCTGTGCTTCAAATCACTCCAGAACAGGTTGGAATTCAGCTGGAAAATTGAGGAGGCTCTGTTAACTTTATGCAACCTCTTACTCTCTACCCAAAAGAGTAAAATATATGTTGGTTTTATAGGAAATCTTTGTACAGCATTTCATGTCCCTTCCAGGATCAGAGTAAGAACTTGTTCTATTTTGTAATTCCGTAATAATCCATGGATTTTCAGTCAGTTAAATCCAAGTTGTGGCAAAGGCTGATGGTGCCTCAAGAATGTGGGAGTCATTGGGAGAAAATGAATGGAAGGAATATTGGGGTAGGTCTGGAGTGTTTGGGGTTTGGTGTTGGAGCAGCCCTGTGCAGGAGGTGTTAACATTTGTCTGCAGTAAAAGTGACTTGGGATAAACATTTTGGTTTGGTTCCATGTGTCCATTTATTATGGAATGGATTTTATTCCCTTTACCACTGATGGTTAAACCTGCTGGATATTCAGGATATGATTCTGCACTTCTTCCCATTGCCATGTAGAGCCTCCCTGCAAGGGTGTGCTTGTGGAGGAAACAAAACATTGCAATCTTTCTCCTCACAAATGCTCCTTTAATACAATAATCGTAAAATCCCAGAATGGTTTGGATTGGAAGGGACCTTAAATCCCATCCCGTGCCACCCTTGCACCTCCCACCATCCCAGGCTGCTCCAGTCCCAGTGTCCAGCCTGGCCCTGGACACTTCCAGGGATCCAGGGGCAGCCACAGCTGCTCTGGGAATTCCATCCCAGCCCCTCCCCTCCCTCCCAGCCAGGAATTCTTTCCCAATATCCCACCCATCCCTGCCCTTTGGCAGTGGGAAGCTCTTCCCCCTTGTCAGAAGTCCTTCCCTGGCTCTTTATTTCACTCTGCTGGCAGTGGCTGTGCCAGCGGCCTTCAGCACTGCTCCTCCTCTTCCTCGGGATACATCCACGCTTTTAAATTTGAATTATTTTTTACACTTTCTCTTTTTTTAAGCAGCAGTGTTGGCAGAGGGAGGTGAGGAGCTGAGTATGAACCACACTAAAGCAGAGTCCTTCCCAGAAGAGTGAAAGGATTCCAGCATTATCATTTCCAGTCAGAGCAAGCGTCCCCTGGGCACTGTGGGGACAGTGAAGGGAGGGATGGGAAATAACAGGAGAGTTGTTAAATGCAATAACAACTGAGGGATGGGGAGATACAGCTGGTGCTGGGTCTAAATCACAGGAGATGGAGATGAGCAGGACAGCCCAGAGCAGCAGTTTATTTGTGGTTGTCACTGGTGTGCGTCCATTCCATGGATTTGTGGTTGGGATTGTCCCCCAGCACCGGAGCTGGATGGGGGTGGGAATTGCTGCTTCCAGGGGAAAAACTGCCTTCCAGAGGTGAGAAAAATTACCCTGTGGGATTAAGGACAGCCCAGCAGCTTTTCTGTGGCTTAACTGTTATTGCTGAAGAGAAGTTTCTTCCTCTTTTGTGTAATTCCTAGTGCTGAGCTGGGTTCAGCAGTGGCCCTTGGACGTGTTCACTGCTGGGTTCTGGGGTTGCATTTTGGGTTTGTCTCGATTGCTGCATGTCCCCTCGTGCACTGCATTTCTGTCTTCTTGCTTCCACTCCTGCCTCTGCTGTGTGTTGGGAAGTTCTTTTGATCTCTTTGCCAACATTATTGCTCTGTCTTTATAAAACATTAGCAAGGAGAGGAATTTAAGGGACAGGGCTGCTTTACCACCCTGCTCTCTCCGTCTCTGTTGCCCTGTAGGGAAGAATTTTGTCTTATTTTGGGGTGGATTGCTCAGTTAAGGAAAGGAAACCCTTGGATTTGGTTCCAAGTCACTGTTTATGTGGAGATTTTGTGTTTAATTCCCACATGAACATCTGGGCCACATCAAGGAAAGTAAGACACGAGCTCCTCTGGGGAGCTTGGCCTGAGCATGGCACCCTCAGCTCCCTCTTCCTTCCAAAGGAATTCCATTACCCCGTTTCAAAGGGTGCTGTGGGAATAAATACATGGAAAGATTTGGGATTTTCTGGTGCTGCAGCAGCTAAGCAGTGCAGGAGAGCTGAACTGGCCTTTAGATGTTTGTGTCTCAGCTTATGTCCTCTATCAGATCCCTCATGACGAGGAGTTCCCATCATTATTTTCTTTGTGAACAGGAACTGTTTTTTTCTTTTTCATGACTCCTTTTCCTTTATCATGTCTTGCCTTCTACTTTCCCACTGTCACTTGTAATTGCCCTCTTCCACCATGCCTTGAATCTACTGGAAATTTCTTACACTTTTAAAAATATTTACTGAGCAATAAATTGTTTATTGGCTCATTTGATCAGTGCCCATTCTTTGATCAGTATTGATTCTTTCATCATATGATGTCTTTTACATTGAAGGGTGTTAAAATGATATTCACAAAATCAGAATTCTGAGCTTCAGACTCCCATCACAATTTGGTTTTCTAACCCTATGAACTCCTTGGATGCTCTTCTACTATGACAATCATGAGAGTTAATAAACTCTCTTGGTCATTACCAGCCCTCTCTGAGTAAAATGTTTCCCAAACACTCCAGCTGCACTACAATTTTTCCCCATGAGATGCTTAGGGTGATGAGGAGATTCACTTAGCAGAGGGGAGGGCACAACTGATGATAGTGAGGAGAAGACAGGAGAGCTTGAGCTTGAGTAAATCCACAGCTTAAATCATCTCCAGTTGAACACTGCAAGAGTTGAAGGGGCAGAAAAAACAGTAAAAATTAAGTAAAAATAGAGGAAACACAATTAAATCTTGGTTATAATATGACCCAGACTTAGTATTTCAGTTCTTTGCTGTCACTGGCTGTTGTGTCCACACTTGGCACAAAACTCCAGCTTGTGTTCCCACTCCAGAGCCTGCTGCCAGAACCCATTCTCAGGAGCAGGAAGGCAGCAGCTTGCTCCTCCAAAGGCTCTGGCTTCTATTTCAGCCTCTCAATAAATAAAAGAGACACTCTGAGTTTATCACCATCCTACTCTTTTGGTAATTATTGATTTTGGAAGTGCAGACAACTTCAAAAGCTACCAATTTTTAAATTCAAAACATTCCTCTTCCATTAGCTCTTTTTTCCCTTCGGTTTCTGCAGCTCTAAAACAGCTTGCTATAAACTTTTTTTTTTTTTTAAAGATATCATTTTAATTACTTTTGATAAGGAAGAAATCCTCAGGCTCAGTACTAAAACCTAATTCCTTCTTCAGTGAAAAACCTGATTATTCATTGCCAGCTCCAGTCACCTGCAGAATTTTGGGGGTAGCCAGCCCAGCTCCAGCAGTGCTGTGGAAAAAGAAGGTTTTCCTTGTAAAACCCAGGGGGTGCAGGAGGTTTAGTCCAGACTAAACCACATTTCTGGAGTGGAGTCAGGGCAGTGTCGCAGCAAGCCCAGGGTCCTGTGGCTCTTCAGTGTCTCAGTGAATAATGAAACATCATTTCAGTTTCCTTCATGCCCAAACCTGCACAAGAGCCTCTCACAGAGCTGTTGGGGCAATTTGCCAACAGCTCCGCAGCCATGGAAAGGAAAAGGAGCTCCAAGTGTGTGTCACATTTGTAGATGAATTTTATTTTGTTCAAATACATGAAAACTCTTTCTAAATATTGTCTGTAGGTTACAGGCTGCTCCCACTTCAATATTGCCATGTCTGTGAATTGCACCTTGTGTTTTTTCCTAGTCCATTCACTGCCATTGAGATTGGTGCATTTTCTGATTTTTATTTTTTTTTTATTTAGTCTGTAATATGTTGGCCTTCCTCAGGTTCTTATCCTGACAATCTGATATTTGTTCTTTTGTTCCCAGAGTGTCCCAAATTGCTCATAGCCATAGAGATATCACTTTGCATGCTCTTCTCTCCTGTATTTATTCCTTCTTTAGGGCACTATTGTTGATGCTCACAGGTTTTAGTGTCACATTTTTGCTGACAACTCCCAAATCTATTTTTCTCTCTGTACCCACTGACCCTGTCCTGGCTCTCCCTTTGCTGTGCCTGATTGCCTCCATGACATTTTGAGTCTGAATTGATGCCATCAAACTTTCTCAAGTTGAGTTGTAGCTTAAAGATCTGTCTCAGTATTACTTTTATATCTGTATTTCTTTTTTTTTTTTCCATTGACTTTGGTGAATGCAGCAAAATTTCTTATGATTTCCTCTAAAATCTGTAACTAATATCAGTAAATTATTAGTGCTTCATCATGGAAGTCTTAATAGCAATCAGTGTTTGATAAACTTGCAATTCTCATAATCAAATTAATGAATTTAGGCAACTGGAATTTCTTCAGTGGATAAGGATGGTGACCTGCTAAAAATGTGTGTCTTGTTTGAAGGGTGGTTCTATATAAAACTTTAAGTAATAAAATTCAGAAAATCTTTATGGGCGCATAAACCAAACCAGAAGATTCTGTGTGTGCCACATCCCTCTGGGCAGCTGAGACCCTGAGAGCCCCCAGAAATTCCTGAAAATCCAGGAAACACCTGAGCTGCCAGCAGAGAGCTTCTCGGGAGAACACATTTGGAAATTCACAGCACTGACCAATATACCCAGGATGCATAAAAATTAGGGGAAATTACTGTCCTGAAGGATTGGATCTAGGGATGGGCTATTTAGGGAATGACAAGGTCTGGTTCTGTGGGAATTCATGCACAGTCACTCAGGAAGTCTGATGAATGTTCCTTTCTAAACTATTTTTCTTTTTAAAACTCCACGGGTTTAGTGGAGTTTAGTAACGCTGAGGTGATTAAAACCAAGTTCTATGTTATGATTTCCTGTGTGGTTAAAACAATAATTTTCTTTACATTTTCACCTTTGTTTCAGTCTTTACCCTTATCTTCTCCTCTGCTGCTCTCTCCTCTGCCTCTCAAGCCTGTAACAATTCCTTATCTCATTACCCTCTCTCTCTGCTGACTTCTAAGAAGAAAAGGTTGATCTGACGTTTATACCCTTTTCTTCCACAGTAATTTGCTCCTTCTGGGGCTTCTCTCCAGCTTCCCAAACTTGCTGGGTTTGACATCCAGCTCCTTTTTAAACGCTTCTCTGTTCCTTCGATTTCCATTGTGCTTCTGCACATCCAAGTTCAGGACTCATCCAGGCTTTACGATATTTGAACACGACTTGCAAAGCAGTTTCAAATCAATATCAGCCCAAACCAGGAAGCTTTATTACCCAAAGAATTATGCTGAAAATTAAAAGTTCAGAGGGGAAAGGATTCAGGTACGAGAAGCAGGAGTTCAAGGTGGTTTAATCTTGGGGAGAGCTGATGTTGTGCCCTGCAAGAGCTGACCTCGTTATCCTCCTGAAAACCTGGAGAGGTGACATGAGGGCAGAGGGCTGGGAGGCAGAAGGAAAGCTCTTCATGCCTGGAAATAGCCGCAGGAAAGCTTTTATTTCTCCAGTGAATGTCACAGCTTGGGAGCCACTCTTCCCAAAAGGAGAGTGAGTTTTGACCTGGGCAGATAGTGATGGGGAAAGGGGGAATGGTTTTCAAGTAAAAGAGGAGAGATTGAGAAGGGATTTGGGAAGGAATTGTTCCCTGGGAGGGTGGGGAGGCCCTGGAATAGAATTCCCAGAGCAGCTGTGGCTGCCCCTGGATCCCTGAAAGTGTCCACAGCCGGGTTGGACAGAGCTTGGATCAAACTGGGAGAGTGGAAGGTGGACCTGCCATGGCAGGGTGGGGGCTGGATGGGATTTAAGGTCCTTCCAACCCAAACCATTCTGGAATTCCATGATTTCTATGGTCCAGCTTTCATCCTTTTGGACTGGACATTGACCACCTGTCCCAATGGACAACAATTTAGCCCGTTCTGCTTGCTTTGGGCAGCTGTAGGACTGGAAATCTCCCCAAATGTAACAAAGTTTGTTCCCTTCCTCTTGGAATCAATTACTTCACTGGTGTGCTTAGCACTTTCCTTCCTCTGAGATAAATTATCCCCCCTCGATCTTAACTTCTCTTTAATTTGCACTTCATGGTTCCCAAAAATGACAATGGCACACAGAACACTTGTCTGCTGAGCAGATTCCAAACGGAGCGCGCGGGAATTGTTTGTAAATCCGTGGGATTTAATTAAACTGCGTTTAAGCGCCTCAGAAAGTGACGGCTGAAAATGGTCTCAACGAAACGTTTACAAATGGGCACATAAATCTGGTTTGGAGCCGGGCTCTTTGCAATGCCGGGCTCGTCTTTGTGCAAAGGCAGCTTCCAGCACAGCCTGCCTCTGATAATTGCATTTTGCCTTAATAAACACAAATGGGAGAGATGTTTATTTTTAATTATGTTAATGCTTCCTTTTTTGGTGCATCTCACTAATAGTGTGCATAGAGGGATGCTTGGCTGTTGTGTTCCGTAGAGAAGTGAAACATCTCCATGTTCAGAATTAGGGGTGCTTAAAAGAAGGAGCAAATTTTTTTGTCCTTTTTGGGTAAAATTTGGGGCACCTTTCAAACTCGTTTTATCCTCGTGAGATTTCTCCAAGGAAATGGGATTTATTGTACATCAGTGGGATGGTTTGTATTGAATCAGCAGTTTTCACTCAAGTTTTGTTCATATGAGATATGTTGCTGTTGTGTGTGGAAATAAGGGAAATATGGGATGTCAGAGTGTGACAGGACACAGGGAATAGAACCCGACTGCCAGAGAGCAGGGAGAGATGGGAATTTGGGAAGAGATTCCACCCTGGGAGGACCCTGGGGCTTGGAGCACCCTGGGATGGTGAAAGGTGTCCCTGGGACAGGAGCTGGATGATCTTTAAGGTCCCTTCCAAGCCATTCTGTGATTCCATGATTTTAAGGGCCTGGATCTAACAAAAAAAATCTCTCTTTTCATTCTCAGTATTTCCTTGTCTGACACATCTTTAAAGCCAAGGGAGTTAAGGTTACACACACTTCTAGTAATGGGCTTTTTGACACTTTTTAAAATGACTTCTTAAAAAAAAAATCAAAAACAAACCCAGTAGTGCAGGATAATGCCAAGGATTTATCAATGTAAATTGGCTTTCTGGGTTCAAATTAACTTCTCAGAAATGCCACAAGACAGTCACAAGTGAAAAGCAGATCTGTCCCAATTAGACAGAATTTGCTCTTGGTTGTGATTTTTTTTTGGGGGCGGGGGGGGAAAGACATTTAAATCCGTTATTTTAAGACATGAATGGAATGAGAAAATTCAGTTTTTCAAAATCATTCATAACCCTTTCCACTCAAAAGAAATGAAAAGGAGCACAAACTTCCTCCTGGAGAGTTTAGAGGTATCACTTTTAACTTGATTTTTGATAATGGAAAACTCTATTGACCAGTTCGAGCTGAGGACTTGGAAGGAATGCTGGGATCTCCATCCTGGCCTGTTTTTATCCCCTGCTAAATTTATTTTTAGCTGAAGTTGAGCTTTGCTGTTGTGTCTCTGTAGCCTTTTATTGTTATAATTTCAGGTGTGAAAATCTGTAAACTCTAGGGCAATGAGATGTGTAACATAAACAGGAAATGCAGTGATTTCCAGTGATTTTTAAATGATTTTCCAGTGCAACAGAGAGTGATATTTGGGATGAGTAGGAAGTTACTCATGGGTGCATCTGCCAGGATTTTGCTCTTTGTTCTTAGCACGTGGCACTCTTTGTATTCTTTTGGGATTTGTGGGTATTAACTGAGAAGTTGAGTGGTAGGATAAAAGGTCTGTTCTCCATCTGTTGTAAAAAAAAAATCCTCGAAAATGTGTCAGAGGAATTTTTGCAATTCCATAAAACTCCAGGGAGTTCGTTGTTCCTGCACCAGAGAGTGAAAAACTGGGGCGCTTCAAAAATTGGGTTAAAATGTTTTGTTAAATTGTCATGAGTCTAATTGTCATGAATTGTCTCTGTTTGTTATATGCGTTATTATATAATTTTAAAAATGTAGTTACTGGGGGAAAATAGTGGCTAATAATGATGCCATTCCCAGATTTTGATGGGATTCCTCGGGGCACAGCAATTCAGAGTGGTTTATCTCATTATCTCATTGGACCTGGGCTTATATCAGCAGCAATTTGGATTAGACCAACGTGAATCAAGAGACCTGGCTTCAGCAAATGCTGAATTTAAAAAGTCACCTTGACTTTGGTTATTTTTCCTGGCTTGGGTAAAAAATAATTTCAGTTAAGAAAAGGGTCTTTTCTCTCCTTTCACCCTACAGATTAGGAAGGGTCCTGGACTGTGTTGAAAGCTGGGAAGGGTCCCAGGCCACTTTTGGGACAGCAGTGCCAGGTAGAATTCAACAAATGCCTGAACAGCTTTTAGATTTGTCCCGTGTGAGTGGGAAAAAGGGAAATATTTCCTGCTGCTAGTGCTCGTCACTCACCTGCCACGTCCTGGCCTTGCCTCCAGCTGGTCCCTTCTGATCCCTCCCCTGTGGGTACGAAGGGGTGGCCTCTGGATGAGCCCCTGCGGTTCCACCCGTGCTGGGATGCAGAGGTTAAGTGGGAATCCTTTGGCTGGCTGACAAAAGCAAATTTCCTTCCAAGGGGCAGCTCTCAAACGCACCTTGGGAAGGAGCTGTTGCTCATCTCTGCTGGCTGCTGACGGGCAGTGCTTAATACAGCTGCTGGAATGTGTTTGGGGAATTACAGAGGGAATTTTCATCTTTCCACAGCTGAGAGCTCTGTGGCAGCACAGGGTGAACTCACACGACCTCCTGTCCCTGTCTGCTGGCATCTCATTGCTGACAAAAACACCCCAATGTGCCAACACCGGGAGTGAACACAAAATAAAAAATGTGTTTACCCTTTTAGTGTGTTTTATCAGCTCCATTGATTTCTTGATAGAACATCCCCAAGATCCCTGTTACAGAGCAGAGCAGCTCTGTAAAAAAAGCACACGTGTTCCAGAAGCTTTTCCCATGTGCCCCACTGGGAAAAATCCCAGAGCCTGCGAGGGCTAAATCCTGATTTCGGGCTCTCTGTAGGGAAGGCAGCTTGGTGTTGTGTGCCCACAGGGAAAACACTTGGAAATGTGATTATTCCTGCCCCTTCCAGGGGCTTGGAGCAACCTGGGATAGTGAAAAACGTCCCTGCCATGGCAGGGATTTGGAAAAGATGAACTGAAACCATTCCATGGCATTGTACGCATGTATTGCATGTTCCCCACTAATTTTATATAAAATGGTGATCCTTATGTTGTTTAAATACTGAACTATAAAATTTTTATAGAAACCTAAAAGAAGTTTCACCGAATAACCAATTAGATGGATCAATGGTGGATGTTGTAATAGTGTTTTCAGTTTTTATGACCCAAGTTTTTCCTCCCAGGAAACTCACACTGGGTACAGAACAATTTGTCAAATGTCTCTTACAGGAATTAAAGGGGTATCAGGAGTGTTGTAAAATCTCTATGAATTATCAAATTATAGCTACCATCATCAAAAGCAGTCTCCTTGGAAGTAGAAAGAAAACAGCTGGACAGACATAATTTTGGAGAGAGAAAAAAGCAGATGTTTTGTCTCATGACAGGAAACTCAGGGGAGCTCAGACTTCTATTAATAAATATTTCTGAGTCCTGGCAATGAAGCTGAGAACTTAATTTTTGAGCCAAAGATGGCATTTAATCCACATTTCTTCAAACATGCTCCTTTATTAAAAATATCTACTCCTGGGCCCTTTGACCATAAAAAAAAAAAAAGCTTAAAGTTCTCTTCCATAACTTTATGCTGCTCTCTTTTTCTTTATTGCTAAAGATTTGCAGGACCAAAATATCAAAATATCAAGGTCCAACTTTCAAAAACATCAGAATTGGAGGGATTTTTGGGAAGATTATTTTGCAAGGGTCTCTTTAGGCTTCTGCTTTTTGGTGCAACAAGAAAACCCAAACCAACTTCCAAAATCCTGGAGAAATTTGCTGATTTTCACCATCAGGGCCCAGGCAACTTTTATGGTTTGTGATTTTAGGGAGAGCATTTGTAAATTAGCAGCTCCCATGGCAAAAAGACACCACTACATTAAATATATTTAGCCTTTAAAATTGCAAAAGGTTAAATATATTTAAAATTCAGAGATTTAAATTCTTTTGAATTTCTCTCCACAATGGATCTCTTAAGGGACCGTTATCGTAACTGTTGGGAACTCTCATTTCACGAGTAGGAGGCTGATATTTCCTTTTTATGCAACTCCTTTTTTGGGTTTTTTTTTTTTTTTTTTTTTTTGGTTTTATTTTTTCTTTAGTGGCTCAGGATCAGGCTCTGATATGGGAGATAGAAGCTCTGTGATAGAGGGTTATTTTTGTCAATAGCAATCCTGGGTAATGAGATGTATCTCTTGGTTTCATTTGAATTTTAGAAGACGTTTCAAGTTATTTTTAAAAACTTTATCATGACTGTCTGAAAGGAAAGATAAGCCAGAAAGGATGTGGAAACTTTCAGAAACTCTGCTTTGGAGATGGATGAGATAAAGGATCTGAGTGCAAGTGGGAGAATGATGCCAGTGTCATGGCAGAAACTGATTTAATAAATATAAATATGCAGGTAATTAGAGTAGTAATGATTTCAATTCTTGCTGCAATATGAGAAAAATATATATATATTTTTTTCATACCCCATTTCAGTTCTGCCAGCTCATGGCTCCCCTGGAACAAGAACAGGGAGAGAAGGGATCATTCACTTCTTGCTTCCACTGGGGAGACGTGCTTGGTGTCAGATGGTTCTGCTGGCATCCCTTTGGCAACGGACAGAAAATTGACATTTTCCCTGTAAATCCTCAGCTGGGAGCACTCCCTGAGCACCTTTAACTAGATTTTGTAGCTGTTTTAACTATGACAGATAAACCATTGCCATTAGTGTGGGAACAATGGATATCACAGGGAATTTTCTTCAATTTTCGCTTAAATTTCTGCTAAAAATAAATTCGTGTGCTCCAGTGGGGCCCCTGGAGCAGCTGGTGGCTTTTGGCCAGTGGGACACTTCTATGCAGCAGCTGTGGAGAACATGGAGACAGTGTAAATCCCTGATTTTTTTGGGAGGTGACAGTGTTTGTACAGGAGAGGGGGTGCAAAGATTCCCAGTGCTGTGATCTGTGCACAAATAAATAAAAACACAGAAGGTGCTACAGGATCCCCTGGGCTGGGCCGTGATGGAAGTGTCTTTTTGTTCCTCTGCTGGATTACCAGGGGAGGTTTGGATATCAGGGAAAGGTTCTTGATCCAGAGGGTGCTGGGCATTGCCCAGGCTCCCCAGGGAATGTCACAGTCCCAGAGCTCCAGGACAGTTGGGACAATCCTCCCAGGGATGCCCAGGGTGGGATTGTTTGGATCTGTGCAGGGCCAGGAGCTGGGATGATCCCTGTGAGTCCTTTTCCCTTCAGGATATCCCATTATTTTTACAAACAACAAAACTGATTTATTCACGGATCAAGCCACAGCAGAGATCAGTTTAATTAAAGCACGAGACTAAGGAATGGTTTTCCTTCCCCAGCCTTGCTCCGGGCTCCCTCCTGGCCAGGTCTGGACCCACCTCCATGTGCCAGTTTATGGAAGGAAGGATCCAGCAGGTTTTTAATAACCCCAGACCTGTCAGACATGAAGCCCACACTCAGTAACAACCACACCCTCCCTGTCAGACTCTCTTGCACAAGCAAAAAAAACCCCAAACCCCTCCATATATTAAATATACACTTGAGAAACACGACCTAGCAGTGCTCCAGTTGCAGGCATATGCTGCTGAGAATATGCAGCAATTTCAGCCTCAATCATATGTTCTCCAAGGAAACCCACTGATACCTAATTACAGAAAAGATTACAAACGATAATGACAAGATAATGAATTGCAGAACCTTCATGACTTATTAACACAGCTTCCTGCTATGCATCAAGACACTTGGATGGGGTGTAAGGAGAGCCTGGAGTGGCATTTGCTCATGGCTTCCATGGGAGGCCACAGGGAATTACAAACTCTTCTGGTTTTTTGAGGATGGTGCAGGTTCTTGTGCCTGCTATGGTTTTTATGGACTTAGAGCCAAAAAGATCCTGATTATGGTATTTCCTAAGTCCTTGCCATCTCTGTTGGTACCATGGTGTCTGCTTTTCCAGTTATTACGTTTCTAAGATCCTACCTTTTCCTTTTTGCCCGAATTTATTCAGTTGTCCTTCCTGCCATAACTTTCAGGTTAAGAACATACAAATAAAATTGCAAAGGAAAGGAATTCTGGGGTTTGATAAAGCCAAGATTACACTTCCTATCAGTGCTCTTCCTTCCCTTTACCTTTCCTTGGGTTTCAGACATGGACAAGACCATGATGGAATAACTGCAGATAAAATGCAGATAAAAATCTCAGTGTCCTCTCTTCCGTCACAAAAATACTGTTGATTTTAATGAAATCATATTTAACCCCTGATATGCCCCCAAATGCCACGGGGATGACTCAGACAGATCTCTGCAATTTCATAATTATCTCCAACAGATAGTCCTAAATTCACTGCTGATTGGAAAAGTTGGGTTTCAGTTTGAACAGCTTAGCCAGGATTTCCTTAAGTCTTGCTAAGCTTTATTCTCTTCTTGTATAACTTAGCAACGTGTTGGCAGAATTAGATACTGTGGTTTTCAAAACTGGAATTTGCCTCAACCAAAAAAACGCCACAGGTGAGGTTTGAAATAAAAGGAGAAGTCTTTGCCTAAAAGACAAAATAATGGCCACGGAATTTCTCAGTGATTTTTCTTCCAGTGGTGTATTATGACTAAGCAGACAAGAAATGGAATGAACACACAGTAAATGAAAAGAAAACTTGTATTTGTTTGCCTCATTCAAATTCAATTTAAACCCAGTGTTTTACCCACAGGAGGAAAAAAAAATTGTTTGTCACTGGTGTCAAATGCAAGACCTCGGGTCATTTTAAGAGAGGTGAAACAAAAAAAAAAGAAATATCCATGAAACCAGTACATTGGGCACAAGCAAAATATCAAAGATGTGTGTGTGGATCTGTAGAGTTGTTGGCAGTGCTCTGGATTTTGCTCTCCATGGAAACGAACATTTTTATTTTTTTTGTAAAAATTGAACCCTGAAGTCTCCTTTTCAATGAAATGTCACTCTCCTCTCGTGGAAAAGAAACCTTTGCAGGAAACCAGTGTCCTGTGAGCCCTCCCTCTCCCTGATTTCTCTGAGGAGTCAGAGGTAAAGCTTTTGCCCGATCCTATTTTTAAGTTTAGTTTTGCCACTTGATTCCTGGGCAGGTACTTTTTTATCATTATTCTTGGTACTTTTAATCATAATTCTTCCCCTGACAGCTGGGAGTTTCACCCGGGTTGTAGGGCTTGTCCTCATCGTCCCAAATCCGGAGTGACTTGTACAATTCCCATGTCTGGGAACCCTGCATTTTGCAATAATTATTAATTCCTACTCGAATTCTGTTATGGATAAGTGGGAATTAAGGAGCTGGAGATAACCCCCAGTGGAATGTTCTGTGGGGTTGGCATCAAAGACAGCAAAGAGAGATCTGATTTAGATCAAGGGATTGTCACAGGCTTATTCTGGGGACATTAAAAAAAATAAAAATCTCCAGAAATCTGCTCCAGATTCTTAACCACACCTAAACTCCTGCTAAAAAAAGAAATCTGTGTGCTCCTCCAGAGCCTCTGGGAGCCATTGGTGGGATCCTTTCTGTCAGTTGTGACTTTTTAAAATACCTTTATTTTTTTCTTTTTTCTTTTTTTTTTTTTAGCTTACAGAACAAAAAATAATTTGGATATTTGAGCAACAGCTAAAATCAGTTTGTCATTCTGGGATGGTTAGAACCATGCATCCAAATGTTGGGCTGCATATATAAAACCAAGGAAAAAATTAAACCAGTTTCTTCATGCTGAAATATTTTTGTTCTGAACAATTCTTTTTGCACTTAAAATGTTAAAACTATATCTCTTAAAGTTTGGGTCTTCCCTTATCCACCAGAATTAAGAGTCCTGTGGCCTTTGAGACAGGGAGAAGGTGGGTTTGGTTTTGTAGAAAATCTTCTGCTGAACCTGCAGAATCATGTCAAAAAGGCCTCTCATCCTTTTGGCTTTAGAAATGACACTTTTAAATTTTAAGACCTGGGTAATTTTCTATGGGGAAGAACCATCCTGAATTAATAAGAAAATGATAATTGGATTTTTTTTTTTTTAATTTCGGGGGGGGTGTTTGTGGTATGAATTCTGTAGGAGACAATAATTATGATTTCGGTTAGAATGAGCTATGAAATTGTGTAGGCTTCAAAGCACCCAAACCCACCCCATTTCCTCTTGAGCCAGAGTGCCACAAATTCACAGAGGAGCAGATTTCATCTTTCCTAATGCACATGAGTTACAAAAAAAATTAAGATATCGTATTCTACTTGCTGGATTAGAAATTAGAAATAACCGGAAGAGTGTTCTAATATTTCAGGCACACGAAACCCAAGAATTGAATGTAAGACATTGATTTTCCCTTCCAGTAATTGTTCCTAAGAAAACGAGTTTATTCCAGAAAAGAGAAATGAATGGATGAATGTCTGCACGTCAACCAAAGTCTTGCTGAAATATGTGATGGTTTATATTGATAAATAGATGGGCAGAGAAAGTCGGGAAACTTGAAGCCAGAATCAGTAATTTACTTATGAAATAATGATTAGATTTCCCAAAAAGCACTCTCATAAAAGGATTTCACTGCAGAGGAATGAGAAGTTCAGGCTTGAAGTGTGCAGAGTTGGAAGTCTGGGATACCTACAGCCAGTAAAAAAGCAGGATCAAACCTCCAGGTGTTTGTTCAGCATGTTTTAAATTCCATTTTTACATCTGTTCTGCAACCTTTCAGGCTGTTCTCGGAGTTAAGGCAACAATTCCAAATGGCTGGAGTGGAAAACATTATCTCTGATTCCGAGCTGGAAAATTGAACCAGCGGGTGAGCACAGGTAGGCAACTGCTTTATGGGAAGAGCAAATGGTTCTGTGATTGCTGAGGTAAAAGTGCTTCTGGAAACCAGAGGTATATAAGAAAAAATATAAGAAAATATATAAGAAACCAATCACGAGCCTTAGCAACTCGAGGCTCACAGTGCCTTTATATTGGAAAGAAGTAATTTTTAGGTGTGCTGGAAGAATTGCTGAGGTTCAATTTCCAGTTTTTATTTAGTCCTTTCATTCAGTCTATTGTGTAAAAAAAAAAATAAAATCCCTCTGGTGTGAATTGAGTGTTTTCTCCTTTCAGTTCTGTTTGTTAATCATTTCATTAAACACCCCAAATATTTAGAGCCTGAAAGGACACATTTCTGAGTGTGCAGCTGGGTGGGATCCAGGGCAAGTTAAGATGAAGCCTGAGAGATCTTCCTGAGTGAGGTTATTTTCCTGGCAGAGCTGCAGGGAGGGATGGAATTCAGTGCCATTTTGCAGGTTTTCTGATGGAACATTTCACACTTATTGCTGGGAAAAGAAAGAATTATTCAGCTTATGCTTACTGGAGCTGATGTATATCCTAAAATCAATTTCAGCACGTCTCCTGACTGAGGAACTAGAGAGGCTTTACATGCATCTCAGTGTTTTATTACTGCTTCAATTTGCAAGGTTAATTTGAAAAACATGCCC
Organism: Cinclus cinclus; assembly: GCF_963662255.1. NCBI lineage: Eukaryota > Metazoa > Chordata > Aves > Passeriformes > Cinclidae > Cinclus > Cinclus cinclus. The sequence continues at coordinate 2,463,800 of NC_085055.1, forward strand.
TCGGCCTAATAACTGAGACTTTTTTTTTTTTATTTACAAGGGTTCTTCAGTGATTTGTTTATTAATCCAATTGCAGACAGATGGTGGTAAGTTGGGGTTTTTGTTTTACTTTTTTCTTTTTTCTTTTTTTTCCTTTTTTTTCCTGGCTGTGTTTCTCTCCCATCTGACCTCATAGAGAGGTTTCCCAGTCAGCTGAATGGGGAAAGTCTGTGCTAGATCTGAGGTTCAACACAAATCCTTGAAGGAAGGTGGTTCATGTGGAAATGTGGCACAGGAAGATAATGATTAACAAAAATAACACCTGAGATTTCCTTGTAGGAACAGAATGGTTCACATCTGTTCCCCAGCTGGGGAAAGGTTTTGTCAAAGTGAAGATAAAAAACTAAAAAGTGACCAAAGCCATTTCATTGTCTCATTTTCATGCCACATTTTTATGGTGTGTTTTGTGCTATGACAGGAAATCCAGTGGCATCAGATGCATATCCCTTGTCCCCACCAAATATTTTGCTAATTGAACAAACTTGGATCTTAAAATATTTAAGAGGAATTTATGCTGCATGAGGTGAAGTTGCTCCTGTAATAATTTTGTTTGCTGGGGATTTTTTTGGCATTACATGAAGACAGATTGGATTAGAGAAGTCCAATCAATCTGGTACCTGAGCAATTTTACTTTATAAATTCAAAGTGCAGAATTGCTGAAATTCATCAATTTATTTTTTTTCCCTCATTAATACTACAGGTAAAAAACCTAGTCATCTTTGAAAAAAGTTCAATAATATTTTATCTAATGAAGAATGCTCATGCCTCATTTATTTCTGGAAAATTCCTTCCCTTTTAAATAACAGGTACTTTCTAATTTTTTTTTAAGAAGCAGGCCTTTCCAACATTCATTCTTGTGATATTATTATTATTATTATTTAGTATTAGTATTAGTATTATATAATCAGACCTTTCAAACATTTATTCTTGTGATGTTGTTAATAATAATAATAATAATAATAATAACAACAATATTTTAATAACCAGGCCTTTCCATCATTCCTCCAAGCTGTTTTTTGCAAGGACACAGAGGTGACAGCCAGGATTGGTGAAGGGTAATTTTGGGAAAGGTTTTCCTGGGTAATTTTACAGGAAAACCCTCTGAGCTGGGGATTTGGGATAGTGTTGAGACTTCCTGCTCTAAGATGCAGTAGCTTTGTTAGATTTTTCTGTCTTTTGAATGTTGCAGTGACTGTGGGATGTTTTATCTTCCCATAAATTTAAATTACTGCTTTCCCCAAGCACCTACAGGAGATTTCCAAGAAGAAAACTGTGATGACCTCGGTGGGTTTGCATGGAGTATTTCACCAGCCATTAGGGGTGGTTTATGATTTAATCCATTTTCAACCCTTCCTGTAAGTACTTATATTTTCCACTTAATTGTATCCATTTGATCCTCAGCAGTCCTTCAGGAGACAAAGTTATTGGACCATTATCTAGTCATGAGGCATTGATTTGTGCTATATAAAGAATGTATGGATCTTGCTCTTTTAAAATGGGAACACCTCTTTGTACTTGATCTTGTAAATGGGAGAAGACTTTTCCCTCTGTGAACTTCAGGCTGAAATCTGTCCAGATCACAATTTTAATTTTTTTTTTTAAACAATGTTCTGCTTATAACACCCTTACAAATGGGATTTGGATTTTCCTTGTGACCTCTGAATGATGGTATTTATAGTCTAACGAAGTGCTGTGCCTAAAACAAGAGGAGAGGGGCTCTTTATGGGATGGAATTGGATTTTGTTCAAGAAAACATTGTGTTAAAGAGGAGTTGCCAGTGGATGTGACCGAGGGGATTGGCAAAACTGGGTACGCATTTCTGAAGGTTGGTGTCTGTGGTGTCTGCTCAGCACCATCAGCTCAGATGGGAGAGCTGCAGCTGCAATAAGAGCCCTGAAAGAGTGTCAGGAATTCTGATGTGCTCCTGCTCCAGTAATTCAGCTCCAAGATAAATCCATGGCTGGGGCGCACTCAGTGCCCACACCACCTTCCCCAGGGCACTCCAAGTGCCAGCAGAGACAATTAAAAGGTGCTTTTCAACTGCTTTTAGAACAAATGTAGGATACTATTTCTACTGGATGTGAGGGTGAGGTTGTGGCAGGACTCTCGTATTTTAAGCTCACCAGCTGATGGCATGGCTGCACTGAGAATTTGTCTGAGAAGTCCACTTAATCAGAAACGGGTGATGGTGGCTCCCCACCCTCCCAGGGGACAATTCCTGCCCAGTATCCCGTCCATCCCTGCCCTCTGGCAGTGGGAATCCATTCCCTGTGTCCTGCCCCTCCATCCCTTGTCCCCAGTTCCTCTCCAGCTCCCCTGGAGTCCCTTTAGGCACTGGAAGGGGCTTTGAGGTTTCCCTGGATCCTTCTCCTCTCCAGATGAGCACCCCCAGCTCTCCCAGCTTGGCTCCAGCCCTGGAGCAGCTCCGTGCTTCCCTCTGGCCTCTCTCCAGCAGCTCCATGTATGCTCTTCCTGGAAGTTACGTCTCCTGAAATCACGGTTTTAATGACCGGGGTGAAAGAAGCAATCCCTGTCCCTGTCCGAGGTGCTGATGGTTGTCGTGGGCAGAACGCGAATCCAAAAGAGAATCCCCTCTTGGATGGCCACATTTATGGGCACAGGCTCACCCCAATAAAGCAAAACGAGGAGCAGAAAAAACACAGATGTGCCAGGCTGGAAGGGCATCTTCAGTCCTGCTGCCTGTGGGAAAGGATTTCTGTGAAGGGCAGGAAGCAGCTCTTGAAGGAAAGGGCTCCCTGGGCCTCCCCAGATTGATGGGAATGCTCATCTCTAACTTGTGGCTAACACTCACCACAAATCTGATTGTCTTTGCAGGCTCTATAGCATCCCGACCCTTCCCAGCCATTTATTCCTCTGCCTCTATCTGTGTTAATATCCAGCAAATCCATTTGCTGCTCCCTTGGGATTGCTGTGTCCGTGGCACACAAGGCTGGAGGTTTGCTTTAGGCATTAGGAATGATGTTCCTGTTAATATTCCTTCTGCTGAAATGGCACAGAGAGGCCACAGCCAGTGCCTGAGGTAATCCTGCGTGGCAGTGGACATGGGCACAATTTCCAGTTAATGCACCCTGCAAGGCGGAGGACATTCCTGTGGTGATGGAGGAGTCCCTGGAAGTGCTCAAAGAGTGAGTGGATGCGGCACTTTGTGATTTAGGGCAGAATTCAGCCCAAGGTTGGAACTGATGACCCTGGAGACATTTTCCAGCTTTAATGATTCCAGGAGTCTTAGGTCGTGTGGACCACTGGGACATCCCCCCCAGCACACGTTCTAGGTAAGGATGGAGTTACGAAAGGAAGGTTAAACAGACCCTGCTACAGTCTTGGCTCAATTTGTGCAGGTGATTATTTATACAGCTCCATCCTTCTCATTTTCCAGTTCAGCCCGTGCCCCATCCCAGGAGAGTCTGTAATTCCTGCCCTCCATGTGCCGCTGCCACCATTTGCTCACTTTCAGAACTAACCCGTTCTCACTCCTGCTTTCTTGGTCTGTTTTAGAAGAGCAAGGCGATTTTAGATTTCTGCTGGTGTATGAGATGGGTAATGGCTGCATTTGTCCTGTTGTGCTTCAAAAGCATCACAGGAATTTAAAAATATTACCAATATTCCCAGGCATGCACATTACTCCAAACACATCCTGATAAATTATTCATGTTTAATGTATTTATTATGCCCCTGTACAGGCACACGATTAAAGTGAATCACGTAAAAGCAACATTATTTTATATTCTTCCCCCTTTGCCCTTAGCACTAATTTTGAGGAATGTCCACTGCACAATTTAACTGGGACTGGGGTTTAACTGGGAACTGAGGTTTCATGTGTTTTGGAGCTCATTTTATTCTATTTATGAGTTTTTCTGTTTGGTTCTTCAGTACAAAATACTCATAATGAGAAATATCACACAGATTTGGTCCCGGAATTCCCGAAATTCACAGAATCACAGAACATCCTGAGTGGGAAGGGATCATCCAGTCCAGCTCCTGGCCCTGCCCAGGACAGCCCAACAACCCCCCCTGTGCCTGGAGCATTGTCCAAATGATATTTTCTGCCTAAAATCCATCATATTGACCCACCTGCCTCCCCCAGTGACACGGTACCCTATAGACCTCATGAGCAATGCCCACCAATCCATATCCTCCTTCCCCAGGCTGAATTTTGTGCATTCCAAAATCCTTTGTGTTTCTAAATTTGTGATGAATATTGCTGCTGCATGTTTTTTTCGAGGTTGCTGTTTTTTATCTGGAGCGCTTTAATTTGCCACCAGTGCAAATATGTCTCTAACTACTGCTAAACTCCAGCTGACAACACCTTCTGCTAATGTGGCAAATAATAACACTGCTTTGTTATCAAGCAAATAATTTAAAATACATAAAGAAGAATTCATTATAATCTGTTATGAAAGCAATGAGAAAAGGAAGACAGCTTTTCACAAGGCCATAAAACATGGCTGGTGGAGTTCACCTCACAGCACAATCATCCAGGAGTAAATGATGCCATAAAATCAGCCTTGCCATACTTAATTGCTTAATTAACACTGGATTTTAAAGCAGAATTTTAATATAAGGCGCTGCTAAGCACTGCAGAGATTCACCGAGATAAAATGTAGGCAAGTGAAGTAATTTTTAATTTGTTTACAGCAGAACTCGTGTCAGCCTTTCCTGCAGCTCACGTTGCAAGGATCAGATTTGGCTCCTGATTTCAGCCATTGCAGGGCAGGACGTGCCAAAATATTCAGGATTTCTGAGCTGCCACCCTCCCAGGTCATTTGTCTGGAGGAGTGATAGAATCAGCATGGAGCAGCAGGGATATTTTCAGAAGAATATTATTAATTAATTATTAATTAATTTATTTATTACTCCACGGTGCAGGGATATTTTTTGGAGGAACATTTATTTATTTATTTATTACTCCACAGCGTCACCATAGGATGGCATCCAGTGATCCAGGACTGGAGCCTTTGACCCAGATAAAAACTGTCTTCAAATGTGGAGAGCGTGCTGTGGAGCTTAAATTAATGAATTAATTACTCAAATCCTATGGGGTCTTTTTCTGAGAGTTGCTGTGTGTGGTGGTGCTCTGGTTGTATTTGTAGAACAGAGGTGGAATCTCACAAAGTTATTTGCTCCCTAAAACTCCCTGAAAAGAAGTTGTAGCCAGTCTCTTCTCCCAGGTAACAAGACGAAGAACAGCTTCACGTTGCATCAGAGGAGGTTTAGATTGGATATTAGGAAAAATTCCTTCACCAAAAGGGCTGTCAAGTATTGGAACAGGCAGCCCAGGGAGGGTTGGAGTCACCATTCCTGGAAGTGTTCAGGAAATTGGGATGTGGTGTTTGGGAACATTGGCGTCATTGGACTTGATTATTTTGGAAGTCTTTTCCAACTGGAATCATTTTGTGATCACGGCTTGGAAAGGCTGTGCAACAAGTTATACTTTAACTTTTCTTTTCCTGTGTTTGGTTTAGTTTGGTCATTGTTTTTGGATTCTTTGTTTTTTGTTTTTATTTGTTTTTTTTTTGTTTTGTTTTGTTTTTGTTGTTGTTTTGGGCATGGTGAAGCCTGGAGGCTGTGAAAAGGAGGCTCAGCCTGTATCAAAGCTCTCCCGTTTTGCAGTGTTCCCACTCAGTGGTTTCAGTGCCTCGGTGACACAGCCATACATCAATGCCATGAACCCAGTGCCAGCTGAGGGATAATCGATGGATTTACAGGTGACACTCTCCCAGATGGGAACATTCCTTTGACTGATGGGTTACTGTTCCTTTGTCACTTGGAATTAAGGAAATAAATTAGCTCCAAGTTCTGTGTGGAGTGAAATGCAGCTGGTGTGGGAGGTACATTCCCAATCAGAGATGTGGGGGCTTTGCAAAAATTCAAAGTGACCAATTTAAAGTGCAGTTCAAACCATCGTTTGCCAATTATCCTGTTTGCTCCAGTTCTGCAATTCCTACTTTCTTGAGCCACTTATGTAATAAGAGTTTACTGAGGGTTAAAGGATAGTTGGAGAAAACAAAACGTTTTCTATATTTCCTTACTTGCTTATTTGTTATAATAGTGAAGTTATTACAGGCTTGTAATGACAAAATTTACCAAATCTGATCTCTTATTTTAGAAATCCCAGGAGATTTTTTGATGCTGATCCTAGTCCATGTTTAAACCATGAAATAATTGTTCAGCTTGGTGCTCCTCCCTGCTCTTGGAACAGTTTCCATGGGAATTACTGGTGGCTGCAACAAGGCCACCTGCCCACAGGTGACACCTCTGCCTGTGCCCAGGGACAGTATAGAGACTGGATGAGTTGGTTATATGGGAAAATTAAATCCACTTTTTTATATCCCAGTTTCTGAGGCAGCTCTGCTTAAAATAATGGATTTATAGGGGTTTACACCATGGTAGCACTTTTTTTTATTTATTTGTTTGTTTATTGAACTTTATTAGAAAACACAGGAGCTGTAGGATCAGGAATTTGGGAATCCATGAAGTATAGGCATGTGAGCATCAGGAATTCCCTGAAATCCCATTGCAGACATGGAAATTCCAAAAGAACAAATAGGAGCCCAAGAGGGGCATTGGTTCCAGGGCAAGATCCCCTCACTTTCTCTCTGTCAGCCACAAAAGCTTCCTGTGGACACGTCCTTGAGCCCAGAATAAAAATACTCTGGGTATAAAATGTTCTTTTGCAACTTTCCAGTGCTCCCCAAAAGTGAAACATGAGGGGGGAAACAAGGGTATGAAATCCTACCTCTTCCTTTGACTGTGTCAAATCTACCTGACACCAAAATATCTTTTTCTTGCAGTTAAAAATGCATATTCTCCTATGCTGCTCTTGGAAGCACATTCCAAAGGAAAATGTTTGGATGGAAGACTTGAAAAATAATTATTTGTTTTCCTGCAAGACACCCTGTGCAATCTAAGCAAATAGAAATAGCACTCCTAAAATAGGAACTATTGTTTCTATTTGTGCTGCTTCATCAACTGAACCATTTCATGATCCCGTTTCTTTATCAAGGAGACATTTAAATGGAGGAAATGACTTTTAATACTAGGGCAGAAATTAATTTCATGCATCTGCTGGCAAATGCCTACTATCAAGAACCGAGTAAACAAACATTTGCACATCTGCTCCTGCTCTGTGACAACAGGATTCAAATTAGAAAGGAAGTTGGGGTTTGCTTTGTTACTTTCTAAAGGCAGTGGTTTGTCATTTAAAATGTTGTGAAGTGCAGTAGAAGAACAGAACATGATTTTGTAGCCAGGATGAGGTAGAAAAATGTCCTTGGTGCTGATATTGAGTCTTTAGTACAAGCTCCTGGTTTTTAGTTCAGTGTGTTTTAGTCTGGTGTTTGAGCAAGTCCAAGTCCTGCATGTGGGGTTACTGGGAGAAGTGTCTCCAAAGATGTTCCTCTTTTTTTTTTTTTTTTTTTTTGGGATTTGGGTGGTAAAATCTGAGGCAGCACATCTGTGACATTCAGGCTGCTCTCATTATTGACAATGTCCTGTTCTTGGACCTGCTGGAGCCATAAACCTGGAAAATTCCTGGAGTGGAAAGGCAGAGGAGCTTCAGCTGCTGGAGGTGAGAGCAAGCCAAAAGCAGCAGGTCTGGGCTCTTCGTGTTCTGAAGCTTTCAGGAAGGTTCTAGGTCTTTCCATGGCTTTTTTTTTTTGTGTGGTATCCAGGTATTGGGTGAGTAGGAACAGCTGAAAAGTGGTGGTGCAGGCTGAAATAAAAATCTCATTAGATCACACAGACCAAATGTGTTTGGTCATAAATCATGGAATGGTTTGGGTTGGAAGGGACCTTAAAGCTCGTCCCATTCCAGCCCTGCCACGGCAGGGAAACCTCCCACTGCCCCAGGGTGCTCCAATCCCAGTGTCCAGCCTGGCCTTGGGCACTGCCAGGGATCCAGGGGCAGCCACAGCCGCTCTGGGAATTCTTCTGGGAATTCCATCCCAGCCCCTCCCCACACTCCTAGGGAACAATTCCTTCCCAGTAACTGATCCCAACCTGTCCCCTGTGAGTTTGAAGCAATTTTCCCTTTTCCTAGTCCATCTTTTGAGAAAGCTGTTGGCTAAAAGGACTCATTTTGGGAAGTTTTGGCTTTACCCTGCCTGGCTCTGTTTGCTTTCTCAAGCGTCAGATGTGTTTCAGACTACAGGGTACAGTGGGAAATGGTCTCTGAAGAACATTTTGCCTAAATTCTTCTGCAGTGTGTACTGAACAGAAATTAGATTTCCCTTGGCTGTAGCTTTACTCGTGGAGTGTGCTTTGGATGGTGGTGATATTCCAGGAATAGCCATAGAGGCACGAGAAAAGATGGGAATGTCTCCATAGGGAGGATTGTGCCAGACAGCTGATTGCACACTATAAATAGTGATTTAAATTTGGTTCAAGCAGTCTGTGGAAGGCATCATTTAAATCAGTCACAGACACACGCAGTACAAGCATAATAACATATTTTACCTCTGACAGTGACTGGAGTTAATTCTAAGGTTGGATTTTTTTGACATCTGGCTCCTCGCAGCACATCCTGAAAAAATCCTAACAAAGCAAGAACTCTGATCTTGTTCAACAAACTGAGCTGAAGAGCAAATAAAGCTTTTGTGGCAGGAGTTGTACATCATTAGCTGTGATCCCATGGGTGCAGGCCACCATTTAATGGCATTGCCAAAAGGAAAGCAGGACAAAAACCCAAATTTAAAAAAAAAAAAAAAACAAACAAATTTAAGCCAGGTTGGAGGTAGCACTGTTTTCATATCCTCAAAAACACAGAGGAGGGGGATTAGAGGACAGGATTGATTAATTTGAAAGTACAATTGATGCTTTTAAGATGCACTCAGGAATTCTCCTGGTTTTCTTGTTCTCCTGTGTCCTTAATATAAAACATCACAGAAGGTAAATAATGGATCAGAGGTGTCATTCCCAGAATTTCTCCTCACACAATTAACAGGAAAGCAGAGCAATTTTTTGCCCTTTAACTGCAGTAGGAGCAATTCTACTTCCCTTGAAGTCAATAAGACTATTCCCATTATCCTTCTGTGGGGTCCAGATCTCACCCTGAAAATTGCTGAGGTAGAGTCTAATAGAAAACCTAGTGGAGTCCATGGAATTTCTTCTGATTTTAGTGGATTTTGCCTCAGGCCCAGAATGGACAGGATGTTAATATTACATCAGTGGTGACTCAAAATGCTGAACCTTCCTTTTGTTGGTCCTGAACAATAAAATAGAGTTTGTTAGCAACAAGGAGACAGATTTTTTTTTTTCAGGGGTCTTGTGAACCCTCTGACTGCCTTCAGAGGAATCTGAGCATGCTTTGTATTTAAATTTAACCCCAAAAAACTCTTTGATAGTGGCACATTATACACAAAAAAACCTTCCACTTCAGCTATCCCAACTAGACTCAAGAAAAACAGAAAAACTTTTTTTTTTCTTCCAAATTAAAAGCACTAAATCTTAACAAGGGAAAAACAAAAAAAAAATAAGGGTTGGGCACAAACATCTTGAATTAAAATAACTGCTTTTGGATGGGTGAAACAGAGCATGGAGTAAATCTCCTCAAATAAAATACCAGCACTCTGGAGGATGAGTAGCATGCTCTATTTCCCCTTTATAAATGTGCTGTGGAGTGCTGGGCACTCACCCTTGCTCTGCTGGAGTCAAGGTGTGTTATCTCCCTGATGCAGATACAGCCAGCCCTCGTCCACCTGTTGAACTCAGGGGCTTTCAAATTGTAGTTGTTTATTAGAGGTGACAAAGTGATCACACTGCTGGAAAATAATAATATTTTTTCCTACAAGCAAATGCAGCCAGAGCAAAATGTGAGGTGTTCCTTAATTTAGGGCCCCTCTTTTAAACTGGCTGTAACTGAGGGGCTCCAAGTTAATTAATTAATTAATCAATCACATTTTGCCCTAGTGCATGGCTGCATTTGCTCATATGAAAAATATTATTAAACAAAACCAAACTGTGTGTTGTTTTGTTTCCTGGTTGTGAATTTGGCTGCTTTGGGAGCTGAACGTCACTCCAGCCCCCAAGAAAGGAGGAAGGGATGAGCAGGTTATTTCTCACTCCTTACCTGCTCTGCTCTATCGAGGTGAAAACATCTGCCAAAGTAATGTAGGAAACAGGAATCTGCCATGAAATTCTGGTGTCTTACACAAAAGCTGACCTTTCCACGGAGCTACATGAGGAAAAGTCAGCGAGAACAAGGCACAGAACATCATTTGTCACTCCCTAAACCCTGGCTGTGCCCAGAGCTGGAGCAGCCTGTGCTGCCTCCATCCCTGCACGGGGAGGACACAGGAGACACCAGGAAGGTGAGAAAAGTGGTGGAGGCTTGGAGAGAAGGTGTGGGAGGGATGTGATGCTTTCCTGTGTTTTATGGAGGAGAATCCAGAGCACTGTGACCGAGTTACAAACCCACGGCATTGCCAACAGATTGGACTTTTTAAAAAATTTAATATTTCTCAGTGTATAGATTTTTTTAAAAATTACCTTTCTGTATTTTCTTATTTTTTCATGCTATTTTTATGAACTGTACACATAATTTTTCTCTTTAAAGCAAACCTGCATGACTGGAGGCTGGGGTTGGGAGTAGTAAAACTAAATGCCCTTTTCATGGGGAAAAAAGGGCAGTGGAGAAGAGTGCTTAAAGAAAGGAACTGCGAAGGCATCAGGTCATTTTCTGCCTCCTAGGTTTGACCTCACATCAGAGCAGCCAAATCCATCCAGCAACTAAATGACTTTACTCTATAAAAGTCTTTGGAAATAGATTTTATTGTTTTTCTTTTTGATTTTTTTTTCCTTTTTCCTTGGGAACCTATCAAAGCAGAGGATTGATTTTTTTGGAAAGAAAATAGGCTCCATAGTGTAAATTATGTTAATTACTGAGTAAAATGCCAATATTAGAGGTATTTAGACCAACTTATGTGGAGATGCTCTGCTAAAACTCCTGCCCTCTTGTAGCTAAATATACATTGAACACAGATTTAAGGAGTATTTTAATGAGGATTTTTTTTCCCCCAGAAAATGGGATTGGATTTTAGAACAAATGGTTGCTTAAGGAGGGTTAGATTAACTATTTGACCCAATTAACCCATCCTATGTTATTCTAGATATTTTTTGCAACCTCATCCTGTTTTCTCCAGACAAGGAATATTCATGGAGAATTTCCAATAGGTCTGGGAGGAAAAGCAGCATGGGATGGGTTCTTCTTCCTGGAAATAGAGGGGGGGAAAAAAGTGGGAAAATGGCAGAGTGGGCAAAAAAGGCATCAAATGAACCAGTCTGATTTGCAAACAGAAAGAGAAACTTGGGCAAATAATTCAGTGCACGAGCTGGAGCAGCTCTTAGGGGTTATAACTTGTGTAACTTGGATTTATGTAACTTGTAATTCAGGCTGACACCGACTTTGCCACCACCGGGAGGGTCATTCTGTGCTGTTCTTGAGCAATCTCAACACTGAACAAACCATCCCTCATGCCATGGATTTAATGTTCACAGCTGGCACTCTGCTGAAAAAATGGCTTTAATTTAGGGGGGGGGGGGGGGGGGGGAGGGGGAATCATAAAAATAAAAATTTAAAAAGTAGCTTTTTGCTGGTTGTCAAAGTCATCTTTGTGTCTCTCGGTGCTTTTTGAGGGCGGTGTCTGAGTTTCTGAGTTTTGTTCCAAATTCCTGTTTGCATTCTGGATCTTGTCTGAGGAGCCAGAGCCAAAACCCAACTGCTGGTGTTTAGTGCTGTCCTGCACCACTGGTTTCTGTCATTTGAGGATTGCAGAGGATTTTCTCCTGGCTTTTGGCATCTGTACAGGTGGCACGCGCTGCCCGAATTGAGGGCTGAGAGTGTGTGTAGCAAAATTAATAGAACTGGGTCCAAACTAAAATATGAGAGAGAAAAAAATCAAATATTGATGGAAGGAGCTTCTAATTTTCCCAGAAAGTTTCTCTGGAGCACTGCCATGCTGCTTTAATCCTCATGCCCAGAGCCCAGGTGAAGTGAGAGCTGGGATGGAAATGGTTTTAATGGTGAAACCTCCACCACTGTGCCCCAGCAGCTCTTCTTCAGCTCCTCATGTCTGCTGAACAAAGAGACTAATTGTTAAAATTTGCTAATTCCTTTTGATTTCTCCATGTGCAGTTTAGTTAAACCACAATAAAAGTTTCCATTTATTTCTAGTGGAGTTTGCTGCTCCTGTTGCTGGCTGAGGGGTAAAAGCACCATGTCAAAAAATGGGGATTCAACCATCGTTAGTGATTTCATGGAAACTGTTTAAAATGTAAGAGTTGAATTCCTTTTCCCTTTTCAGGTCCACTTCAGTTTGATTCTAGGCTTTTTTAAGGTGAGGAATTTGTTGTATGCACCAAACGAAAAGGACAGCGCTTGCTCAGGTCTGGGGATTGGGATGGTTTTGGATTTCTCATCCTCTGATGGATGGTTTGGATTGGAAGGGACCTCAAAGCCCATCCAGTGCCATGGGCACAGGGAAACCTCCCACCATCCCAGGCTGCTCCAAGCCCCAATGTCCAACCTGGCCTCGGGCACTTCCAGGGATCCCCACTTCTCTGGGAATCTGTGCCAGCTAGGAATTCCTTCCCAGTATCCCGCCCATCCCTGCCCTCTGTCAGTCTGAAGCCAATCCCTCTTGTCCTGGCCCTGCAAGCTCTTGTAAATGGTCTTTCTATGTTTCAGAGGCAGGGATGAATATCTGCCTTTGTGTCCAGCAAAAGGGAAAAGCACTTCATGGGAAAACAGTCCTTAACAGGAAAAGAAGAGCATAAAAAATGTTTTCTTTCTACCCTTTTTTTAATGACACCCTTTTATATTCTGGGTTGTTGCCATTACAGGGTGCTGAACCAGTGGACAGGACAAAGGACCTAGAAAAATGCAGAATGGGTGAAGTAACACCAAACTTCCCATAAGTTATTTCACGTCAAAATTCAAGGATGTCTCCATCTCCCAGGTTCTGGCTGGACTTTGCTTATTGGATTTTGGCTGGCTTAGGTGGGAGTCCAGCAACTTTGATCGATGTCAGAGCTGCTGCTGCATCTTTAGGAGTGAAGATCAAGGGAATAGAGAAACCACAGCTTTGGCAGGATGCAGGAGTGTGGGACAGTGAGTTAAATTAATATGAAATATGTTCACACCTTAACTGCTGTTCCAGCAATTGCTCTGAGCAGGACACAAACAGAAAAAGCAGTTCCCAATTATTTATCGTGGCTGGGAATGCAATCGTTACTAAATGTGAGCCTTCACCTGTTATACTTTTGCTGAAGAATTTATCAACACTGACACTTCCCTATTTAGGTCAGTCCCAACAGCATCCCTTTGCCTTTCAGAAATCATTTCATAATCAATCTGGAGCTCTGTTAAACACAAGCAGGGAGTTCATTGTCATCTGGCGAAATCCCAGCCTGCACATTTGGGTTTGGCTGTGCTGGAGAGGAAGAATCATCCTTTCATCCACCAGAGAAGCTCAAAACAGGACAAGCTGCCAAGTTTCATATCCAGCCAGAAATGGAAGTAAAAATACTCAGTATCTGCATGAGATTGTTAAAAAAATCCAAATATTTTTCATGGGAATTGGAAGTCCAGACTGTTCTTTTGAAATATTGCAGCTACCACATCAATAAGAGATAAGAGAAATCTCAGTCCTTGCCTCCAAATTAATCAATTGCTCATTGATCCAGTAACACAGAAAATAATTTTGTAGTCTTTTCCATCTTTTCCTTATCACAAAGTGATCAGCATTTACACCAAATTCATGTTTCCTTATCTTATTTGCAGCTAAGAATGTTTTCTTTCAATGTTAAATAATTTCAGACTTTTAAAAATTGGCAAAAGGGATAAATGAACATCTCTTTTTTTTTTTTTTTTTTTTTTCTCTCTGGAGGGAGACCTCAGCACCTGAGCTCCTGTGTGGAGCAAGGAACAGGATGAGTGTGGGATGAACAGAAATGGAATGGGAATGGAACTGGAAAGGGAGGAAGGAAAGATTTAAGGAGTGTGCCAGGACCATGCTGGAGGCTCCAGCAATGCAGGGATGCAAGTGTTGCTCAGAGGATTTAGGCAGAGCTTAGAGCCAGCCTAATAACTGATTTTTTTTTCATGAAGATTTGGAATTTATTAAAGATTAGTGAAATCTCCTTTGGAAAGGGAAATGGACCAAACCCTGTGGTGCCCACCGGGGGTTTAAAGGTCTTTTCAAACTCCCTTGTCCCAGTGTCCTTCTTCCCTTCTCCACCTCTGCCCTCTCTGGTGGCTTCTCCGTGTCCCTCTGGTCGTTCTGCTCCTTTTGAACCCTCTCTTTCTTCCTTTCCAGAACCCCTGCTTTAAATCTGGGGAGCTTAAATTCAGAGAGTTGGGTTCCCAGTGTTGGTCCACGTGAATCTTGCACTGAATTTTCTCTCCCGTTGCCCCTGCTGTTGTTAATTCTCACCACAGCTCACCCGGGGGTGGCCTCAGATGAGTGGAAATGGATTTCTGGTACCCACGGGCTGCTTCAGAAAGGAGCTGCTCTAAACCTGGAATCTGAAATACAACCAGAAGCCTCCAAAGCACTAAACCCAGCTGAAGGCCTGTGGAAATGAGGTGTTGACAGAGAGCATTGGTTTGAGCTGCAGTGCTGGGTTCCAGACCGTGTCCCCTCTCTGACTTGACATAAGAAATTACCAAATTCCCTCCAAACCGCTTCAGGTATTCAGGAAGATGACATCATTTGTGGTCTCAAAAATATCTGCGCCTAACTGCTTAGAAATTAATTTTAATATCTGATTTTTAATTTGTTAAAAAATTAATATTGTGACTTTGACTGCCCTCGTGATCCATAAAGGAGTGCAGGTTTTTTTAACGGCTGGCAAAGTTCTCAGCCTCGGTGATATCCTTGTGGTGAGGATTTCAGGTGTCTAATTCAGTCTTGTACAGAAGAAATCCCCTTGCCCTCCTTTGTACCCTTTCAGCTCCTCATGTTGTTCCTGAATTTTTACATCAGGAGACTGGGGAACAGGATTCCACCATCCCTTTGTTGATGTAAGTCTGGGGTTTTATTTATTTCTTATTTCCCTTGTATCCAAACAAGGCAAACAGTGCTGCTTGAGAAAGTTTTCCATGTCAATAATGATTCTTATTGCCTCTTTCCAAAAGCCATCTGTCCCATGGGATGCTCCTGAGCACAAGATTTCAGGAGAGAATCAGGGATTTATTTAATGTATTCTAATGTTTTCTGTACTATTTTCCATCCTACTTAAATATCCTAAAGTTTCAGCTGCTCTTCCAGCAAAAAGAGGTCTGGAAATGATTTCCATTGTTTCCCTGCTCTGCAAAAGTTCACATTGAAACTCATGAGGGACCTGGATGCTTCAGACTCTCCTCCTCTGTATCCATCACTTTGTATTTCTTTGCACTCAGTTCCCTTTCCCCTCTTCCTGAATATTAATTTAGGCTGGATCTTCCGAGGAAAGCTCAAGAATGCAGACCTGACAGCACCTGCATTTTGGTAATGGTGTCTCATTTCCACTTCTTGTACTGTTTTCCTGCCTCTATCCAACAGCTTATCCCAAATGTTCACTTTAAGTAATTTTAACTGGCTGGAAAGAGATTTCAAATTTATTTTTAAACGTTTCTGCCGGCAGAGTGTAATTTGTGAGGGGCAGACAATTTTCTAAATCAAAGTGGTATTCCTTTGCAGGTACACGTTATATTTCCTGGGATACCTGGAGAGCACATGAAGCTATATTTTCATTACAGCTGAGCACCGAAGGGAAGCAGAACACTTTGAAACATATATAAATTGGGTGTATTTTATGTCAAGCTTCATGAAAGAAGATTTCAAGCTTTGATTTCTGGGGTTATTACAATACCTTTAATTTTCAGTTGTCCTCCAATTAGATTTTAAAAATTCTATTTTGAAGCACGGTTGGACTTGATGATTTTGAAGGGAATTTTGATGGGACCTTAAAGCTCTTGTTCCACCTCCTACCATGGACAGGGATGTTTTCCACTGTCCCAGGCTGCTCCAAGCCCCATCTAACCTGGTCTTGGACTCTTCCAGGGATGGAACAGCCACAGCTTCTGTAGAGAACCTGTGCCAGGGCCTCCCCACTCTCCCAGGGAACAATTCCTTCCCAATATTTAATTGACTTCCCAATATTCAATTGACATTCCCTGGGACTTTCCGGGGTAGTCTGTTAATTCTCCACGGTGTTGAGTGCTGAGAGTTCCACTGGGTGTCCTGTGCTGCGTCTCAGGGGTGAAATGAAGATGGTGGGTTCAGCTGAAAGATAAAGGACATGTCAGAAGAGAAGAGGCATGCTAAAATCACTCCTAAAAAAAGCTGGGATGGAAAATCTTAGACCCAGCCACTGGGACAGGGAGAACAAGGTCACCTTGTGTCACACTCCCAGCTCCACCCATCCCCAGCTGGTGACATCCAGGTCATTCCCACAGCCAGAAAACCTCCTGAGAAAGACACAGCCTGAGCAACATGAATGATGAATTACAGGTTTATTCCTGGTGCCTGAATATTTCAGGTTTACAGCGAGTGTTAAAGCATTGTCCTGAACGCTGCCAGGAGAACTTGTTAATATTGAGATTTTACATGCCTGGATGTGCACAAGGAGCAGGGGAGAGCTGTGTCTGTGCTGCTAAAGAGAAGCAGAGCTCAGAACAGCTCTCCAGTAAATACAGAATATAAAGCTCAGCTCTGTGGCTTGTTAGTGCTGTGCTTTCCCTTCCTCCAGCCCCACGAGCTCCTTGTGCCTCCTCAAAAGTTTAAAAAATGTTTCCTCAGGAAACTTTCCCGAAGTGCTTTATTAAAATCGTGCTCCTCTTGACACATTGATGAAGTTCTTCTCTAGTGGAAGCTCCAATGATTTTAATTTCATCAGGAAAACACATGAAAATCAAGCAAGAGGAAAACCATCAAACCCTAATAAATCTTTTAAAACAAATTAAAGTGATGGCTGAGCTGACATATTCAATTTTCAATAAAAAAAGGAATTTCAGCAAGCCACAGATATTACTCAAAGACTTAAATCTGCAAAACCAGGATTCAACTTGTTTGTTTGCACTTTTGAGTGCATTAAATCAACTGGGTGGCTGATCTGTGAAACACTGCCCACACCGTGGTTCCAAATGCTGGAAGTTGCTTATAAATAACAGATAAAGACAGAAAAATTACTTTTCAATGAACTTTCTGTGCACAAATGCCATGAAGTTTCATGTTTGGGTCATCTGCCATTCAGATGATTAGGGGTAAGGTGTAGGATTTGTGTAGCCATAGTTAAAGGATTTGTTCCTACATATTTCTACTGAGTAGTGCTGGATGTATCCCAAGTGACTTTGCTTTGCTGCCTGCTCAGTTGAACATATAAACACCACCCCACCCTACCCCCCCCCAAAAAAAAAAAAAATCCTGGTCCTAACTGGAAAATTTCCTTCTTCCAAGTGTCCTGTTTAAGGATACACATCACAGAAATTGTATTAATCATTCAATTATAAAGCAGGGTATTGGTGCAAGTGTTTCAGTGTACAGCCAGCAGTTCTGGGGGGAGAAAATCCTTGTGGGGTTCTCTGTGAGTCTGAAGGGAAGGTATGGATGAAAATGCTGATTTAGGGCCAGGATTGTTGGTTCATGTGTCTGCCCCTGCCTGGAGTCCAAAGAGCTTCCTCATTTCTCCCCTCTCTGATTCTCCAGCCACAGCTGGAGAATTCCAGCTCATTCCCATTCCAGCTAACAAAGGCAAACCCCAAATCCATCCTGCTTCCATGTTTTTTCTTCCTTCATTCCTCTTGTCCTACGTCACCTTTTTCACGTGGTGAACACAGGGCTGGATCCCTGACGACTGAGTGAGCTCCAGAAAACAATGCACGGTTTCATAACAGCAACCACAATTACTCTGACTTTACTCACAGCCTTAGCTTGATATGTTCCTGATTAATTAGGCAGCTTTTTTTACAAGCATGAAGCAGTTTTAAAATACCCCTTCAGGTCTAACAAGTGGTGCATTTTGGATGCCACAGTTTTTACAGTTGAGTTTATTCAGCTTTTGATGATTTACACATCCTGCCCCACAGTCCACCTTTGGATCTCTACCTCATTGCCTTCAAAGCTTGGGCTGCTCTTTTTATAATGAAATAATTAATATTGGCGACAGAAAAACATGAGGCGTGAATGCAGCAGGAAGAGGGCTATGGCCTCTAATTAAAATGAGTACAGGAGTACAAAAGAAATTCCTCTCTTATAATTATCATCTATATTATACTTTTAATGAGTGGAACATCAGGAGGTGGGATGTTATTGATTGCTCCAGAGCTGAGCTCCTCGAGGCACTTCAGCTTTTTTTCCAAGTAAACTTTATGCAGCTTGTGCTGTGTAGGACATAAATCTTTATTGGAGAAGGTGTGTCAGTACCAGCATGATAAAACTGACTGTTGAATATTCCTGGTAATTCGTGGTGCTCTGCAAAGGTCAGCCCTTGGCTGTGGGAGAGGGGGAGCAGCTCCCAGGACCAGCACCAATTTATTTGGGAATTTCTGCCTGGTTAAATGGCTGTGAGGCACGGCAGCTGCATTTATAGCAAGAGTTAATGCTCCAGGATCTGTCAGGACTCTCTGACTCTCCAGACCTCATCTTTAATTCAGTCCCAGATTTCCATTTTGGTGGGAATGGGATGAATGTATCACACGGATGGAATGATTCTTGTTTTTCATATTAATGGTTTGTACCCTCGTGGTGCGGATTTTGTTGCTGTTGATGTCCATCCTATTAACCAGCCCTGTAATGAGGGCACTCATTTAAAGCCCTCTAATACAGGGCAGTATAAATTTCCTCAAGAATTACTGTGGAGCTGTAAGGTTTAGGCAAATGTTTAATCTCTGCATGTCCAAAGTCCCACCCCATAATTAAAAGGAAGAAAAACCACCCCCAGTTAATACCAGTGCTCCAAAACAGACTTTTCATTTTAATGCACAACATTCCTGCTTTGAGATTTGTTGCCTTTTTAGGCTGTTTCAAAAGTACACCAGCTCCTTTATGAATATGCTGATTGTCTATTAGAAATCCTTCTTCCTGCAGGTGAACAGAATTTGTTATGTATCAGAAATTCCGTATGGATTCTCATTTGTTCCTGGCACAGAGCTTTTCCTTTCTTTAGAAGGACACACTTTGTCAGCAAGGAAATATTTTCTGGCAATAATTTAATTGGGAGGGGAAAAGGCTCTTTCTTCTCTTTTGTACTCCGACAAAAAGGCTGCTCATGATTGTGTTCTGTGAACCATGGCACAGCCATGGACTCAATTCCATTTTATCCCATCTCCAAAGGCACTGCTGCTTTGAGTTCCATCTCAGAGCTCCCTGTCCCAGCACCCCCACTCATTATTTTGTTGTTGGAGTTAATTGGAGTTTGATGGTTCAGTGTTTTAAAATCAGCAGCAAACCTCGAGCTGGAAGAGCATCCCTCCCCAAACTGATCCTAAACTTGAAAGGGCTGAGAGCTGAGTTGTCTCTCGTTTCTTTTAATTATCTCCAATCCTGCTGAATGCAGAGCTCACATTTCAGTGTCTGTGTTGTGGAAACTGTCTGTATTTTATTTATGTAGCTGCAGGTGAGGTGAGAACAAAAAAGAACTTAAAAATAAGCTGAACATTAACAGCTTAAAACAAGTGCTAATTGTGTTGTTAATGCCACCTTCATCTTCTTTTTGATAAGATAGAAAATTTTAAAAGCCCACACTTGTAGACCTGTTGTGCAGATTTTCAGAGCCACAGAAAAGTTCTAGACAGAGTGATTTCTTTGCATAAAAAAAATGTGGAGAGGCCACTTTATATACCACTTTTTTATCAGTTGATAAACTGCCAATTGAATTAGGTTCAGTCTAATTGCTGCTTTAAGACTTTTTCAAAAAATTTAGTTTGGAGTTTATGGGAAAATTTCCTCTGGCTGTAAAAGGAGTTTTGATGGATCCTGGGATAAAAAAAAGTATATATATATATATATATATATATATATATATATATATATATATACTTATATACTTATATATATATATATATATATATATGAGAGATAAGATGGAAAAAACATCAAAGCATGAGTTGGAGCATTCTGGCAGAGCTGGCAGCTGGAATTGCTGCTGAAGTTACTCTGATGGATTTTTACTGGGTGGGCTCTTGGCTAAGATTGTGGGAAGGAAAGGGAAAGGGAAAGGGAAAGGGAAAGGGAAAGGGAAAGGGAAGGAAAAGGGAAAAGAAGGGTAAATCCTGTGCCAGCAACACAATCCCATAGGATCCAACCTCCTGAGGTATCCCTGCCTGGAAAACAGGCACAGGGCAGCTGGGTGTGCTGCCTTTTGGGGCTACCTAAAAACAGAGGGCAGGCAGAGTTAAGGGAATAAAAAGCAGTTCTATTTATTGAATTATTCAGGTACATTTAGGGCAGACAAAGCCCTAAATGGGGGCTACCCCCAAAATGGACCACGGGTCACGGGGTTTCACACTTTGATAAGTTTGGTTCATTTGCACACTGGGGTCAATCTCCCAATGACAGCTCCAGGTAATGAAGTCATTTACCCCAGGTTTGCTCCCCCAAGTCACTTTTGTTTCCATCTCTGGGGCCTGAGGCAGTGAGGTGTCCTTGATTGCCAGCCTGGAGAGGAATTGTTGTGTGTGCCCAAAATGGGGGAGCAGCAGTGACACTGTGTGGAGTCTGGAGTTGTGCACCTTTAAAGAACTGCAGGGGTACAGATGGATGGAAACAGAACAGCTAAAATCCTAAGGCATGAGGTGCCATGTGCCATGAAATTTGGCATCTTTAATCCAAGGTCTCAGCTTGGCTCTGCCCAAAATAATGAGACAAATCTGCAAGAGGGGACAGCAGAGAAACCTTTGGGCATAAAAAAAACAACCTGAACCAAAGGGCGCACACCCCCTGTGCACCACAGTAATTTTGCCATTAATTATGGTTCTGTCATGCCAAAATTATGTCTTTTGACTGCTGTGATGATTCTGGAATCATTATTTATTGGTATTTTTAACCTTTCACTGTGGCACGTCAGTAAAGCTTGCAGGAGGTGGAGACATTTTTGGAAGTGCCACTGTCACATCCTAACTTGGTGACAATGTATCTGCTGTGGCTGTGTTATTTTATTTATAAGTAATGCAAATAAATCCATTATGGGCTAAAAATAAATCAGGCAGACTAGTCCGAACAGATGTACATGCCTCCAAAAAAGTAAAATCATTGATTATTTAGCATTAATCATCATTAAAACAAATTAGGATGTTATTAATTATCAAAATCTGTATTTATTCTGCTGTAAAAATTATCTATTGCATTCACAAGATGTTGCAGTTGTTCCTAGGACTTCTGAACTGAATCTTAGCATTTAAAATCTTTTCCCAATGCTAAATATGTTCTACATATTTGCAAATTTTGTATTATGGCACCATAAAATCCATAAAGTACTTTGAGCATTCAGATTGTACAAAAAAACGACTGCAACTCATTACTTTGCCTCGAGTGTGATGGTTTTTCATGTCTCCAAAATGAAGAGCAGGAGAGGGAATTCCAGGTATTTATTCTTAGTCTCAATTGGGCCTTTTTTATCTGTACAATGGGTTAGTTAATGGTATTTGAACTTTTATTCAGGGGAAGAATTTAGTGTTCTGCCTTGGTAAGGATTTTTTTCTTTGCCCACATGCTCCAGCGTGACACAGTCAAAAATAATAATATCAAACCATTGCCTTTTTGAAGGAGTCATTATCTTTTTATTAATCATCTGATGAGGGGAATGCATTCATCTCACAGCAGCAATTTCTCATGCTCTGCTCCTGGTGAATGGAGCTTTTGTGAGGCAGCAATTTTACCTTGACCTGCAACACAGCTCTGCACCTCTGTCTCTATAAGGAATTATTCCAATTCCTTCTCTTCAATGTTCTGCATTTTACCAAGTGCCAGGAGCTTCAAAATTCAAAGAGCTCTTGCCTGCTTTCAAACCTAATTCCACCAGTATGAAGAAAATAAAAAAGGATTTGTTTTCCACGATGTATTCCTCAACTTTTATGCATCTGGATGTGTGGAATTAGCAGAAGGCGAAAAGTAGTTTTATGACAGGTGCTGAGAAGTTTTTAACTTTCCTGAGAGGTGCTGGGAGATGGCAGGAGATGGAATTCCCAGAGAAGCTGGATCCCTGGAAGTGTCCCAGGCCAGGCTGGCCAGGGCTTGGAGCACCCTGGGACAGTGGAAGGTGTCCCTGCCCACGGCAGCTGCATGAGTTTTAAGGTCCCTTCCAATCCACACCATTCCATGATTTTATGAGTAGCTGTGAAGATTTCAGTTCCTCTTTCCCTGCCCCTGGGAGCTCTGTGTAGGAATGTGCAGCACTTTATGGTCCATTTGTCGTGTTTGTGAACTCTTGCAATGGAAAACCAGCTAATGCTACAAGAATTCCACGATTACTGGAGTGCACATCCCTGCTATTTACTCTTGAACTTCATGGACTTTTTTTTTTTCCACGATTGTTTAGATATTAATTAATTTAGGTATTAAATTGTAGTGGATTTAATAATGAGCAGAATGGAAACGGTAAATTAAATTATTTGCTCTGCAGTGTAAAAACCCCACAAACACATCCCTTCCATCTAGGTTTGATATAACCCAATTAAAAACAGGATAAAGCTCATCCCTTTGTCTTAATAAGCATGTTAAATTAGCTATTTCCTCCTCAGAGGAAAGCACGCTTACAAACAAACTCCAGAATGTTTAGGAATGGGAAAAGAGTTGATTTCTTGTCCCCTGCTATTTGTAATCTGTTATTAAGTGGTGTGAAATGGGGCTAAGCCTTCCTGGCATTGCCTTAGAGCGCTTCCTCCTCCCCTGTGCACTCCAAATGTGTCTGGAACAAAAGTAGAGCAAGGCAGGACTAATCTCCATTTTCTCCACAGCCTTGGAAAATCTTTCTTAGTGATGTAAACTCCAAGCAAAGTCTGTCGTATGTTTAATCCCACACGTCTGGAATTTAGGGACAAGGGATATATGAAAAAAAAAAATAAATAAAGGGACGTGAATGGAGCTCCTGTATTCCATGGTAAAAGGAATTAGAAGATGTGTTTCTGCCTCCATGTATAAAGTGTATAAATTTCTTGGGTGCTTTTTTTTTTTTATTGCATTTTTGAAACTGGAAATCCAAGTGATCAGAGGTTGGGCAATGTCGGCGTGGTTACTCAGATGTATTATCAAATGCTTTTAGTCATGCTAAAAATGAAGTTATTCAGCTGCTTTGCTGTTGTATTTACACCTGCAGCCACATCCTGGGGGAAACACAGCTGCCCATCTCCTGTAGGAGCACTGAGGGATCATTCCTTGCCATTGGTGCTGCAGGAGCAAAAGCTTTACTATGAAAAAAACCTTAATTTGGAAGTTCTCTAAGTCTGATTGCATTGATGTGATCGTGACTTCAACCTGTTCGCCGCTTTGATTTGGAAACGGTCCACGCTGCACCTATTTTCCTTTTAATCTCCTCTTGTGCAGCCTAAAATAAGTTTATTTGATTTACTTTGATTTTTACTTGCATCAGAATAAAGTGAGACTCGGCGCTGTCCTACCTGGTAAACTTTTCCCTGTGGAATTGTGGATACCTGTGGTTCAGTGCGCTGTAATAAATACAGCTTTGCTGAAGCAAGGTTATAAAACAGATTATTATTTTCTTAAGAGTGATAGGGACACACAGGAGTCACCATAGAGGCACCCAGGCAATAAAAAGAGGAAAATTCAGGATCCTAAGGCAGCTGGAAGCAGAGGTGTAAATGGAACAGGGAGTACCCACTAAAATAAAAGGTCATTTCTATATAATATATAGTGAACTTTAGGGCTATAAATTGCTGAAGGGACCTAATGTTGAGGCAGAGAACAAAAGAAATTGGAAGCAGAGTACTGTAAGAAACAGGAAACAGTAAAATATCTGAGGGTCAGCAAGTATTTGGGGAGAGTGATAGAATGAGAGAAATAGGAGCTTAACTGTGGTGCAGAACTCAGGAAACCACAGATTTAAAACCTGGTTTGGAGGTAATTTGGCCATGGGAGCAGAGCCTTGGGTAGGGAATGTTGGAGCCAATCTTTTGGGATTTATGGAGAGCTGTTTTTTGTGAGAACCCCACAGAACTTGTTCTTATATTAATGTAGAGGTAGAACGACTCTTTCCTGAGGTGATTGTATTCCTACCAGAAGCTGTATTCCTTGGTTTTCATCAGGTTCACATGGAGGGGATGTGGGATCTCCTCTTCCTCCAACAGAAACAGCAAAATGTCAGCTCTGTGCCCAGGGCAGGGAGAATTCTCCAGGGTCAGCTGCACTGCACAGCCTCGCCTTGGAAAGAAGCAGCTTTGGTTAAAAAAAAGGGCAAACCAGCAGTAGCCATTTCCATGGTCTGGGAAAATTTCTTCTCCTTGACTGTGATCCTAGAATTTGCTCCAGAGGAGTTTGCTGTGGTGCAGCACTGAAATACTGCAGCGTTGCCTTGCTGCTTTCCTTCGCAGGAGACATGAAGGTTCTTATACAAAATGAGATTCTTCAGTGAGTGGCAGCAGTTTATTGATCTACAGAAATGTGTTGCCGTTAATAATTCTTTTGTGCAAAGTATTTGGTTTATTATCAAACATTACTGAAGTTTCCTGATTCATTCATTTTCTCTTTTCCAGTTTGTTGTGATCATGGCACACCACAAGGGCCTGGAGTGACTGGACAAGAGGAAATGGATTTAAATTGAAAGTTTAGATGGGATATGGGAAGAAATTCCTTCCTACAAGGGTGGGGAGGCCCTGGAATAGAATTCCCAGAGCAGCTGTGGCTGCCCCTGGATCCCTGAAAGTGTCCAAGGTTGGATGGGGCTTGGAGAAGCTGGGATGGTGGAAGGTGTCCCTGCCCATGGCAGGGGGTAGAATTGGATGATTTTTAAGGTCCCTTCCAACCCAAAGCATCCTGGAATTCTATGATTCAAATCATGTCAGTTCATATCTCTTACTTACCTGAACCACTTTTAGGGATCTGGACTTTCCCAATACTCAGTTGTAGAGCCCTTTAGTCACCAACACCTCTATTCCAATGTCACACGTTGCACCTGACTCTTATTTTTCAGTGGAATTAAAGCATTTAAAATTGAAATTTGTAACTACCATGATCACTCTGTGAAGGTAAATTCTGACACACACACACACACACAAAAAAGAAAAATAAATTATCAGTGTTTCAGTAAAGAATTTGGCTCTGTGGCTCCTCAACATCCAGGGAATGCTCACAATGGAGTTGTTCTACAGCAGGTACTGATTAATAATGGAAGCACTTCCTTTTGATAAGATAATTGTGCCTGTTAATTAAACTCCATTTAATTACAGTGCCTTCTATCTAAACCTTGTTGTGGGGAATATTTCTGAATGTACACATGACTTGTTTGGGTGAATAATTCCATGCGTGTTGTTCATTAATAATTCAGAGCCAAGGTGCTGCTGTAATTTCCCCGGTAAGATCCTTGGTGGGTTCTACTCACTCAGGGCATTTTCATTTTAAAGAAGAAAAAGAGATTTTCTTTTTAAAGAGGCTTCACAGCTGTAATTGGCTTTGGTGGAGCCTCAGAAGTTGTCACTAGCATTTATTTGTATCATTACAAATATTTAAAAATCTGGTCTTGTGAAGAACAAGCCATTATTAAAACAAACTCATTGCTTCATGAAATTCGCTCAAAAACTCCACTTTTCCTGGCTTTTCCTCTCTCTTCTGCCATGAGAAATGTTGGAGGCTGGGTGACTCAAAGTGCCCACATGCTGTTGTCATCCTTGGGCAGTCCTGTCCTTCTCCTGGTGTCTTCCCAAATCCAGCCACTGAATTGCTCCAAAACAATGAGTGCACACATTTATCAGATTTTTTTGGTTTATCTAAATTGTTATCATTTTTAAGAAAAAAATTAAAGTAGGAAAGTGGGAAGCAAAACTGCTTTTCTATTGAAAAGGTTGTTTTCTTTTATTTATCCTTTCTTGTAGTTCATCACCAATCAGGCTGGACCTTTGACTTTCTAAATGCAGTTTTATTTAGAGACACCTCTGAAGTGACTCAAGCTTGTAGAAAACAGAATAGCAACACTTTAATTTTTAATTATTTTGTAGGTTGTGTTGGAAAAAGAATATATGACTGCGGTATATTCAATATGTGCATCACTCTTAGGTTTAAGCTATGTTTGTACTTCCAAAAAATGGGCAAATCTGTGGTGCTGTAGCTGAAAGAGAACAATGGTTGTGAAAATCCCACCTCTCACATATTTTAGCCCAATCAGAATTGTCCTGGAGCAGAGTTCCTTTGCTCTGCCAGCTCCTCCCCTTCACCTGTACTAAATGTGAGAAGCTCTGAGGGATCACAGCCCAGCCCCAGGAGGTGGGGATGAGCCAGCCTGGCACAAATATGAAAACAGAGTAAATAAATACCCTCAGCATTGCAGTACTGGGACAGGAGCCATGATCACATCCATAATGTCCAGGTTCAGAAGCACTCCTCGAAGAGCAAAAGTGGTTTTGTTGCTTAAAATGGCATAAAAAAGGTAAATTGCCTTGCCTGGGCATCGTCCTTGTCTGATTTAAGAGTTGCTTAACTCCCTGTCTGAAAGGCCAGTTCCAATTCTTGCCCATGTGATTCACCCAGAGTGCAGGGAGCTGGGAGAGATAAAAAGCTTGTAGAGCTGTTAACATTATTTTATGTTGGAATTGATGCACCAGGCTGCCAAGTAGCACAGATGCTTAATACACTCAATTTGTAAAGGAGATTTTAATCTTCATAAGTACATCTCTTTTCACTTTCATTCCCCAGCTCTACTCGGTGAGAAGGAGAAATATTCAGCCAGGCTGAGGACACTAAACCAGCTTAAAGAAACCTCCAGGCCCTGAGATGGCCACAAGTGGATCTTGACGTTTGCCTGTGAAAGCCCCTGATATTCAAGTGTGAAAATTCCAGTTTATTTCAGTGAATCACCACAGGATGTGAGGCAAAAAGCTGGACAAGGCTGCAAAGTGTCCTAGAAAAAGGGGTTATTTGGAATTTCCAGGGCTGAAATTCAGCTTCAGATGGGAGTCAGGGCTTGTCCTTTGGCTGGGGAAGCTGGAGTGAAAAGGTGAGTGCCATTTTGCTTTTATCAGCCTCTTTAGTTACTTTTGTGTGTATAATTAAGGAGGAGCACAGCCTGCAAGCTCTACGTTGAGATTTTAATGAATTTGGGGGTTTGTTTTTAAGTATTGGTGAATTTAGTGAATTAACAACTGGTAAAATTTGGGTTTTTTGTTTTTTTTTTCCTTGGCTCTAACAAATGTATTTTTCTTCGGGACATTGCTAAAATAACATCACCAGGTCTGTTCTCCAACATCATTCCCTCATGGCTGCACTCCCACCCTCTGCTAGTGTGGTGTCTGTATTTATGAGTTAGCTCAGGATATTTCACACCCTTTTCAGATTTAACATTTGGTTCCTGGTTAGAGATTTAAATCTGGCTTCTGCATAATGAAAAGCTGGGGAGTGGGATTTGTGACCTTTGCAAACTCCACACAAGGAAGGAATCTGAGATAAAAAATATCTCTAAGGCTCAAGAGCCTAAGGGGAGGGTGGGCACCATTAAATTATTGGGACTTGCAGTTATTCAAGGGTGTTTAATCCTGGGCTTTAAACTCCCAAAGGAAATTGGTACTTAGGAAAGTGGCAGGAAAACTGGTGAGGTTGTTTGCCAGGGAAAGAGTTGCTGCAGCTGGTCAAAAAATCCCAAAATCCAGTCAGGTCAATGGAGTGACTGTCATCAATCTGATGATGTCGTCGTCATCATCATCATCATCATCATCATCATCATCATCATCATCATCATCATCATCCCTGACCAGCTCATCCAAACTCCAGGCAGGCCAATGGGCTCATTGTTAGTGACTTCATCAGGATTTGTATCAAGCCCATGGTGAAAGTTTAACTTTTGTTGAAGAAAATTCCGGTAGCAAATACTAATACATTTTCACCTTTATGCAAATACATCGTGTTTGGGTTGACTGAGAGATGGTAAAAGCTGTATTGCTGTATTTTATTCCTGTCCCATCTGCAGTCCCCCTGATTTAAGAAGAGGGACTTAACCATTTCCCATATAACACTTTTTCTTTTGTCTGTCAGGGCCAGGAGTTGGACTCGATGATCCTTGAGGGTCCCTTCCAACTCAGCTTTTTTCTGTGATTTATTATGGCTAAAATGATGAATCTACCTCAATCTCCCCATTTTCCCTCCTCCTCTCAGGCGAAATGACACCATTTGTTTGGCTCTTTACTGACTCTGGTGGGAGCACTGCTCAGATTGTGACTGATTTAATGAAGATCACGTCATTAAACCCCAAAACCCTCCTGAGAAAGCACGGCAAGACGTGGGTGGAACTCCTAGAAACACAAGTGGTGAGTACTCAATCCCATTATATTGGATAAGCTTCTCTAGGGTGGGTGTATTCAGAGTCAGAGCTCCAAAAATTATACTTTTTGGGCTGATTTCTGGTCTGGATCACAGATCTAGTGAGAGGCACTCAAAACTCTACTGAAGCTCTTGCCAAAGCAGGACTGCTGTGCCTGATGCTGCTGTTAAGGTGTTTCATCCATTGTGCAAGCTCTGTGGATGAAGCCTATTTAAATATCCCCAGGTTAGGCAGTGCTTTGCATTCCTGCTTCCTGGAGCATGACAGGGAATCTCACCCGCCACCCAAGTGCAAATAAATACAATCATCACTCCTATCATCATTGATTTTCTGCTTTGCTTACCCAGCCCTCAGCTTTGAGCCATGCTCAGACTCCAGTGACTCCAGAGAGAAGTGGCTCTTAGGGCTGCAGAGTGGATTCATTTGTAATTTTGCTGTTTAAGCTGCTCTAATGGTGCTGCATCACTGTTTTATTTTTGTTTTTGTTTTTGTTTTTTTTTTAAGGAACGAGTTGTTGTGGCTGCTGTTACACACATAACTCCAAAAAGCTTTGTGGTAATAATACAGATAAGCCCACACTGCTCATAGAAAAGACCCAGTGTTTATAATGGCTGGAGAACATTCCTATTTGTATTTCAAATTTCCCTTGTGCATGGTGGCTGGAATTGATTTCATGCCGGGCCCGGCACTTGGGCTGCGCTCTCTGTGCTCCTTCAGGGAGAAGAGGCGTTTGAATGAAGCAGATTCTGTTTCTCCTCCATGGATTTGTCACATTTGCACCTGCCTGAAATGAAAAGGAAGCAGAATGGGAAGGAAACTTCTCCATCTTTCTTTGGACTGTGGGTAAAACCCCTGCAAGCAGCGGTGGCTCTTGGGACAGCACGTTGGGGTGACAGTGTCTCCCGGCTTGTGACAGGGTGGCGATGGCTCAGGGGACAGCTGGGGTGGGATCTGGGGCTCTTCTACGTGGCTCCTGCCAACATGGACCTCTGGAATGGGAGGGAGCCGATGGAAGGGGCTGCTGTGGGGAGATGGAACCACAGGATGGTTTAAATTGGAAAAGATCATCGAGTCCAACCATTCCCCAAGGCCACCACTGCCCCACGTCCCCAAGTGCCACATCCACAGAGCTTTAAATCCCCCCAGGGATGGGGACTCCAGCACTGCCCTGGGCAGCTGTGCCAGGGCTGGACAGCCCTTCCAGCGAAGATGTTTTTTTTAAATATAAAAAACCTTCCCTGGTGCAACTTGAAGCCATTTGCTCTTGTTCTGCTGCTCATTTCCTGTGAGAAGAGACCAACCCCACCTGGCCCCAAACTCCCTTCAGAGAGCTGCACAGAGTGAGAATCCCAAAATCACCGAGGTTGGAAAAGCCCTCCAAGACCATTGAGTCTGACCTGGAACTCAGCCCCACCTTGTCCACCATCCCAGAGCACTGAGTGCCACGTCCAGTCCTTTCCTGGACACCTCCCGGGATGGGGATCCAAACCTCCCTGTGCAGTTCCAATCCCTGAGCACCCTTTCCATGGAGAAATTCCTGCTGGTGTCCACCCTGACCCTCCCCTGGCCCAGCCTGAGGCCGTTCCCTCTGCTCCTGTCCCTGTTCCCTGGAGCAGATCCCAAATCCCCCTGGCTGTCCCCTCCTGTCAGGGAGTTGTGCAGAGCCACAGGGTCCCCCTGATCTCCCTTTTTCTCCAGGATGAGACCCTTTCCCAGCTCCCTCCTCACACAAAAGGAACATGAGCCACATCCTGAGCCTGGTGTCCACTCTCAGCCTGGCTACTGCACTGGGACACCTCTGGAGCATCTCCTCACCCTTGCAGGAGAGGGAACTCCCACTGGGAGAAAAGGGGATGAGAAATGAGGGCTGGCTCACTCTGGGCAGTGAGAATTCCCAAGATTCCCAACAAAATCGAAATAATCCAGTTGAAGCTGCAGCTCCTGGTGCAGGATGTCTCTGGCAATGGGAAAAAAGGAGCAAACATGTCTGAGTCAGGAAAAGTCCATCATGAATCAGGGATGATTAAAAATACAGAATAAAAACTTACCTGGAGGAGCTTGTGAGCACATCAAGGGTCTTTGTGCCAAATGATTTTATAATGGCTGGGGAAGAAATTACTTATTAGTTCATCAAACATATAGGAATAGTTAATGAGAGCATTCATTATAATCTTTGTTGTGGCACATAATTAGCAAGCTCTGCTTCTGTCTCAGTGCTGTTGCTGAGCACGACTGGGAGAGTGAAATGTGTGATTTATAATAATGTTACAAGCCACAGTATTTGCCCCCAAAATTAATGAATCCTAGCGGAGAGAACCAGGGAATGCATTTACCAAGATTTGAGTCTGGTTCTAAAATAGCAAACTGAGAACCAGCAGTTGTTGTCTTGCAGTTCTTGAGTTTTCTGTCAGAATTTGGGACATTTCAGTTTTGTGGAAGTCACATTGGCAGCAATGATCCTCATTACTGGAGAGTTTGGGTTATTCATAACATACAAAACATTTCTGTTCAACTTCCTAATCAGCAGCTTCCACTTTTAGTCCATCCTTCATTTCTAGAGATGAAGAAGCCAAGGAAGTTTTTGATTTTACAAGGTATTAGGTGTCCAACCCCAAAGTTCTGGGCCTTACAAGGATACCTCTCACTAAGAAGGAAATTGAACCTTTAAATTTGGACCTTCATCATCCTCTTAAAATGTAACAATTCCTCTGTGGTTGTTTCAAACCGTGTTGAGTGTTGACCACTAAAAATTCCCTAATCCTCACTCACTAACTTGAATTTAAGGCTATGAACTGCTAAAAGAATTTCACCTCCATCAGTCTACAGCACAGAATTTATGGCAAATAAACATTTTATGGGGTTCTAATTTTGCAAGTGTAATAATGGAACTGCCCAGGATCTTATCACTGTAATTAAATAATATTCACATCTGTCTTTCTTTCTTTCTTTCTTTAATCTTTTTATTTTCTAAATTCTGCCAAGGTGGCTAATTTTTGCTTCTTTTAACAGAGTCTAAAATACAGAATTCAGAATAAATATCACATACCTGGATAAAATAATATAGAATTTGTTTGGTATGTGTTTTTTTGTTTGTTTGGGTTTTTTGTTGTTGTTGTTTGTTTTTTGTTTAGTTTTTTGTTGTTTTTGTTGTTTTTTGTTATTTATATGCATTATAGCTCCTTTTGAGAACACAGCAAAACAAATGGCCTCAGGTTGGGTTGAGGAGGTTCAAGTTGGATTTCAGGAAAAATCTCTTCCCTGGAAGAGTGATTAACCACTGGAAGAGGCTCCCTGGAGCAGTGCTGGAATCACCATCCCTGCAAGTGTTCAAAAATTCACCAACTCTTTGTTTTCATAGATTTTTTTTTTAAGCAAGAAAATTCCACTACAAACATCTTTCCTGTGCATTGCCAGGCAGGAAATTCAATCCCTGATTCCTGCACTGGGGAAACCTCTCTGCTCTGTTTCATAAAACACTTGTCGTGTTTGTTTTGCTGGGTGATGTTTTACCTTCTCAGGGTGGAGAACATCAGCCATTAGAAAGCCAATTTCAGCTCCCGTAGCTGGGGATTTCATTGAAACATTTTGCTATCTGTTGTCCAAATAAAAGCTTCACAAAACAAACCTTGCTCACTCACCCTCTAATCTCTTCCCACCACTGCTCAATTCTTGGGGTTTTTTTCCCCTTCTCTTCAGATTTCAAAAAGACCTTTCTTTGTTCAAAAGCCTGAGCCCACCTGGACCCCTCCTAAGCCTGGTTTGGCCATAAATCCAAGATGAAAATCCTCACTCTAGTCCCAAGTGGGATATGTAGTGAAGGAATGCCACACAATCAAGATAACATGATATTTTTTTGGAAACCCACCTCCAGCTTGGGAAACTGGAGGGATGAGGTTGGAATTCAGGCCAAAAGGTAAATCAGAAACTAAAATAAGCTGGGAAGAGTGCTGAAAAAGGTGTTTTGTAGAGATTGTTACATCTCCCACTCATTACAAACCCAGATTTGTGCTCCCACATTGACAAAATGAGTTGTTTTTTTTTCTATCCTGGCACAACTTCAGTGACTGGATTTGTCTGCCCTCACTTTATTATGACAAGAAGTGAAATCTCAGGGGAATTTAGGCACTTAGGCTGTTCTATTCAATCACTGTAAATATATTTATATGTAAAGGAGTCTGAATTTTCTACGAAAAATGAAATAGGAACTGTGAACAGTGTATTCAGGTGTCTGAACAGAAGGTGTAGAAATACTACATTTCACTAAATCAGAAAGCATGGCCCTGCAAACATTCCTGAGAAGGATAATTTAAGAGTTTGGGGATTTTTCAGGTTGTATAGATGAGTTTCTCCACAAACTGATTTGTGCTACCCAAATTATTGGAATCACCACATTCTGTGGTATTTCTTCAATCACTGCTTTATCTTAATTATAAGTAATTTGCAAAAGGTATTGGAGTGGAAAAATAAACAAAGTAATAAGAAATATCTCAGCTAAATGCAGTGCCAGAAAGATATAATTATATTATTGATTTCATTATCAAACATTAACTAATTTGGGTTTTAAACCAGCTTTCCAGCCAAACCATTGGTCCGAGAGTATTGAATAATCCTAATGTTTTGCTTCCCTTTTTTTTTATAAGATTTTTCTCTGGAAGGAATTTTTTGCCTTACAAAGGTGGATAAAAACAATCTGAAATTATGTTTTAAGATTTTGAAAGTACATTTGTAAGAGTTTTAATTGTTCTGAAAGATGGGAGCCAGAAAGGGATAGACCACTTGGCCCAGAGGAGCTCTGGGGTTGATAACCAAGTAAAATTTCTGTATGAAACACTTGAAAAATACAAATTCTGGAAAAAACACCCATCCTAAAGAAAATCAGGAAGAGAAGAGATCCATTTGTAGAAGACATTAATTTCAGCATAAAATCCAGCAAGCGGGAGTAAAAAAAAAAAATCATATAAGGGATACCTGAGGTTGTTGGATGGCTCAGGGACCCAAATGCAGTCTGTGGTCTGGTTTGGAATTTTCAGTCAAGGCTCACTGGAAATTCCTGTCTCTCCTGGTGCTGCTTTTGTCCTTGGCTGGTTTGGGTTTTCTCTCTGTGGAGGAGCTGAACAAGAGACACCAGAGGGGGAAGAAGGAGGACAGCTCTTATCCAGGCCCTGTGGACACAGATATCTGTGGGCTGTGAAGGTGAAGGATGTGTCTTTTAACACATTTGTTTGTTAAAACCTCTGGTTTTCTATGAGTTTCGTGGGACAGAGTTATTTTTGTTGTGCTCTAACCTGACCCAAGCACTTTGGTATTGTCAGAGATGTTTGCTGATTGTACTGCTACACCTCCCTCCTTCCAGCTCTCAGCTGAGGGTATTTCTGACGTGCTCTAAACCACCTACAAATGTATTTTCAAACACAATTTTCTATCCTTTTTGTAGACCATAAACAAGAGAGAAACTGGCCTGCCCTAATGCAAGTGCTCCTTGGCATTGAAGGATGGAGATCCATAACCTTTCCTGAGGGATTAATGAGAATCCAGGATGCTGTCAGGCCATCAAGGTGAGAAAATTTACCTGATTTAGGAACCTGGAAGTGTTTAAATTTGCATACAACTGTTTGGAAACTCCCGTGGTACATTTTGCACCTCGGTTTGTTCTCCTGAGCAGAAGGTCTGGTTTGGTGCTGAGGAAGGCAGCGAAGCCTTGGTGGATCCAACTCCCTGGGGCTGAGCAGCACCTGAACAACCAAAACCCCTTGTGGTGCTTCCTGCTGGGGCTGAGCACCTACAAACTGGGATAAAGCACAACTGCAGCTGAATTTATTATCAGCAGGCACCTGCAAGTCTGGGGGGTCTCTGGGGGAAGTTTTAGCCTGGCTGACACCGTGAGATACTGAAGGGAGGATGGGCTCTGGGTGATTTATCTCTGGATCCTGCTTCCAGGTGAGTTAATAAAAGCTCATTTTGGTTAATCTGCATCCACTGGGTATTGTCTGTGTGTCTGTGTGGCTGGAATGAGGCTGCTGTCCATGCCTTGGCGAGGGGAGCAGAGCTTAAAGCTTCTGATGTCCAGGAATTAAATGAATCAATCTCTTCCAACACACTTTAAATTGATCTTTGATAGGACCACATGGCCCTTGGATGAGGCACCCTGGTATTAGTCAATTTGACTTGGAAAGATGATGATACAAATTCAAGTGGAAAGATGATCTATATTGAGCAGCTGTGGTTCTGCAGAGTGATTTTTTTTTTTACTTTATTTTTCTTTTTTTTTTTGTTTTATTAGTATGCTGCTCTGTTTGTGAAGTCCTTTTTGTGAATACTGATGTCTGAGCCCAGGGCTGTGTCCAGAATTGCAAACTTGGGCATTTGCATTAACGATCTGTGGCCTGTATTATTGCTTTAATCCCGCCTTCAAATTCCTCAGAATCTATAACACAAAATGCTCCTGTACCCTCTGCTTAAAAGAACCTATTTATGTCTAACACAGTTACTCAGAGCTGCCTGCTGGTTTGAAGGGTCTATCTTCAAGTAGTTTGAAATTCATATTGAAATTCATGTGAAGGTCTTGAGAATGTACAATTGAGATTTAAGTCCTGAATTCCCAAGGGAAGGGGTGGAATTCAGGCACCTGGACTGCAAGGGAGGCTCCTTGTGGGTAGTTTTATGTGCCCAGTGGAGAGTGGGCAAGTGGAGTAAATCTTTTCCTTGATTTTAGCAGGATTTGTGTGACCTTTGCACAAGTGACAATGTAAAAATGAGGTGTGGTATGATTTCCAGCTGATTTATTTTTGATTAACCATAAAGCAAATGCCAGTAATTTTTATGGGTGTGGAAAAGGTGAAACCTCGCCTGACCTATCTCAGATGTTATTTGAACAAGGCTAATCCTCACAAAGAAGTGTTTATTTTAAAATCCAATAATTACCTGATTTATTAACGAGCTAAACCAATGCCTTTTCAATGTCAAGCACCTGCTGCTTTCAGCCTCTCTCTCACACGCAGCTCCACAACCAAACCTCATTTCTAACCCCAGCTGATTTCAGCCCATAATTAAAATTTCATGGTTAAATTATAAATAGCCCTTTCCCCTTATCCCCTGCCAAAGAAGATTTGTAATGGGACAACTGACAAGGCAGGACACTTCTGAATTTGGATCTGGAGGCTCCATTGTGTCAGCTCCTTTGGAGCCACTGGGATGTGATTTCCTTGTCAGCTGCATCAATAGCAGAGGGCCAGGATCAATCTGTAATGAAGGGAGATGAGGCTGTTTATCCAACTGTAGGACTGGGATTCTTCCCCAGGAATTGGAAGCTGGGATTACCCTGGTCATGCTTGATGTTGTTGTTCACGTGTCTCTAGTTTGGACTAGGCAGGAGTAAATCAAATTAAACTTCCAGAGCAACGCATTGCTCCTAAAGATTTGGCTAAAATCAGGTAATATTTCAGGTTTTGGAGTGTAGTTTCTATCTTTAAACACAGCATTTTGTCTCGGTTTTGTTTTTTCTAAGCTTTGTGTTGTGTTTTTCTTCACGTGAGTTTAGCTGGAGAGCTGTGGGTGAAATGGGGAGAAGTGAGAGCCATGGGTGGCTGCAGCCAGGAGGGTTCACTGCACCAAAAAGCTTCCTGGGCTCTGCTCTGCTGGGGACCTGCAGGTCATGGAGGGGATCATCCACGTGGAGGAGCCCAAAGGAATCCTCTGAAGCCAAAAAATGACATCTGAACGTGCCCCTGATACTTCCTGCTGCTTTCCCCATGTGAGGCATGACTTGACTGCTCCACATCCCTGCAGCGTCTGCCAAAGGCTGGATGTTACTCTGGACAGATCCTTGTGAAGGGATCACAGTTTTAAAAAGGTTTAAAGGCTGCCCAGGATCACTGTTCCCCTTCAGGAACTTTCCTACCAGCACCTCTTACTCAGGGTTTTGTGCTCCATTTGCCTTTGGCTCGAAGTTCCCGTCCCAGCAGGGCCACTCCACCTCCCAACATTACAAGCAGGTTTTTTTCCAGGTAATATCTTGAAATTTGATGTTTGGGAGAGGTGCTGAGCTGCTGGAATGCAGGAAACCACTGACAAGTGCAACAGGGCTGTGTCTGTGCCAGCTGAAGGCTGAACTCTGTTTCTGTAAAAATTATCCAGAGCTGGGGTTGCAGACTTTGCAGCAGGAAAGGTGTGTTAGAAGTTGTGATCTCTCTTCTAATCCTTTAAAATTAGTAGTCTGGAGGTGGGCAAGAGGTTAATGATTGAAAATTTGTGATTACGCAGCGATAGAGGGGGACAGCAAGGATATGCTTGTCACCTGCAGACACTGTCACAAGCTTTAGAGGCAACATCCATCCTCCAGAACCCCCCCTTGCTGACTGTGTGGCTCCAGCTGTCTGTCAGCAGGCAGGAGTGGGTAAAGCCAGCACTGACAGGCCAGCCAGGAATGCCAGAGGGACACAGAGGGGATGGGAAGAGCTCTGGCTGCCAGCAGTGGCAGTTCTGCTCCTTGGCTGCCACTCCAGGGCTGTGGGCAGCCAAGCTGAGAACAGCTGGGAGCTGGGATTAAGCTGCTGATCTACCTGGATCGGGGAAGGTGTCAGTGTCAGCCCTGGTGTGGTGTGGATCAGCAGGGCCAGGGGGATTAGGGAATAAACCTCTTCAGCCACACAGGTTCCCTCCAGGGCAGGAGGGCTCCAAGCAAAGTGGATTGTGGAGGGTTTTTCTTGAATTCTTTCTGCACCGCGACTCCAAAATTTACCCCCTTTCAAGCATGTCTTTGCTTGGGGCTGATGGTAAAGAAAGAATTAGACTCACAGAACTTTGCGTGTTTGTTGAGAATTGAGCTCGTGTGAAATGTGACGCAGTATTTTTATTTCCACCTACTCACTGTCGTGTGTTGAAGTAGTTTTAATTCACATGTTGCTTTTAATTGGCAAAGAATTTTATGGTTCTTGCTATGGATGTGCCATTCCTGCAGCTTTGTCCCTCACTGCTCTGCTTACTCCTTACTAGAATTTCTTCTTTACTGAGTGACTCAGGTTAAACTACCATTAATAGTTAATAGTTTCATTTAATATAACTAATCGTTATTTAGTAGCTGTTTAGCACTGCTAATGCAGAAAACCTGTTTCAACCAACACAGGTTTAAAGTGACCGAAAAAAATAAAGAGTTGCTCTAGAGAAAAATCTGATGGCATCTTTAAAAAACCGAACCTAATACGAAGTTCACAATTATTTGTGTACTTTTAGACTTGAGGTGTCTGAACATTCCGTGTAGTGTCAAAGAATTAAAACCTGAATTAAATTAGTAACAAATCAGATAATTCTGATCCTGACTGTGTACCTGGCAGTGTGCTGTCCCACCATTGCCTGGGTTTTAATTGAAAAGGAGCTCTTGGCACTGAGAGGCCTACCAGAGCTGGAAGGGTTGGTCATGAGGAACCAAATTAAATCAGAAGTCAGCTTTTTCCAAACGAAATATCTTTCTAAAGTTAATTTGGATTACTTTACCCACTCACTTGTTTAACTTGTGATTCTTGTTGAAATAGAATCATCACAGAAGGGTTTGGGTTGGAAGGAACCTCAAAGCTCATCCCATTCCACCCCTGCCATGGCAGGGACATTTTCCTCTATCTCAGGTTGCTCCAAGCCCTTTCCAGCCTGGCCTTGGGCACTTCCAGAGATCCAGGGGCAGCCACAACTTTTCCTGGTAATCTCTGGCAGGGCCTCATCACTGTCTTGGTAGAGAATTTATCAATATCCTAAATTAACCAGAAACTACTCTGAGTGCCCAGGTGGAGTATTGGTAGAGGTCATCAACCAACTTTGCATTAAAAATAAGACTTTTGTACATTTTTCCACCTGAAAAACTACTTCTTGTAAAAAAAAAAAAAAAAAGAATGTATATAGAAGATTTGACAGCATTATTAGAGGTAAATCTGGAATTTTCAGTGCCTCCTTTAAAATGCTTCCCTCATCAGAAAACCTCCCTCCTCCTGTAGATTGCTGCTAGAATTCGAATCATTGAAAAAAACCCAAAAACACATCTCAGAAGACTCATTTTTTTGACCCCCCTGAAAGGAGCCCTCCTGCTTGCTGTGACATTCCAAAGAAAACTGATGTGAAACCCAGCCCTGATCAGGGAGGAGAGGAAAATGTGTCAGAGCCGTGGCTCAGAGGGGGAATAAGTGAAGGACGGAGAGAGAGTCATGAGCTCGGCTTCTGCAGCTGCCTGAGCACACAGAGCAGCCACTGAGCAGAGCCAGGGTCCTGCTTTTCCCCTCCCTCAGTGGAATTTTTGGGTGGATATAACCCCACCATCCTCACTGAAATAATCAAGCTGTGGCTGGGAGGATTTTGTGCTTGGAACGGAGCTGCTCCTGCTGAAACGCAGATGGGAGCAGCCACTTTAAGTCAGGAGGAGGGATAAATATGAAGTTTTTAATATTCAAGTGGGCCTATAGATTGGTTTTCTTCAGCAGATGAAATATCCCCATCCATTTTTTTATGAACTGTCCTTTCAGAAACAACACGATTTGTAAAAAAAAAAAAAATAGGGTGCACTTCTCATTTAAACCCAATACTTAAATATTTACACTAAATGAACACAAGACCTTCACAGCCCATTAAAGCAGAAATAATTCTGCTGCCACAGCAACTGTGTGAGGAGTTTCCACTGAGAAATGAGGAAAATCTCCCTGTTTTTGTTTCACATAAAAAAAACCAAATATGGATAGTTTTCTTCTTCCACAAGGGATTTTGCTCTCGAGATGTTTCTCACAATGGCTTGGCTGGATCCACACCTGCCCTGATGGAGTTTGTGGCAGCAATTCTGTGCAATCCAGGGATCTCCAGGGTGTTAATAACCTCAAAAATGCCCTCCCAGCTGCACTTTCAGCTTACGTTTAACACAGGAGGTTATGTAAAGTATGATGTGATAATTATGTGACTTTTTAAATCCTAAAAGATGATATGGCAGCCTTATTTTAGTTATCTCTTTAATTAGTTTTTCTTAGATTATCTCAAAATTCTTTCATTTACTTAAAATTGTAGATTCAATAAAATCTTTCAAAACCCCTGGTTTTAGCTTTCAATGTGTTGCAATAGAACCCAAAAAGGGGAATAAGAATGACTCAAGACTTGTCCTTGACAACAATAAATATTTTTACTGCTTTTATGATTTTAATATTCCTAATGATTTAAAAATCTGTTCTGATGTTATTATGGAAGAGGCCAGATGGCCACATAATGTGTAGCATGTAAATTAAATCAGCAGTCTGATCAAAATACTTATCCAGAAACAAATACAGGCTGTGACAATAATTCCACAACCATTTTCAAAAGATAGGAAAAAGATTCCTCTGCCAAAAACTGTGCTTTGGGTATTCTTTAAAATTGCATTTGTGGTTTTCAATGGAAGGAACACAGAAACTGATGTTTTGCGTGATAGAAGGAAGTATCTATATAACACAGGAACATAAATATTATTAATTACTCAATTCTTATTAATGAGCAATTTAGTATTGGCTTTTTATGTTGTGTTGGAGGGGTGTGGTCTGTGCTTGGCTGTTCTGTCCTGTACCAAAAGTGCAGGAAAAGTTCTGTGGACGTGGGATTTTCCAGACTTTTTGCTTTAGAAGTTTTTCCCAAATGCTGCAATCAGCAAAGGAGCCCCAGCTCCAGTTAAACCAGTTAAACCAGTAATGCAAACCAGTTCATAACTGCCCAGGCAGTCCCTGAGTGAACTGGAACTGGAATTAGGATTAAGGATATCCCAAAAAGGAGTAAACCCAAGTGATTGTGGTTTCACATTATTAGGATTGTTTAGGGTGTCCCACACAATCCTTTCCTTCCAAATTGTCAGCTTTACTTTTATTGTACAAAGGCATGTTGCTGAGTCCCAGAAATCAGGGTAAAATGAGGTTTTTCTGGAGTAAGAGACTTCATCTCATTTTATCTCCCTTTCAATCCAGCAGATCACTGGACATTGTTCTTGATTTGCTCTTGCCAGAGATTGTCCCTCTTTATTAATATAATAATACTGAGATTTAATTAGACCGCATATTTTATTTTACTTCCCATCCTGTCAGCAACAAAAGGTGCAAGGAGAGCAGATCATAAAATATGTCAGCCTGGGGGGGAGGTCACTCCATCAGCTCTGCTCTGCAGGGCACGGAGCAAGGTTATGGAGAGCAGAGCAGGAGGGAATAATGGATATTCTCATATTGGCTTAGAACTGCTCCCGTTTAAATCAAAGTTTTAATGCAGTGAGAATAATTCTGGCCTCTTTTGCAAACGCTCTGTGGAGAGCAGGATCCTCCTCATGTGGAAATACATCCAAAGGAAGGAGTTTAAGTGGCACTGAAGTTTGGTGACAATGGCTTAGGTGACAGTAATGCCTCAGGAAGCTTTTACCTCTAGGTCACCACTCCAAATCCAGTCTAGGTCATTCCTGACACAGAGTCGTTATCATCTCATGAATGCCATCAAATGGCACTCCAAATGTTAAGTGCCCCATTCTGCAATTGAGACACAGGAATCTTGCTGTCAATTTTCAGGACGATCCGTGAATCGCTAGGTGTGCGGCTCCTCACCCGTAGCCTCTCCTTTATCACATCCAATAAAAGCCATCACCTGCCAAGTGTGGTCGATATCCCATGGCTAACCTGCCATCCTCATTTTCTGTAGGATAGTCTGGATAATTTATTTGGTTTGTGTCCAATACGATTTCCTTCCTGTCATTGTCTCGCATTAACATTTCCCCTTACTTGCTCCACCGTGGAGGTGATTTCCTGTAGCAGATATTTATTGCCAAGGAGTAAATAATTAAACTCAAAAAGTGCTTTTCACCTCTTTGTTTTCTGTTGTTATTTGCAGAGGTGTTTGGAGGACAGTGTTGACTTTATCAATGATATTATGTCCATTTTATGTTTCAAGACACAACTATTAGTCCAGTTCCAATAGAGCTAAAACTTCAAAATCGATGCAGGAAAGCTTTAGCAGTAGAACTCTCTAAATTAATTTATAAGAAAGCTTTCTTTTGTTTGGTGTCCCAAACATCCTTCTGGACAAGTGTCCACAGCTCCTGTGAAAAGTTTTTCAGTGCTGGTCGGGGTGGGGATTTCTTCCTTTTCTGTTCTGGGTACATCTCTATTATCATTTACTGGAAATCCTTTTTCCCCTTACTATTCATGCTGCATCTCAGTTACACTTGGAAAACTTCCCAACAGCTCCTCCAGCCCAGTGAGATGTGAAGGACAGTGTTTTGTGACCTGGTGGCGACCTGAGCCTGTCAGACCTTGGCCATGTGCAGCCTTCACGGAGCAAGGTGAGACGTTTGCTGACCAGGGCTGAGGTTTTAAATAACACCAGCCCTGCTGGAACAGTCTGTGCTGAGGTTGGAGTCCTTTGTGAGGGTGACCCTCCTGTGGGCCAAGAGGTCGCTCACCATGGCATGGAGAAGAATAAAAGGACAGAGAGTTGGAGAGAACAGTGAGGAGGAAGCCAAGGAGCTGTCAGAATGTCTTTAGGATATGAGCAAATTATTACTTCTTAATGTGGATAAAAGACACAAAACTGAAATAAAAACTAGTAGGTGCTTTTTTTTCCCAGATAAAGTAGAAAGAATCTGTGAAGGTTTTATTTCTCTTTCTCTTTTCCTCTTTTTTTTTTTTTTTTTTTTTGGCTCAGAGATTCTAAAAGACTTTTTAAATAGGATTGTAGTCTCAAGCCTGACTTTTCCAATTTCCTCTTAGCACTGATTCTACAAAGGCTAGTGCTGGTGCCGCTGGAACTTTTATAGCCAGCCTGCTTTTCCCCATCCAAAGTGGAAGCAAGGCAGAAAATGCAGAGCTATTAAAAGCCCTGTTCCAAACCCAGGAGGAGAGTGGTGTGTCAGCTGCTGGGGAGGAAGGACCTTTGAGGTGAGTGGGTGCTTCCCCTGTCCTTTAGAACAAACAAGGTTTAAAAGTCAAGGGCAAGACCCCTGTGCAAAGGGATGCTCAGGGGATCGTTTCTGATGCCAGCTGTGCATGTAAAATGAGATTAAACCTGTGCACAGCTGGGCTCTGGGTGACAGCTCCCATCCAAGTGCTGAGGTGTTCCTCTAGGACCAGCACATCCATGGAGTAATGAGTGCTCGGCTGCTTTCTTCTTTTTTCCAAGCGTGTTTGCTCCAGCCCGAAAGGAGATGGGGGCATGGATTGGTACAAACTGCTCTGGAAAACACACAGGAAGGAAAGAGACCAACCTGGCTCAGCAGTAAAACCTGGGAAATTACAGATTTTCAGCCTGGCAGTGCTGAGGAATGCACAGCAGATAAAGAGGAAGGAACAGGATTTGCCCAGACACATCCCCACTGAAGTTTCCCTTTTGTAATAGGAAATTAAATCAAGATATTTTATTAAATTAAAATGAAATTAAATTCATGAAAATTTATAATTCATGAAATTTATGAAATTAAATTCAAAGATATTTTCATTTTTTAAATTACACTGGTTTCTGCTTCCAGGTTGTGTAAAACTGTTAAAAATCAGATTGTCCTGCAGAACAGGTGGGTTCCTGTCTATCCATTGTGATAACAGGAGGGAATCTGATGTCCCCA
Organism: Cinclus cinclus; assembly: GCF_963662255.1. Taxonomy (NCBI): domain Eukaryota; kingdom Metazoa; phylum Chordata; class Aves; order Passeriformes; family Cinclidae; genus Cinclus; species Cinclus cinclus. Next base: position 2,506,893 of record NC_085055.1, read on the forward strand.
TTACCTCCGTTTCCCTCTGAAGGAGCCAGGCTCAGACCAGCTCTGCTAACAGTGAAAAGTCATTAGAAGCCCTGCTAGGTCAGAGAGGTCTTTCTTCCTCAAATGTGTAAATATCTTCTTTTTTAATAGACCATCATAGTCATCACCAACTTTCCCAAACCATCTTCCTAAAGAAAAATAAATGAAATAAATTTGAAATTACTTAGGAAAATCTTGTGTGAAACTGCATCTTGTGGTTCACGTGCAAAGATCTCAGAGTCTCTTGCAAATCTTTTCTATTTTATGTATTTTTAAGTCATGACTCCTTTTAGTTTGCTTTTACTGGTACGGTGCCTTCTAAAAGGCTTTATATACATAAAAAAATGGAAATGCAGGCAGCAGCTGAAGCAGTTTCCAAGGAAAAGTGAGAGGAGGATGATTTACTGAGAGCTGTAATGAGAAATAGACTCTCAGTTTCATAAATTCAGAGTAAGTCCTGGTGCATCTCCCTTAATGGATGTCCTCTTCTGAAGTGCCACGCGACTCCGAGTCCATCCACCGGGAAAACGCATGGATTGCTCTGGGTTTTTTAATAATGTAGGCAGCGAGGAGGGAAAAAATCACTGCAGGCAGAGAACTGCTCACAGCCCAGGCCTGAAATCCCCAAAAATGAATGGCAAAGCCCTGCCCTCCCCACGATCCAATCGGGAAGATGAGTAGTCCTGCAAAGCTCTTCCGTTAGACCCCGAGTAGCACTGAGGAATTATTAATGGAGATATCCATGGGTTGCAGGATGAGAGCCTTGGAGGCAGAACTAGAAGGTTCTTTTAACCCAGGAATTGCTGTTGCCTGCTGGAATCTCCAGGAAAATCGAGTCTTTGAAGGTGTTTGATTCTGCGCTGCTGATCAGAGCAAAAGTGACAGTTTGCCTTGGGAATGCTCTCTGGAATATTTTTTTACATCATTGAGAAGCATTTTGCCTGAAGGTGTGAATTTCAAATTGTGCACTGGGAATCTCGAGATGCGGTGCTGGGTCTCAGGAAAAAGGGAAGAAAAGGGAGAAAAAAAAAATCCAGTAATGTAGATAAATAGAGGAAAATGAGATCTACATGAGAGGTTTGATTAAATTTGGAATCGGCCGCTGGACCAGAAAGATAGAGCTAAGTAAAAGCATGGAGTTAACTAAGGGAAAAATTAGTTTGGAGCAGGAACAGAACTCAAATTCATCTTTGCCAGCAAAGCAGGAAGCTGGAGTGACCTTGAGAGCTGCTGTGAGTGCTGTGCACGTGCGAGCCCCACGGCGGCACAAGAGAGCCCTCCGCAAAGGCAGCTCCGATTTTTGTTTTGGTGCATTTAACACAGAGCTGCCATGGACTGTGCATGGCAATTTGTGCTTGGTCTATAACCCAGCCTGCTGAGGAACCAAGGAACTGGCAGGGAAACTTGGGCTCCTGAGGCCAGCATGGTTTTATAGCTGAGGTAGCCTCAGTTTCTTCACGGTGCGGGAGATCTGGATGTGTCATTAGATGTAGATTAGTAAGCCTCGATTTAGATGTGTTTTTGACAAACAGAGGGAATCTTCCTGGCCATCAGGATGCATTTCTTCATGGAAAAATGCTGTTAAACATTGGAAGAGGCCACCCAGGGAGGTTTGGAGTTCCCTTTCCTGGCGGTATCCAAGGAATGCCCGGATGTGGCACTCAGTGCTCTGGGCTGGGGACGAGCTGGGGATCAGGCACAAGTTGGGTTGCTTTTTTTATAGTCTGAGAGGGCTTTTCCAACCTCAATGAGGAGGTGATTCTGTGATGGGACCGTGGTCAGTGGTGATAAAACCAGTGGTGACAGTTTCAGGGTCCCTGAATCAACGGATGGGTAATTCACTGTTTTGTCATGGCCAGTGCTTGTCCTAAAGCTCTTGTGCTTTTGGTCTTAAACTGAAGAACTCCTGCTCCCTCCGTGGGAAGCATGGCCACATCCCAGATCACAGCTGTCCTGAGTCCCACCAGGGGGCTGAGGTCCTCTCAGGATGTTCCCCCAGCCCAGCTGAGATGAACCAGCTGGGATGTACAGGATAAAATAAAATAACTGAGGGTGGAAGGGAGCTCAGGAGGGCGCAGCTCCTGCCTGCTGCCATGAGCTCTCACTGCTCTTTGAGGGGCTGCTCTCCTCACTGCTATGTGTCTGGAGGGATCAATAAAACACTGAGGGAGAGCTGAATAATACAGTGACACCTTGAGAAAAATCCCAGGCATGTCACTGTCCCGTTTAGGCACGCTTCCCACTAACGAGACACTCAGCAGTGCCTTCCTGAAGGTATTTTCCACCATGCTGATCCTCTGTGGGCTCATTTTTCAGCTCCCATGACTATTTTTTTCCTTTCTGTCCAGTCACAGCCACTTCATCTCCTTGTTTTGACATCCTATTCTTTCTGTCCAGACTCTCTTTTATAGTTTTTTTTCCCTTGCTAGTTAAATGTAATTATACAGCTTTTTAATGAGGTTTGATTCATTTAAACGTGTTTTATGTGCCTTACAGCAAACCCCCTGCTGGTCTAATTTTATATAGTGTGTTTAATTGAGACCCCTTTGGCATGTACACTGTTTGTGTGTGGTGGGCACGGTCCCCAACCATAAATTCTGCTTTATTCCCACTCTTCTGATTAGATTTTTATTTGCTTTACATGAATGTTTTTTTCCCCACTAAAATACTATCACATACATTTTAACCACTCCAGCAAGTTAATTCTTGCTATATTTAATACCATACAGAGAAACGACTTTATGGAGCTTCTAATTGTTCATTTCAAGCATTCCAAAATTAGTTCCCTTTTATTAATTGGGGAGTCACTGCATTGTGGAGAAGACAGAAAGCTCTCTTGCAAACCACATTAACTGGACAGATGTTCTGAAATATGTTAAATATTACCCAGTGAGCAGTGATACAGTTCATCAGTCATGTGAGTGCCACAGCCACTCCAGGATCTGGTGTGGGGTGAAGGTTCTGTGAGGGAGGCAGTGCCAGAAAGGATGAACTGACACTGCAGAGAGCAGTCTGACATTTAGGGTAAAGCAGGAAGAAATATCTATAATTTATAATATATATATTTTATAATTTGAAATAACTGGAGAAATGCCACTGTCCCCAATAGAGAGTCATAGAATGGTTTGGGTCATCTAATTCCAACCCCCTGCCATGGGCATGGACACCTCCCACTGTCCCAGGCTGCTCCAAGCCCTGTCCAGCCTGGCCTTGAGCACTGCCAGGGATCCAGGGGCAGCCACACCTGCTGTGGGCACCTTGTGCCAGGTTCTCCCCACCCTCACAGGGAAGAATTCCTTCCCAAAATCCCATCTAAAAATCCACCATCCAGCTCAATGCCATTTCCCCTTGTCCCATCACTGGAATGTGAAAACTGACTGGAAACTTGTAATGCTCAACAATGCTGTGAGAAAGGAGGGGACTTGATTTAGGTTTAACTCTTGGTTGGGTTTCACTCTTGGTTTGGGTTTCAGTCTTGGTTTGGTTTTCACTCTTCCTTTGGGTTTCACTCTTCCTTTGGTTTCTCTCTTGGTTTTCCCTGGAGCTCAAACACTTTACCAAGAGTCAGGATCCTTTTATGAGTGCCAAAGAGAAAATTCAAGCAAAGCAAGAGCTGTCCAGGCAAAGTTTTCCTGAATACATTGACCATGTGAGTAAGAGGCAGATTAAGACTTTCTTCCCAGAGTGGTCACCAAAAATAACCCACCTACCTCCTGGCAACAGTTCATTAACTGGGTCATCTCCACCCCTCTCTTCAAACAGATCTTATCAGCAGCACATCTGATGGGATAAGAGTGTCTTGGGATGTACATTTACACACAGAGAGATAAAAAGGCTTACATAACCCTAGGAGCAGAAAATACATCTCCACCAGACAATTACCAATGTTCCCTTGCTAAATCCTGCATCGTGAGGTTTTCCTGCCCTGTCAGCAGCTCCCTGACAATAAAGCCGATGGCACAGGTATCCTGAGAGCCAATTTCAATGACCACAAGGCAAGAAATGCCAAGATCCTTTCCTTTTTCCAGCTAGATGGATGATGTTTGAACAAAGAACAAAATCTCTGCATTACGGTTCTTAACTAACCCATTCAGAATAGCCTCAGGGAATATCCGGAGCTCTTTGTTTTATGCCAGGGTGTTCAAGGCTGTTTAATCTTTTTCAAATACACGGCAATAAAAGGGAATTTTCTAAAGCCATCCAAGAACCCAATCAGGGCACGTACTGACAAAATCCCGAGTGTTTAAAATAATGGGCACAAAAAGAGCACTCCAGCAATTAAATTTCAGATTTTAGGCACTGGGTGTCTTAGACAAGCCTCCTTTCTGAGTCAGCACTTTTGATTTTGTCCTCCCTCATCCAGGTTTATGGCCAAGGGGAGCTGTGAAGGTGAAAGATGAAGCACTGAGACTCAGGACAGCCACTTACATCTTGCTCAGCTTCCATATTTATTTCCTGAAATACCTGTCCCCAGTGTGCATCCTGCAATGCTCTCAGAGGGATGAGTTGGGATTGGATGTGGGGTGGCCTTGGAAAACAGAACTTTGTGTCATGACTGCAATGAAGAATGCTGCTTCCCAAGGGATGATCCTAATCGATCCTAACTTCATCCCACAGCAGTCTGTTGTGGTCCTGAGGAGTTCTGTGGAATTCTTTTAGGAAATGCAGAGCTCAGATTTGGTCATTTGCTGACCCTACAGTGGGCAGGGGTGACCTCATGGGCTTCATGCTTCTCCCAGATCAAGAACTCTCCATCCACTCAAGTCAAACTTGCTCAGGTTGGAAAAGTCTCTCTGGGATTTCTCTACTAAAAAACTGAGCAATGAATTCCTTCAATCGCATCATGGAAAATAAGAAATTTCTGGTAGTATGAGAACATTTTCATTAGCTGTACGATCAGCAAAGAAAAAAAAACCTACCATAATAGTCACAAAATCTACTGAGGTTTATTTTTTTGCTGTGAGCACTTCAATTTTCTGCAAAAGCCACAAGCAAACAAGACTTTTGAATAATTTCAATCTACTCCAAGTCAGAAAACACAGTCTCTGTTGGCATCACTATATTTTATTATTGTGTCAAAAATTAGGTGAGCAGGAGAAGCCCGAATTAACAAAAAGCCCGCATGTCTTATGTGTTACAGGAACCATTTTTGCCTGGCTCTAAAGAGGCAGCTCCAAACCCCAGCAGGATTTTGGTGTTATCTCACAGAAGAGTCAGTGTTTGCTCAGTTCTCTCTTCAAACACTTCCAGCATTTTGACCACTCATTTAAAATCCTCCAGCGTTCCTTTGAAGGGTTCTGCTTTCCCTGGGTGTTAAAACAAACATTGGACGTCTTTGTGACTCTTTTCAGCTGATGTTCCCAACTCCGTGGGACTCCTAACAGGGAAAAGGGATTCAGGACCAGCTTGCACATCGAGTTGCGATGCCCTTGATATTTGCAGCAGCTGGGGAACATTCACTGAGCCCATGTAAAGCCCACAGAATCTCCTCTATTTATGGTTAAAGATCATCCAGGTCAGAAAATGTTCTCCAAAAGCTCTGCTGTTTGTGTGGGACGGAAGTCCAAAACCCATTGGAGATGCTCAGAGGAGAGGAAGGACATCGTAGTCATGTCATGACACAGGAAATTTTTAGGTGTCCAAACGATTTGAGAAAGGTCAGCAAGGCCAGAGAAATCCTTGTACAGTATTTTCATTCCATGCTTTAAAATTGGAGATTGGAGAGTTACACTTCCCATGTTGGAGCAGAATCCATTCTCAGAAATGGGAATGTTTTGATCATATTTGTACCTCATTTTCTTCAGAGTGTTTCCCATTCCTGCTGCCAGAAGTGTTTTACCCGTGTGCACTTAAACCAATTTTTGGTGCTTCTGAAACCACCATCTTCAAAAGCGCAGCAAGAGTTTTAATCCAGCATGATAAAATTGATAACTTTTATAATGACATAATTATTACTGGGAGTATTAAAGAAACGAATATAATTACTGCATTTCTTTAAACCAATGTTATTTTTAGCCTTGACTCTAAAGTGACACATTGGATGACAGCATCCTTGATATTATTTTAAAATTCAATTTAATATGTAACCCATTATGTGTGAACTCCCATTCCTGACAGGTTACCTGCCGTAGCTTCCTTATTCAAATCCCACTGTAACTTCCAAATTAATGACTTGCCCTTCTCCACCGTTGAAATTAAAACCAGAATTTAAATTTCAGAAAGTTTTCAGAGGTTTTGGGGGCAGTTTGCCTATTACACAGTTTTTGTATCTCCACCATGAACATTAAATACGCTGTTGGGAAGGGGGCAAGTCCTGTGCACCCAACAGGAGGTGAGTTCTCCAACATTGCTCTGTTACCTGCAGGGCTCTTGGGTTACCCATGGCACAAATCACTGCTCCTGTGAGTGAGAGCCGGGCTCTCAGGCTGCCAGTAATCTGCGATCAAGAAAATCCCTCTGGGCTGCTTCACCTGGGGAAAAGGGGCTGGAGCATCACCAAAAGTTTAGGAGGCAGTGACCCGGGAAGGGATCAAAAGGGTTCCTCTTAGCCTGGGGGCTCTGTTTTGAAGTGGATGACTGTGTGAAGCTTTGGACTTTTTTATTTTCAGTGAATGAGTATTTGAGGTTCTTTTCCAGCCCTTTCAGAGCTGTGAGAAAAGGGAAACAAATCAAACAAGAATATACATCCAAGATATCTCTTCTCAAAGTTTTTCAGCTGAAACCCTAAACTAGGTAAGCTTGTTTACTAATCATATCCTGAAACATATTGGAAAGCTTTTATTTTTTTAATTGAATTTGCTACAATGTTGCAAAGTAGCCAGATTTAAAATCAGATGTTCATTAAACTGTAAATCCTCATGGCACTGGGTGACAAGGTTGTGACAGCAGGATGTGTTCAGCAGTGCTTTTGGGGAGTGCAGCTGGAAATTCCTGTCAGAAATTCCAGATTCACAGTGTGATTCCTACATGGAGCAGTGGATGCACAGGAAGAGCTGGAAAATACTCTCAGCTTCCCGGGAGTTTTCTCCAATTTCAACTTAGCACAAGTGAATCTGAGATTTTCCCTGGGGCTCCCAGATTGTTATCAACAATGTTCCTACTTGGAAGCCTCAAGGAGACACTGTAGATGTTCCTCCAGCAGGACGTGTTTTCAGGGGAAAAAATACAGAAAAAGAACCAAACTGAAAAATCAGAATAATATTTGTGAAGGGCCTGCCTTTCACAAGCTCGGGGGAAAATCTGCTGCATTCTAAACTGAAAAATTACTCCTCATCTTTTGTTAGCTGAAGTAACGAGGGTGGAGAGGGATTTGGATGTCGCTGCCTAAATCCCAAGGTAATTTATCCAGAGGTTAATAATGTTCAGAGGAAAATACCTTTGGAAAGGATGTAAATCAAAGCACAGCTTAGAGGGAAAAGCTGCATATCTTACATAACGAGATTGCTGAATGGGAGTTACAGATGTTTTAGTGTAAGTGTGAAATTATTGGAATAAGGGAGACATGGCTGAATGAGAAAAGTGATTGGGGATTTAAAACATCAGGAGTTTCTGGGAAGGATGTACAAAATGAAATTGGAGGTGTTATTGGCAAGGGATTATGGAGGCTTGCAGAGAAGTGATGGATATATTTAGGTGATATGGCAAAGAGTTTTGCTTTGAAATTAAGAGTAGTGAAAGTGGAGAGGTGGCGTTCGTATTTTGTCTCCAGGGAATGAAAGTCAGGTCATTATTTTAAAAATATATTAAGAAAACGGATTAGCGCATCAATTACTGCAAAAGTGCATCAAAATTGATAGTGCATCAATTACTGCTGGATAATGTGTATGTTGAGAAAGGAATAAAATCAGAATATGGGTTTTCCCCAGGAATATTCTGTTCACTGGGAATAGCTGTGGGGTTGAACACTGCAAGTGACACTGGGAAAACATCCCCCCCAGTTTACAAATGCAAATTCAATACTAACCTGGTCTGATTGCTTTTGGAAATGTCAACACTCGATACTAAATACCCAACCCCAAACCTGCAGCAGAGCACTGCCTGCACATTTCCCAGTCCCGAATTCTCAGCTGATCCCAAATGAGCCAGGTGGTGGTGGTTGGTGTGAATTGTGGCTACATCCCCAGGGAATTCCACCTCTGGCACAGCTGCATGGAACACAGGCTGCTCTGAACTGCAGATGAGCTCCGTTTGCTTTGGCTTGTCAAGACAGTTTCTCACTTCCTTTGCTTCATATTTTCCTGTTGGTTCCCCTGGTTCTGCATCAGCTTTTCCCCCATTTGATTTTCCTGGCATCCTGTTTGCCCTTTAAATGGCTCCTCATGGAGCAGGGCATTGATTTCCCCTGCATCTTCTGAATTTCACCTCTTTTCCTGCCTTTTCAAGCTCTTTTTTTTCCCATCTCTTTTCCGTGCCCGTGTCACTCTGGTGAAAAAAACTGCCACCAAATTAACACCAAAATCAGCTGGTACCTCCCTGTCCCTAAACTTGCTCCTGTCAGACATGAAACATCCCTTTCCTTTTCTTCTTTTCTGTTTTATCTTGTTCTAAACTGATTGCTATCAAATGATTGCCCAATCCATCTGTCCACCAGGCTCCTTTCTAATCTCAGAGAGATTTGCTACCACTTTCATTTCATGTTGCAGCCACTTCATTGTCTTGCTTTGGGAATTAATCTCTCCAAGCACTTTAACTTCTTTCCTTCATTGCTGCTCTCTTGCTAATTATTTCCTCTAATATGCATTAAATTCCAAAATAAAAAACTGACTTGTCAAGTGGCTTTTCAAGAACAGTAAATACTGGTGGCCTGGGTTTTCCTTTCCTTGGGTGTTGATTCATGTGATGGCTCTTATCAAAACTTCTGTGGCTCTTGCCCCTAAAATATTTCTGTAGGTGGTGGCAGAGGAACAGCTTTAAAAATAGAGATCACAGCCTTGGAAAGAGGTGAAATTACTGATATTGGGGACTCATTAAAAAAACTCCTTCCCTGAAAATGTTGTTAAGGCTTGGAACAGACTACCCAGGGCAGTGGTGGAGTCACCATCCCTGGAGGAATTTAAAAAAATATTTGGACGTGGTCCTTGGGGACACAGTTTGTGCTGGAACTTCCTGATTTTAAAGGTCTTTTCCTGCCTAAATAATTCCATGACTCCCTAAGTTTTGAGTTTTAGAATTCTGCACTATCTCTGTGTACTGGCCAAGATAATTAGAGCAATAAATATGAGAGATCTCATAAACTGTGCTCCGAAATACAGAAGATATTTGAGTCTGGTGTGGGACAGGCAGTTCAATCCACGGAATGGGAGCAATTAAAAGCTTTCAGAACCTTCTTCTGTGCCATGGCTCAATCAATATTATTGAAAATCTAGAGGCAGAATTACCCAACACAGAAATATCACTCAGAGAAAAAGATACTTTTTGTTCAGCTTGAAAAAAACCCCAACATTTAATCCAAAAGAAACAGGATTTTGAGGTTGACTTTTTATTTTTTCCATATTTCTGCATGCAGGTGCTTTCTTTTGACAGGTTTTAGTTAACAGGTGTTCAAGGGAAAAATTGGGTTGTTAATGTGGAAGGTGCACAGGGAGGTGTTCCCTGGATGTGACAAAAATCCCACAGACAGGTGAAGGAAAATATTGAGTTTGTATGGGATGAGGGGCTGTTGTCCAGCTGGAATGGAACCCCAACCATGAGGCTACCTTGAAGATTTTTATTTCTTTTTAACACAAAAATTAGAAATTCAAACCAGTATGAAAACAATGAGCTCTTTCTCTTTCCCCCCACTTCTTGATTTTTTTCAGGTGGTTTGGAGGACAGGCTGTGGGTCAATACAGCAGCTTTTTGTCTGCCCAGCAATTTTTGTGGATTTAAAAATTGTCTGATATTTTCAAATTTAAAAAGTGGAGAGTGGAAGGTGTCCCTGACCCTGGCAGAGGGTGGCGTGAGGTGATCTTTAAGTTCCCTTTAAGCTTAAAAAATTCTAGGAGTGTCTGCCTGTTCCATCTCAAGGCCACGTCTTAGTACTGAATTTTTTAAAATCAATAGTAAAACCACCCAAATTCTGATTGCAGGGCCAAATACCCTCCTGCCTGATGTTTGTTATGTGTTAGTGTCTCAAACCAATAAAAGAATATCATCATTAGCTTTATTTAATGGTTGCCACCAACTGCAAACTCATTTAATTATAACCACGGGGCGAGTACACGTAGTTAAAATGATTATTTATCAGCCAGAGCTTGGTGGCTTTAATAGGGCAGTAATCTCCTAATGAATACACTTTAATTGTCTATATGGAGAGCATGTGGAATTGTTATTTAAAGTGCTGAACAACCCCTGAATTGCAAAGGCCCAGACAGAAACTCAGCTTCCCAAAGGAGTTCCTTTCTGGAGTGAATTAAACTTGAACCAGGGTCAACCACCTGCAGTAAAACCCAGTTTTTATGTCCTCTTTGGCTTTTGAAATGTTATTTTTCTTTCCCCCCCCCCCCCCCCGTTTATGGTGTGTATATGAGTGTTTCTTGATTTACAATGGAATGTTTTATTAAAAACGACGCTCAGGGTATCTCTGCAGCTGCAGAATACTGAAGCCGGAGGGATTATTCACAGACACACACATTGAAAAGCCAAAAAGTCAGCCCAGCCTCACCTCCTGCTCTCCTTGGGAACAATAACTATCCATGGATTTTAGGTAGGCTGCAGTAGAATGTCATGAATTTATTATTTCATGGTGATTTATACTGCTAAATATTTTATTAAGACTTTGAATTTCTATTTTTCAGTAGTCATACCCAGTGCTAGAACCCCTTTAGGATACTGGGGTTTTGTTTGTTTATGAAGTTAAATTTGTGTCTTAGAAGTATTTCAGAGTGGTTTGTGGTTGGAACAGATCGGTGTCATCTGGAGGGTGGTCAGTGACCACAGGGAGCATCACAAGAAAATCAGAATTTAGCTCTTTGGGGCAGTTCTGTCAGGATATTTAGGCCATGTGATTTCTGTGCCAATGTCAGGACTCAGGAATATCCACTTCCCGTAGTGTCTGTAAAGAATTAGATTTTGAGAATCATTCCTGGCTCTTCTCCTTTTCTTTACTTCAGTTCCCTTTAAATTTAACTTTTTTTTTAATGTTTTCTGTGGCCCAGTCAAACCAATGTTACAGTGAAGCTCATCCATGGAATCTTGGAATAAACTTTATATGGAAAACAATCAATATCCAAATTAACAGCAGGAATGGGCTGTTAACAGCATTAAAAACTAATTAGAGATGCATAAGATCAAAAGGAAAAAATAACATTGGGACACACAAACACTGCAGGTGTTGAAGCAGGGGAAGGGCCCTCTGTGGTTTCTTGGTTTCCCTGTGCTCCAAACTTTCTCTCAGTCCTCTGTTCCCATTTAATACTGGCACATGGTCACAGCAATGGATTTCAATTCTTCCCCCATTAAAGCATCCAGATTCAAAAATAAAAATATGAAAAGCACGGAGTGAGTAGGTGGAAATCCTTTGTTGTGGAGCCAAACAGAAAGATGGACATTCTGTAATTTTGTGACACAGTGGGAGCTCTGCACAGGGTGGGGAAAAAAGAGCTCTTGTAGCCACATTTCCCTTCATCAGTTCCTGTGCCTTGAGTGCACTTTCTAGTTAAAACTTTTAAATTACTTTAATTACAGCAACTAAAAAGGGCTGCTGCAGAAATTAGTCCCACACAAGTGAAGAGGTCATTAAAAGCTGTGGCACTGCAGCTAATTTGTGAACAATGCAGCGTGCGAGGGGCTCCAACTGCAATAATTCCATTCCAAGATCCATTTGCATTTCCCAGCCTTGTCCATGCAGCCCCTGGCAAAGCCCTCCCTCAAATCCTTCTGCAACATAAATACCAAGCTGTCATTATCAGAGATTAATTATTGGAAACCTCACATCAACCCACTGAGGCGATCCTGAAATAAATCCCTGGCAGGTCAAGCTTTGCTTGGGTTCACCTGGAATTTAGTGAGCTGAGCTCTGTTGTAGGAATTTCCAGGAATTTCCCAGGGAGGTGCTGTCTCTGCTGTAAGATTCCATTAGGAAGTGCCAGGAAGGCTGAGCTTGGGCCAAGATTTGAATCACAGAAGGTTTGGGTTGGACAGGACCTTAAAGCTCATCCCATTCCCAGCCCCTGCCAGGGGCAGGGACACCTTCCACTATCCCAGGGTGCTCCAAACCCTGTCCAGCCTGGCCTTGGACACTGGTCTTTTATCCTTTAGTTCAGATTGGTAGGGAAAATTGTGAATAAAAGATCCTGACCAAGAGTAGAACTGGTTTTTCATAAACACTGCAGAAACCTTACATTGTCTCCAGGTCCAGAAAGTCCAAGTGCAACTTAACACATCAGACTGTGACTCCTCCCTGTCTGATGGATTTGCAATAAAATCACAGAAATGTTTAGGATGGAAAAGCCTTCTGAGATCAAGTCCAACCATTCCCCAGCACTGCCAGGCCACCTCTGCTCCATGTCCCCAAGTGCCACATCCACAGGGCTTTTAAGTCCCTCCAGGAATGGGCATTCCACCACTGCTCCATGGGCAACATCTGCCAATGCCTGACCTCTCTAAATTAGGAATTTTTACTAGAATCCAGCCTAAATCTCCCCTGGCCCAGCCTGAGGCCATTCCCTCTGCTCCTGTCCCTGTTCCCTGGGATAAGATCCCAAATCCCCCTGGCTGTCCCCTCCTGTCAGGGAGTTGTGCAGAGCCACAAGGTCCCCCCTGATCCCCCTTTTCTCCAGGCTGATTCCCTTTCCCAGCTCCCTCAGACTGTCCTGCTGTTCCAACCCTTCCCCAGCTCCATTCCCTTCCCTGGATAAGCTCCAGCCCCTCAAAAATCCATAATACAAATAATAATTTGCTCCCTCATCTGCTGTAATTCTGAGTGTATGGGACCCAAGCCATGATTTCTCCAGGAATTCACTCAGTGATTTTCAGCTCTGCCAAGCAGAATCCTCCAGTCTGGAGCAATGAAGGAACCAGAGAGCTCTTCCCGTTCCTCCTCTCAGTGCTGGGAAATGAAATGAAATGAAATTAAACAAAACGGGTTTTAGGCAGATTCTTTCACCTTTCATTCCACCTGCGTACTTTTGTTTTTTTATCTCATTTCCTGCAGAGCTCAGTGCTGTCCCACGGGGGATGTAGCCTGTAGGTGTGAGCTGCAACACCCTGGGCCTGCCTGCCACCTCTGCTGGTTTAGAAGGAAGAGGAGCATCCTTTTCCAAACTGGGATGGGTTTTCAACACATCCTTTTCAGCAAGTTTGGAAATGGAGAGAATAAAATGCAGGGAAGGTCTTGCCAGGGTAACATCCTGAAGTAAACCGGAGTCACAAGTGCAAAACCTCCCTGAAATAATCTGGTTTTGTTGCCCAGGAGGTGTGGCTAAGCCTTGGCACTGCTTAGTTCTGTTCACTTTTTCTTATAAAGATATTTATAAGAATATTTATATTAAGTTTTATATGAAGATGTTATTTATATAAAGGTATTTATCTTATTTATAAAGATACTTGTAAATATGCATCATAAGGGATGGGCAACTTAGCTTTGACCCCAACTCCTTTATGCACCATTTTCTCAGTCCTTTTATTGACAAAATAAAAAAAATTCAGTTGCCTTACCACAGGTTTGAAGGCTTAATTTTAGTTTTTCTTAAAAAACCAACGATATTTTGCATATGTAACTATCCAAGTCACAGAGCTCCCATAAATATTTGGGTTTTTTTTTCCTCCAGTAATTTTGGCCTGTATATATTTCCTCGTGTTATGACACAAAACTGCTTTTCCTAGACATTAGAAGCCCTTTTCACCCTCCTATTTTTACAGCCATATGTTCCAAAGCAGTAAATCCCAGCTTGGTTGAACACTTAATGTGGTGTTGGCAGCAGGAGCTGTTTTTTTTTTTTTTCTTAAACCCTTGTGATACTTAACACCAGCAAAGCCCTTAAGTGTGACGGAAGAAATCAAGCCTGAAAAGCTGATTTTTGCTTCATCTTGTAGATGATGCTTTCCACCTTGAAAACAAGCCATGAAATATTAAATTTAAACATAGAAGGTTTTTTTTTTCCAGTCATCCTCTGCTCAGCAATAGTTGTGCTCTTAGCACAGGTGTTGCCATCATGGGAGGTGACTGATTCTAAAATGTCACAAAAATTTAGGGACCTGTGGGTTGGTTTCCTGTGAGAGAGCTTTTCTTAAGATTTAATGATGGCAGATTTAATTCCATTCATGTTTAATTCCAACAGGAAATTTCCCATTGCATCCAGCGTGTCCCAGACAGGCAGGAGCTGCCTGGTGCTGGGGCATAACAGGGAGAAGGAGAGTTTTTGGGAATATTTCATGGTTCCAAAATTGAGAAATGTCTTTGCTGTATGAAAATAACAAAATATTAAATTAAATTATATTAACGTATTCCTGCCTCCAGTGTGTCCCTTGGATTGTAGGGTCCAGCACATTTTCATCCCAAGGAACCAGGAGAGCTCTTTAAAAATAAACCCCACTTTTGTCCCACTCTGTTGGAATTCAGTGTTGTTTTCTTAAAATCCCAGTCTGAGCAAGGACTTGGCGAGATTTTGAAGCTACCAGAGATTTTCAGTTTTAAAATTTTACTTATTTCCTCACCACTTTAAGCAAACAGATTTTGTTGCCAGAACCTACCTATTTCTTTCTCTCTTTTTTTTTTTTTTATTATAAAGCAGTAACCTTATTTTATTATTTCTTTATGGAGAGTAATAAAACACAGCCCTGGAATGGATGAGGAGGAACACAAAACCAATTGCAAAGAGAAATCACAATATAAATGTAAATCAGGCACATTTTTACTTTTCAGAGCTGTGCTGGGCTTTTCATCAGCTGGTCCGCTGTGGTAATCCTTTCCAAATTGTTTAATTTTCTTTTTCTAAATCCATAGATTCATTGCTCTGCATCCTTATCCTCCACAAAGTTTCTTTAATGGAGATCCCACTAACACCAACCAATATCCTGGAGATTTCTGGATGTCTTGGTGGAACAAACATTTATCTGGAGTGGGGAGATGGTTTAAGGAGAAAAGAAAAGCTGAACCATTTCATCCCACTCTCCACAGTGAATAATCAGTCAAAAAACCCCTAAATATGCAATGAGGGATCAGAAAAAAGTGAGGAAAAAAATTCAGTTCTCTATATAATTTATTTATTATTTGAACAAGTTCAGTAGAAAATACTTCTGAAAACTTTCACTTGCTTAATGATTTTTTTTTCTTCCTGAAATAAACTTTAATAAATTTATTAAAAAAAGTTAGAAAGCTCATCTGCAGAAATCAGAAAAGGTGAAAATAGTTGAGATTTCCATTAGAAATGTCTGTGGTCAGACCCTTCAGTGAAATCCTCTTCTGAGGAAGGCTGTAAAAAATCAACTTCTATAAAATACTTTCATGAGAACGAGGAGGAATGAAAGGAGTGAAAATCCTGTTTCATGTTTTGTGCCCAACTTTTTAATGCATTCATTCTCAAGTCCCTTTCAGGTGACTATTTCTGCTTTCTTAAGTCAATCCTGACCCTTCTTTTGTGTCTATAGAGGACTTTAATTAAAGCTGACCAGGGAAAAGACCATTATTGAAGAGGGCAGCAGCCAGCCAGGGTTTTATGGCACCAAACCTTTTGTTCCCTGAACAAGACTGATGGAAATAGGAAGGGCAGCATCCCTTTGGATGAGGGTTGACCCACTACTTGTTTTATAACAATTATTATATTTAATATAAGCACTGGAGATGTTAAAGCATGACATGGAGCTGGAAGATTTCTTTTTCCTGGTCTATCCCTGCAGTCCATTCTCTTAAAATTCTGCCATTATAACAGAATCAGCCCCAAATAAGTCATTAAGAGAGTGGAATGTTTGCATTTAAAGATCTTTTTTGTTATGTAGTGTGGTTCACCCCTTCAGCTGTGGACAGGGTCATTTATGTTCCCTCAGTTCTGTTTTCTTGCTGTGTTTGAAATAAAAGGTCACTTGAAAAAAAGTCAAATTTAAGTAGTATGGTTAGGAAAACTTGGGGAAGTTTCTTACCACTCAGGAGTTCTGGCTGAAATTTCCATTAGTCTAAAGATAAAACTGTGAGCTTAAAAATGATGTGGAAATGGAGCTGACATTTGGATAGGTTCCAGATGCTGGAGTTTGAGACATCAGCAATTTTTGGAGAGCAGGGAAATTTTGTTACGGGTGGGATGTGCTGAGAGGGAATCAGGAGAGGACTTGAGCATGAAAATGAAATTTGATTGAAAACTCTCAGTTCTCTGTGTTCTCTCTGGAGGGAAAGGTTGGGATTGGGATGAGTGTGGCCGTGCTCATGGTGCTGCCACAGGGAGGATTTGGGGAAGCCTGGATTGCAGGGATCCACCTGGAAGAAGTCTCTGGGTTTTTTTCCAATGAAAATCCCATTTTGGAGCTGAATGAAGAAATACATAACTAGAAAATGTCGCCTAATCATTGCTGGGAAAACCCCTTGGAGGAATTTTGTTCTCATTTTAAAATTCACACCTCCAAGGGGCTCAAACACAATTTTTTTTCCAGGAGAATATTGTTGTTATAGTAGTGGAATAAATACAGGAGATAAAAGGCAATGTTATCAGAAAGGTCAGGAACAAATTCAATAAAAGACTGGAGCTGTCAGGATTTTTAGATTGTTGTGTGGAAGAGGCAAGGGATGTAAAATATATTGAGTGGGGACATTATTTAATGCTGGTGGTTGTGATTTCCCTGTTAATGGTGATATTTGTTCTTAGAAGGAGCGATATTTTCCTCAATAAATCCACTTTAAACATCTTTTTACCTATATTTTAGTATTTATGACATCCCCATTCCCTCTTTCCTTGGAAAAATTTGTTTCAGTCACTGTTAATTGTCTAAATATTGCAAAACGCTTTACAAGGTCCTTTCCAACCCAGTAGATTCTGTGAAAACACAGATGAGAAATGGATGAGTGACCATGTTTAAACTGTTTAATGGAGGAGCTAAAAGTGTTCTTAATTCCAGTTATAAAAATTAAAAAGGGGGGAAAGGATCAAGGACAGCACTTCTGGTGTTTGATTTTTCCTTTTATAAAATAAAAATCCCCATGAACACAAACCCATGAATACAGTCAAGAGAGGTCCAGTCACCATCATGATCCAAACCTTTTCCAACCAAACCACAGGAATTCCCAACATCTGAGCATTCCTGGGAAGTTCTTTAGACTTGATCACTGCAGCATCTCAGGAGAAAAATGGGTTTGCCCCAGGGCAGAAAAGATGAAGGATGCTTGAAACAAAGCTCCTGGGAGAATGATACTTTTCTTTTTGCTCTGTGATTTTTTTTAGAACTTAACATAAAATTTTCTCTACTAAAGGGATGTCTTGACTGCAGCAGTCAGTGACTGAAACATTGAATTATTTCTTAAGGTGCTTGGAGCTTCCCCACCTGGAAACTGTCAGTCAAAAGCCATTAAAAAATATGTGCACTCCATCTTCTCAATCCCAGTTTGATAATTTAAAATAAAACTAAACCTCACTGTCCTATTTTCAGTGTATCATTTAGTTTCCCATTTATCTTCCTCACTTGTTTTTTTTTTTTAACTTTTATTCTTTTGTTTTTTTGACAGTCAGGCTGCAATAAAGTATCAGGAATTTTATTTTATTTGATGGAGAGCTGCTGAAGAGATGGTGCTTTCTAATAGTCAGTAAACATAAATCAAGACTCACGGGTGATGGACCAAAACTAGGTTTAAGATCAGTTTCTACATTTTTTTAAATTAATGGAGTGTTTAAAAGGTCATTAATTTGGGAAGGAATCGTTGCCTGTGAGGTTGGTGAGGCCCTGGAATAGAAATCCCAGAGAAACTGTGGCTGCCCCTGGATCCCTGGAGTGTCCAAAGCCAGGTTGGACATCAGAGCTTGGAGCAACCTGAGACAGTGGAAGGTGTCCCTGCCATGGCAGGGGTGGGATGGGCTTTAAGGTCATTCCAACCCAAACCATTCCAGGATTCCATGAATTAAGGATCACAAAAACAGTAGCGCTCTCTTTGGGAGGATTGACAAGATTTGCTCTGGTACAGAACCTGCTGTGCTGGGGACTGAGGAAATTTGGACCTCCTCTGGGATCTCCATTGGAATATCTCTTTTATCCACAGTCAATCAAAAACATTTTTTGGTAAGAAATGGCTGAATATGTGGATACACATGATTATGTGAAAGAAAACAAAATCACAGCCTCACAACTTATCAGGAACCTGTGTATGAGAAGTTTGGCTTCTCTGAGATGCCAAACAACTTGTTGAGTACAATTCTTGCACTGATTTTTGGTAAATACCCACTGTATCCATATCCTTTGTGTTTCCTGGAGCTCTCGTCTGTCTGTGGTTCTGTCTGCACTTTGAAAGAGCACACGAAGAGCTGTTCTAAAAGAGCATTTCTACTCTTTAATGTACTGCACGAAGCAGCTTTAATAACAGTGTGGATAGCAGAGGCTGCCCTGGAGCCTTTACAAACACGAGGAGATGGAATGGAATATTCAGTATACAAAGCTGAAATATCATTGGCACCCAAAGTGAAGCACTTACACCAGGGGTGCTCTGTAATCCATTTTAAATTGAATAGGAATATTTCAGGGAAAACGCCATCTCCTTTCATCAGTGTGTTGTCTCTTTTAGAACACTCATTGATCCTATAAAAGTCCCCACTCTGCTGGCCCAGCCTGTTCCCAGACATGGGGTTGGATTTGCTGTGCATGGATATTTGCTGGGGTTTGGGTTTTGTTATGGGGTTGATAAATTAAATAAAAATTGCACTTTGGGGTTTATGATGTGGCATGGGAAGGGCTTCAGCCATGTGAACTGAACAAAACTAAAATGTTTTTCTTTAGGATTTATTGCCAAAAGTATATATGAATAGAAGAACCATGCATTTGTTAATCAGGTAATATATCCTGGGGTGGATTGCCTCGTGTTGTGAGCACTTCGCCCTTCTCTGGTTGCACAGAATTTGTGACTGGGCTCAGAGAAGTCACCATTTCTGTAATGAAGTTTTAGATTCTCTGTGAGATGTGGTTTTGTGGGGTTAGGATTGACATGATGCACGAGAAAAGTCACATCCAGCTGGGACAGATGGAAAGGAAGGTGCAGGTGCAGTGTGGAAAGCCTTGGGTAAATATCACTGTTTTTTTCCTTTATTTTTAGACTAAAAAGTTGCTGTTAGCACAGCCTCCTCTGCTTAGAACTTGTTTTATTTCCACCAGATTTGCTCCCAGCATGGAAGCTCTCTGTGGAGCCAACCTCATCTTCTGGCAGGAATATGGAGTTGTTCAGGTTTCAAATGCTCAGATTTCGAACCCAAATGGACGCTCAGGAGCCGGAGCAGTGACTGAGCAGTCAAGGCAGACACAGCTCTGGAGGGTGAAGGGCTTTGCTCTGAGCCACCGCAGCGTTCGTCACGTCAGCAAAGACAAAAGCTGCTCTTCTCCATCAATTCTGACCAGCGTTTGGATGTTGTAGGATTGTCTGGCTTTGATTGATGGTGCCTCCACTCCCCCAAGGGCTTTGGTGAGGAACAAAATGTTTTGGAGAGAGAGAAAGCTGGAGCAGCTACAAGTGCTCCTTCCTTCCAAAGGAAAATAAATCCAGGGCTCATCCAACCCATCCATCACTTCTGTCCCCTCGGTGTCTTGTGTGGAAAACTTCCGAGTTTTCCACTGTGAAACTCCCTGCTGAGACAGAAGGAGGTGGGAATGCAGTTTAATTGAGATGGAAGCTCCCCATCCCTCCTGAGGGATTCTGCAGCAGCAAAATCGTTCTTTTCCTCCTTGGTGTCATTGTTCAGGGGTGTGGTCAAGCTGTGTCCTAGAAAATGTGGTGTTTTCCCTGCTGATAAAACCACCCCAAATTACCCCCCCAAAAAAGTACATAATTCATAATTAAATGATGCATTATTTGGCTTTGCTGCCAAAATAAGAAATAGAGGAAATACATGAAAAATTAGCAGCAACGCTGGATTTTCAATTAAGATTTCCTTCTCCTTGGTGTTTTTTGTTATACTCAGCAGAAGATATGAAGGGGGAATATGACGTTTTAGGGATAAATGTGATGCTGTGGAAATGAAATTAATTTCTCACAGAACTCTAAATTATTTCTGGTCAAATTAGAAGTGGAAAATGTTTGGGTTATGTTTTGTAATTGCCAGATTAAACAGGACTTCTTTGTGGGATTAAAATTATTATTTTAGAGTCAGAGCCAACCAAAACTGGAGCCACAGAGGGCAAGAGCAGAGAGTTTCTTAAACTGGGCAAGTTTCCTCTGGGATTTTTTTCTTTCAATCTCCCCCTGCTGAGCTCTGCCTTGCACGTGCGGTGAGCCCCAGCCACCCTGCCCACATCCCTCTCCCCCACAAAAATGTTGTCAACCCCCCAGCAGGTTTGTCCCCTGTTTTTTATCCTAAAATACATTTTCCCAGCTCCCCAAATTCCTGTGGATGTGGTATTTTCTTTTATTAAAATGAATATCTTGGCTCTGTATGTGGATATTCCCTATTCCTGTGAAGAATGGGAGGCTGGAATGATTCGTTAGAAAAGTTTTGCAAGAGTGATTGCCCAATGCCAACTTCTCCTTTAAAAATTCTCTGTAATTTTGGCTTTTTCCTTAAAAAGGCTTGGGAAGGCAATTAGCTTTTTGTCTGTTTGTTGTCTCACCTTGGGTTGGGAGCTACAGGAACTTTGATAAATGAGTTCAAAAGTTTGTCCAGCTTTAAAATGGCTTTTCTAAATCTCTGCTTTCTGCTGTTCTGAGGCCCTGGCACAGATTCCCAGAGCAGCTGTGGCTACCCCTGGATCCCTGGAAGTGTCCAAGGCCAGGCTGAAGATGGGGTTGGAGCATCCTGGGCCAGTGGGAGGTGAAACTGTGCCCATGGCAGGGGTGGCACTGGGAGATTTTTAAGGTCCCTTCCAACATAAATCATTCCAGGATTCTCCATTGCTTTTGACTGATACAGATATCAAAAGAATTTAACATCCAGGAGTTATTTCATTGATTTATTCACATTTTTTTTGCTTTCAACAGCTCTGAAATGATTTCGATTTTTTTCTTTTTTTTCCTTTATTGTTCTGGATCTGCAGTGTGAAATGACAGAGCTGTGGTCAAGTTGGCAGCCAGGCTTTGCCCTGGGAGCAGCCACTTCTCCATGACAACAGAGAGTTCTTGTTTCCTGTAGCTATTTAAAGAAGTATTTCTTGAAACCACCCTAGCCTGATGTTAATAATCACAGCCCTTATGGAATCAGCAGAACAAACTCACGTGGGCACAGAAAAAAATCCCCATTAATTGCAGCCTGGCAGATTTGGATCTCCCTGGTTATTTTTTTTTTTTTTTTTTGTGCTGTGGAAGGAGCACTGGGAGGTAAACTGGGGTGTGGTTTTTCCCCAGCACCTCCTTGCACCAGGGCTCCATAAACTGCCTGCAGAGAGCAATTTTTCATTTGGAACCAAACAATAAAATGACATCTCAGCAGCAGCAGCAGCTCCAGTGACCTCCAGCTCGCCTGTCATGGGCCATCAGTCCCTGGGCACCTGTCACAACCCAGCACTGCGCTAAAAAATGTCACAGTGTCAACACATTTACCACGTGAAACTTCTCTGGTCGTGTCTCCTCTTGTTTCGTGTCCCCATCAGTCAAGCCCAAAGCGTGAAAATTCCAGCAAATGCTTCGGAGGTGGAGCAGTGATGTTTGGGAACAGAATGCTCATTTCCTTTAAGTACTTCCATCCAGCCCTGAAGAAGTAATCACTTTACAGAAGCTAATAAAGAATGGATTAAGCTCGAGCTTTGAAGAACTCATCTCAAAAGGGCCCCGAAACTACTGTCTAAAAGCAATATTAGCAGTATTAGGAGCTGAAAAATTACACCAACATATCTAGGTCAGTGCATTATAGGGAGAAACAATAGAACTGATGTCAGGAATATTACCCAAAATCTGCCTCTGGTAGTCCAGGGGGATTTGAGTCATCAACTGTGCTTTCATTTGAAGAGTTTGGGGTATGGCTGTGTCAATTTGCATCCTCGTGTTTGGGATTTGGCTCACCAGGGGAGGTTCTACTCCAGGGTTTTGTTTTAAAGGCCAAGCACTGCGGTAGAGATTTCCCTGCGGGTCCAATATCCATGTGTGTGGACTGCTGAGAATAAAAACCTGTCTGCGCAGCCATGGCAGGTTCAGATTGGATATTTGGGAAAATGGCTTCATGGAAAGGAATGTTGAGTGTTGGCCCAGGGCACTGGTGGAGCCACCAGCCCTGCAGGGGTCTCAAAGTCATGAGGATGTGGCACTTGGGGACATTCAGGTTGGGCTCAGAGCTCTTTCCCACCCTTAGCGACCCCGTGGTTGCTGTTTAAACCCCCAGTTTTCTTTGGACAGGTTCTCAGTGACCCCGTGGTTGTTGTTTAAACCCCCAGTTTTCTTTGGAAAGGTTCTCAGTGACCCCGTGGTTGTTGTTTAAACCCCCAGTTTTCTTTGGAAAGGTTCTCAGTGACCCCGTGGTTGTTGTTTAAACCCCCAGTTTTCTTTGGAAAGGTTCTCAGTGACCCCGTGGTTGTTGTTTAAACCCCCAGTTTTCTTTGGAAAGGTTCTCAGTGACCCCGTGGTTGTTGTTTAAACCCCCAGTTTTCTTTGGAAAGGTTCTCAGTGACCCCGTGGTTGTTGTTTAAACCCCCAGTTTTCTTTGGACAGGTTCTCAGTGACCCCGTGGTTGTTGTTTAAACCCCCAGTTTTCTTTGGAAAGGTTCTCAGTGACCCCGTGGTTGTTGTTTAAACCCCCAGTTTTCTTTGGAAAGGTTCTCAGTGACCCCGTGGTTGTTGTTTAAACCCCCAGTTTTCTTTGGACAGGTTCTCAGTGACCCCGTGGTTGTTGTTTAAACCCCCAGTTTTCTTTGGACAGGTTCTCAGTGACCCCGTGGTTGTTGTTTAAACCCCCAGTTTTCTTTGGAAAGGTTCTCAGTGACCCCGTGGTTGTTGTTTAAACCCCCAGTTTTCTTTGGACAGGTTCTCAGTGACCCCGTGGTTGTTGTTTAAACCCCCAGTTTTCTTTGGACAGGTTCTCAGTGACCCCGTGGTTGTTGTTTAAACCCCCAGTTTTCTTTGGAAAGGTTCTCAGTGACCCCGTGGTTGCTGTTTAAACCCCCAGTTTTCTTTGGAAAGGTTCTTTCTGGGTTTGTGCTATTTAGAGAGCCACAGCACCACGCTGTGACCCAGCTGGTGACACCCAGGGACAGCTCCCTGCACGATTTGTCACATTTTAAACCTGGGGTTAAATCATTCCCCAGCAGATGATGCTGACAAAAAACCCTTCCTGGACAGGGATAAGAATGAGCAGAGGAGAGGGTGGGCGGGTTTCTATCACCACTTCTGTATCCTGCTCGAAACACCTGCAAAAACAAGGCCTGTACTTCTTCAAAGAGGTGTTTGGGGGTTTTTCACATCTCTTTATTTAAAGGGAAGAGCTCTGGGAGGTGCTGAATGCTGTGGATGCATTATTTGCATTGATATTAAATGTATATTGGAGACTAAAAGCTCATTGGTGTGTGCAACAGCATCCATCAACATCAGCCTGAAGATTTGAAGCGAAGACAAAATGATGGGTTTGATGTCTGGAGGTTTTATCAAGTCACTCTGAAGCCTCCTGTGCTTCAGAGGAATAGAAATAATGCTATTTATGTTAATCTCCATTGCAGCACTGAGGCCTGGGAAGGATCTGGTCACAAAGGGAGGTAATGTAGACAAAGTTTTGATCCTGAGCTAATATTTTATGTTGTATAAAACTAAGATTTTGCATTGTTTTAGCACTCTAGTTGAAAGCACAATTTAAATAATAAGATAATGGAGAAAAGCAAAGATGACTGGAGTGTCTGAACAAAATTAACAAAATTATTTATGAAAATATCCTTTTCTTTTGTGAGTGCTGATGGATACCAGGAAATCACCTCTCTAGAATCTGGGTAATTTAATTTTGTGTACTATTACAAAAGATAATTAAGCATCTGAGAGGAGGAAAAAAGGAACAAAACAAAAAAAAACCCTAAAAAATTTTTAAAAAGCCTGAATAAAATGAGTTGTAGAGCTACAGGAAAGGTATTAAATTAAAAAAAAAAAAACAAAAAAAACCCCACAATTATTCCCTGAAACATGAGAAGCTTCATTTCAGGAATTACAACAAAAGGAACTGCTGGTAACCACCCCAATACATCTCCATTTCTCAAAATAGTACAGGCACTTGCAGAGAGAAGCCAAGTCATTCATTATAGAGCACCCCCAGGAGAGAGATTTTCTCCAAGTGAACTCCACATTCCTCTTTTGCAGAGAAAAGCAACCCTGAGATAAAGACAAGTGCTTAGAAAGAAAGCTCGAGTGGCCTTAAAAGTTTATACATTTATGGGCAGTGTAGGGATTTTGTGGGTCAGATTGTTCATTTCTGTATTCAGCAGTTCTAAAATCCTTGGGTTTAGATAAAAACTCTCTCTGTAGGAGAGATTGATGGTAATAATTAACTTATTAAAGCATTCAGGTGAGTGGTGCTAAAGGATGGAGAGGAAGAGGTTGCACCAGGTTTGGTTCACCTCTAGAGACTCCTGCTGCTGCAAAATGACAGCATTTTATGCAAAAGTCTGGATAAAATTCCTGGAACAGCAGCCAATACATACAGTAGTATTTTCACAATAAAATAGATTTTCCACAAGAGAAATTACAGTTTTGCAAAATTGGCAAGTCAGATACAGAAAAGAGCCCTCTCAAAATTGATTATTTTTTATCCTGCCATTACTTTTTGATAATAAGACAATAAATTGCTGTGTTCTGCTAATTTATAATTTGGCTTCTGAAGATGTTGCTTTTGTAAAGGATTAGCAGAGCTGGTGTGAAGCACTGAGCAAGGTAAAGAGATTTTGCTTTTAACTGTTTTCAAAGGGATTTGACGTCTGCCATCCCCACAGAGCTTTCCCTGGGAATGGTCATCTCAGGGAGCTGGAAATCCAGCCCTTGCAGGAGAGATTAACTCTGCACCTTTGCTTGGCAGATCAGCTCAGTGTACAGAGAACTTGGATCAGTTTATGCACAATTAGAGCCTCTAATGAGTTCATTTTGAAGCACTTCTTCAACATGAACAAGGAAATAATCTCAATTTCTGCCCTGCTCTTCCATGTGTTTTCCTCACGTGCGATGGTGCCCCTCACGGACATTCGTGTCCTTCCTAAAGCTCAGCTAATTGGGAATTGAACCAACAAGATTTCAGCATCATCCTCCCTCTCTGGGACCTCAGGATGCTCCAGCATTCCCCGAGAGCAGGATGAAGCCCTTCAGTTGTAGCTGTGTTCCTGCACACCATGGGCAGTGCACCAAACCTGCGCTTTTTGCTGTTCATTCTTTATGCAGAACAATTCGTGAGGAAAATTACCTTGGTTTTAATCTTTAGAATGGTGTCCTGTTTTTTTTTTTCTTTTCCATCTTTTGTGGTTTTCTGAGAAGGGATTGGTGGATGAAGGATCAAAAAGATGAGAGAAGGAGATCAGGGCAGTCAGTGGAAGGATGTGTTCTTGGAAAAGACAGTCTGATGAGTGTGAGGGAAAATGAGATGCCCACCATCACAAACTTCACCAAAAGCTGTGTCTCCTCTTCAGCATCTCTGACCTGGGACCTGTGAGAATTTTGGGAATTCATCTGCACCTGGCTGGAGTGGGTTTGTAGACTCCTCCATGAACAGGAATTCTGACATCACACGGAGGCTCAGCTGATAGAAACCAAACCCAGCTCTTCCTTCCTCGAGCCAAAACATTGGAGAATTATGAACCACCTAAGAGGAATTACCAAAACTGGTGTTTGAGGCTGAAAGTCACTGGCTGAAATAAAAGATCAGATAAAGTTTGCATAACCATGACCCCTTTTCTGCCTTGGTTCCCCACCAGGACCTGTGGGAAATTCTTGGGATGGTTTCCACAGGAAAAAAAAATGTGATGGGAACCACACTGGTGCTCCTTGGGCTGCTGATTGCTGAAATGTCTTCATTAAATGAGGCACACTCAGAAAAATGAGGCAAAACTCACCAGCAGGCCTTTGAGGAGTTGTCACTTCCATTCCTGTCAGTTTGGAGGGATTTGTGCATTCTTACAGTTTTGGGGGGAGGTGTTGTTAGCACTTCTTTCAAAGTGAAGATTAAATCTTTGATAATTTTAATCTTACTTGGGATTTGGGGTCTGATTGTGGTTGTTCACCTCATTTAAACAAGTTAAAACCATCACATTATCCATTTTTATATTGGAATTACTATTGTTGCTAATTAAGTCATAGTGGGCATGGTGGTATTCAGTTGAAGGTTAGACTTCATGATCTTGGATGTCTTTTCCAATCTTGATGCATCCATGATTCTTTAATTATGGTTCTAGAAACCAGGCTATTCTCTGTATTCTCTTACAACAAGGTTTTTGGGTTTTGGTTTTTTTTTTTTTTTTTTTTTTTGTCCTTCTAACCAAGTCTTTATCCCAAGATAAATTTTTGGGCCTGGCAGCAAACAAAACTGTTCCTCACCCTTAGTGACCTGGCTTGGTTTTGGTTTCACGACAGAAATCAGGTCAGATGAGGGAAGCTCTAACAAAGCTACAAAATTATGTGGAGCTCCCTCTTCCTATTAATTTCCGGGAAGACTTGGATGCCTTAAATGCTTTTGTGCCTTTGAAAACAGCACCCAAACAACTTTTAATTAAAGCAGAAATTCAGACATTATAATCAAGGCCTTTCCCATCCTTTGTGTTCACAGGCAATAAAAGAACTTTCAACACCAAGAAAACAGCAGAAAATGTTATTTTTTATTTTCCTTGTCCTATTCCTGTGACCTTTGTTATCAGTGGAGCCTCTAAAGTAGGGCAAGAAAATGAAATCTAGGGCCAGCATGGCTGATATTCAAAGCAACAACATAAGAGATATTTTTTTTTCCTTTTTCTTTTTTCATTTGCTTTATGGTTGAGCAATTTTTTTTTTTTTTTTTTCTGGAGTTAGCACTGTGAGATCAGTGTGGCTGGTAGGAAATGATGTATGAAAGGGAACAATCCCTTCCCATGACACAAATAAACAGCCACTGCAGGCAGATGAAGTTTTTGTGCTGGGCTCTTGTTGTGCTCAGCCTCACCATGAAGTTGGAGATAGAAAGAAAGGTCTGGGGTGTGTATCCCATAGAAAAAAAAGAGAAAAGTTGAGAAATAGTCACACAAAAGTAATTTTTGTTTGTGTTTTCTTACCACCTCCCTGAAGAATCCCCTTTTTCCTGTGAGTACATTTGGTGGAGTTTTTTTTTTTTTTTGGTTTTGTATAAAACATTCCTCGTGCCATAGCCATGGATAAATTCCTAATGATGTTCTGGGAAAGCACAGGAAAACTACAGTTGTGTTGTAATTATAAAATGCATTTTTTTCATGCAGTGGGAAGGGATTAAAGCAACAAATTCAGCTTTAAATGAATATTTAATTTTTTTTTCAAATATTTAGTTGATCAACAGTCTGATAGGCTAAGTATTTGTAAATAAATTCCCTGATTTTGAATTTGCAGAGCAAGGAGAGTAACAAGGATGATGTTTGGTAGATCTTGATGTTCTGGGGGTGTTTATTTGGAAATTTCCTTCCCTGGGGAAATGAGAGAGTGAGGATTTCTCCATTAACAAAGGGTTCTATTTTTATGTCTTACTTGTCTGTATTTCCATGAGCACAGTGATCACAGCCTTGCTTGCTCCTTGCACCATTCACAGAACAGTTCTGGGAGCTATAAAACCTGTAATTAACACTCACATCATCAAAAGTAACTATTAGCTAAAGTTTCTTGAGTAATCTGTTGTTTTTTGTCACATCTTTTCACAAATGTATTTTATAAACACAATCAGGTTAACACTGGGCAGTTTTAGGCATTCCTGCACTTAGGTTTATGCTCTTGAAATTATGGGTTTTTTATTTTTAAAGACCATATTTATCTACCTGGGATGTATTTGTAAGTTCAAAGTTTACCTTTAACTCAAAAACAAAACAAAACAAAAAAAAATAACCCCACACAAATCTTGAGGGCTCCAGAAATTTGAATACTCTGCTGCTGGAGGATAATATCTGTGTTTAGGTTTTCCACAACTTACCATGTGTCAGTTGTCGTGTCCCAAGGAGCTGAAAGGAAGGAAGTGACAAGTTGTGGTGACAAGTCTGGAATGAGAGGATGGTGGGATGAGCAAACAAAAATAAATGCAGACATAGCTGCTCTTTTCTGTGCCGCAGCAGAGATGAAACCTTCAGGCTGCTGAGTTTGGGCTTGCTGTATCACTGCCTGGAAATCCCAGTTGTGGCTCTGGGCCCTGTTGGGCAGGGAGCCCTCGGGGTGGGAAAGGGAGAGATCTTGTTCAACAAGCAAAGAAAAGAGGGTGGTGTGGGTATGGCTGAAATTCAAAATGCCAGCAGAACTCCTTCCCTCTCCCTTAGTGTTTTCCTCTGAAGCTGGAAGTGTTTGAAGACTCAGTCATTCCTTATTTTAACCATGATTTTGTTGAAATTCTTCCTACGCAGAAATAACTGGGAAAAACATCAAAATATAATCTCAATTTAAACAAACAACTGTAGTAAAAGCAAAGTTTTCATAGAATCACATGATTGTTTGGGTTGAGAAGAACATTAATGATCATTTTGTCCCATTCCTGTCATGGCAGGGACACCTCCCACTATCCCAGGATGCTCCAATCCCAATCCAGCCTGGCTTTGGACACTTCCAGGGGTCCATCCTGGAATTCCATCCCAGCCCCTCCCCACCCTCCCAAGGAACAATTCCTTCCCAATATCCCATCTAATACTCAATCTATCCTCTCATTTCTGACATGAGTTTGACCTGCAGCCACCTTAAAATACACCTGATCGGCGCTCACATTGTTTATATGCTCTTATATAAAGTAGGATTTCAACTTGGAGCTGCAGCATTTTATTGGGATTCAAAGCTCCCTGGATCTAACCACAATCCCCAGTGACAGAAAGAAAGCAAGAAAGGAAGGGAAAGTCGAAATAAGAGGAAGATATTTCTTATGAGATGATATAAAAAACCTGCTCGAAGCCACGTCCCAGCCTTTTTGACGAAATGAAATTAATTTAAAACAATGAATCACTTGAAGTCCAGTGCAAGTTAATTGCACTTTGAGTTCAACAGCTCTAAATAACCCCAGTCACGTGTGGGTCATGGTAAATAATGTACCCCTCAGCAGAAATCATGGATTACTGCTCATTCCAGGCATCCATTGAAGGCTCTATTTAGAATTACTTTGCTGCTCTGTGTGAGCCACTCGCCCCTTGTGGATTTTGGTCGTCCACACCTCCTCCTCCTCATGCAATTGTACATCACTTAAGTGGTTTTCTTTCTTATCCAGTTCAATAGATCAGGAAGGGTAAGGTCACTTCAAGCTCTGCCTAACAATTCTTTTCAATGTATTATTGAACATTTTGTTTTAAAAATTGACATTTGAGGAAGGAGCAGCATTCATTTCACTCTGGAAACAGATACAACGTGAATTTATTTGCTTCTTAAGACTGTTCTTATCAATGCCTAATTCATATCTCCACAATGTGGGAAGATAAAGAGAAGCTTCTTTATTCTCAAAGTTCCAACTCTCCTAATTCATTCCAGCTTCCTGGCTTGCAGCAGGTCCTTTGTGCACGTTCAGGCATTGATCACAATTTGTTAGAACAAGATATAATTCCCCACTCATCCCTTGCTGCTGATTTATAAATGGGTTTTATGGGCCCATCTGATCTGTGCATGCTGTTCTTGCATTTCAAGAGGCTTTAATGCATTTATTTTGACGGCAACTTTTTGTTTAATAATAATATGTCAGTCTTACATCCCGACGTACATAAATAATTCCTTCCAACAGCGTGTTGTTCACACATGAAAGTGTTCTTCAAATGATTCTTTAGTAAATGTCTCTAGAAATTTGTTTCACTCCACACTGAGAGCTCATCATGTGCATGTTTTATATTTGAATTGTCTGTTAGGTGGGGAAATAATTTCTGGTGCTCATTTTGGGACTGCTGACCTCTGATTCTGGGCGTGTTTGAGTCATGGAGCATTTCTAAAAAAATACAACACTGATTTTTCTTTCACCTTTAAGCCAATTGATTAGTGATTGATTTTTTAAGCCAATTGATCAGTGGGCATTGCCTACCTTTATTTAAGGAGGACAGAGAATTTTAGGTCATTTGGAAAACTTTGTTATTTACTACTCCTGATCCAACGTTTTGACTAGATATGGAAAAATAAACCTATGAAATGTAACACACTTGTCATCTGCAGAAGAAATGTTTTAAGAAAATTCTGATTTCAGCTCTTCTGGTTTTAAAGGCAGTTAAGAGCTATTAATTCCAATATTTAATTACATAATTGTTATGATTTAAATCATCTTTCATCAATCTCCAGCTTGTACTACAAGGCCATCTGAAGAGATTAGGGCAAGTTTGCCCTATTTATGACCATGTGTGTAGAGAAGCTCAAAAGAAGCTCCTGGGGGTGAATTTTTATCAAAATAATGAACTGGGATATAGTTGTTCCTTTGGGAGAAAAAAAAAAAGTAGTAAATTTTTGTAAGCTATTATGAGATGTTGCTTCTTAAAACCACAAGTATTTCCAATTTTGAGGCAAATTTTTGCAGTCTGAAACTGAGTGAGGCTTTTCTGGAGCTACCCCAGGGTTTGTCACGACCTTCTCTTCTTGCTCATTGTGATGACAGCAGGGTTCAGCTCTGTTCCTGGATCTCCCTTGAAAAGATTTCATTTTGTTTCCACTCTTACCCTGATATTCTCCAAGCTGAGGGTTTAGGTAGGTCAGACTCAAGAACTTGGTTTATATTTATAATTCTGAGACTTTTCCTGGTTTTAAGGATGCAGGCAATGCCTCTGCAGCTGTTTATCAGTCCATGTTTCCCAGTTTTTCCTCCCATGCGTGAAAAGGAGGAAGTTCTTTAAGGAAGCAACGACTTCAGTGAATCTCTGTAACTTCAGGAACTGGGAGGGGACATTTGAAATCCTTCAGGTTTATTTTTCCTTGGCGAAGCTGATGTAATTTTAGGATTTCTTGCTGTTTATATTCTCTAGGATGGCTTAAAAATTTGAAAACCAGTGGGGGGGGGGAACAGCACGTGCTTCCATCCTACCCAAAATCCATCTCCGTAGGAGATATTTTTGTGCACTGCAGTTCTCAGAGCTCACCTTTAGGGAGAAGGGTTCCATATCAGTTCCCCTCCGAGTCCCAGGGACGTGAATCCAGGATGGAATGATGTTCCCAAACACAGGAACAGCATCTCTGCACGTAGCAGGACTTCTGTTTTTTATGGAAAACATCTCTGAAGGCTTTCCATCAAAACCAATGCCCCTGTGCACAAAAGGTGTTGAAAAATGTTTTTTCGTTCAGTGAATTCTTGTCTTTACTGTTTACTGGGTTTTTTATTTATAGTTCGGGGGGAATATATATTAAATAAATTAAAATACTCTGGTTACAGAGTTTAGAGCTTGTGTTTTCTAAATAAACACAGAAAACCTGCAGTAGCAGAGTTGTATAAGACCTTTTCTCTCTCCAAATGGCCTTTAATTTGATAACAATGAAAATAATAATAATAATAATAACAACAACAATAATGTTAATAAATCTCAGTGCCGTCAGTCATGCTTAAATCACTGTGAATATTTTGTTAAAAGGAAAGATTGCAACAAAGTAATTTTAAGGCAGCAGAATTGAAGTCAGTTCTTGTGGGAATGGACTACTGTTCTTTCCTTCAGTCTATGATTAATTTTTAAATAAATGAAACTACACAAGCATGGGACCTCAGAGGCTTCTGATTTTCTCCTCTCTGAAATGTTCCAATTAAACAGCAAGACAGAAGGGTTCCAAAGATCCAGATTTGAGAGCTATTGTAAATATTGCAGTTTGTTTCACACTGGAAACTCCCGCGACAGTGAATGTGACGAATAGGACGTGATGAATATTTCATTCCACGTTGTTGTCAGGGCTGGGGGTGATAGGAGGTCCTGAAACTGAGGGGGTGTTAAGTGTGAGCTGGGGGTGAATCCTAGGTGCTGTAGGGCAGCAAATCCATCCCATTACCCTAAGGAGAATCCCTGGATCATGTTGGTTGGAAAAGCCCTCTAAGATGGAGTCCAGCTGTTCCCCAGCCCTGCCCTGTGTCCCCAGGTGCCACATCCACATGGTTTATCAATCCCTCCAGGGATGGGGCCTCCACCACTGCCCTCTGCCAATGCAGGACAATCCTTTTGGTGAATAGATTTCTCCAAATATCCAAACTGACCCTGCCCTTGGGCAACTTGAGGCCATTTCCTCTCATCCTCCCTTTGTTCCTTGGGACAAGACCCTGGCCCCGCTCAGCTCCAGCCTCCTTCCAGGGAGGTTTAGATACTCTCCCACTCTCAGCCTCCTTTGCTCACACCTTGGCACGTCCAATCAGCACATCCATCTCCAAATATCTGGCACAACCCCTCTGCTGTTTATTAACACACGGAATGCAAAGAAAACCTGATGCCGTGTCTATTTTTGCCTCCCTGTCCATCCTCTGCCTGCTATGGGGTTTAGCAGGAGCTCTTTGTGCAGTAACACCAGCACCACTCACTGGGGCAGCTCTGGGTTCATTTCTGGGGGCAGGTGAGGCTTTGGTTTAGGCTCAAAGTCAAGCCTTGCTGACTCACACTGGTGTCTGAGCGCTGTAAATTTAGAAAATATAGTCCATAATCCTCAGCCCAGCTGCTGTTTACTCCATCTGATGAGAATCTCTGGTGCTTTTGCTGCAATAGAATATATAAAAAATACCTGAAGTGGCTTAGGTAATTGTGCCAAATTCTGTTTGATTAATGCACTTCATCTCCCCATTGCTCCACTTGCAGCTTTGGACCATTCTCAAAAAAAAAAAAAAGTCTCAATAGAAACTAATTTTAGTGTGGTTGTGACATCTCCTGACAGTGGGTCCCTCACAGCCTCTGAAGGCTTAATTCACTTTCCTGTCTTGAATACTTCTAAAATCTAACCCCCCAAAGTTCACAGAGGGCTTTTTCCCCCTTTTCCTTTTTCCCCCAGAAAACAATTATTGTCCGTGAGTAATTCAATCACGTTTGGTTTAAAATTCTGGAGCAAATAGGTAAAGCCAAAGGGAGCAAAGCTTATTTTATTTATTTATTTATTTATTTATTTATTTATTTATTTATTGTCGTTGCCAACCGCCTGTGATATTTTTCATCCTTAACCATCCCTGCATGAAATCAGGAATAGAACAGGACTGATCTGCTAAATGAGCCCAAGTGGTGCAGGGCTCCTGGACACCAGATGAAAGTGGTGTTATGTGATAGAGCTGATCTATTTTAGCAGATTTTTTGTGTGGATTAGAGACTATAAATCTGTTCTGGGGTGGGTTTTGTTCTGCTCAATATGCTTTGCATCCGGGCTGTATTATTCCACATGCCTCCTATCACAGATGGGATCAGATTCATTCAGCCTAATGTGGTTTGTAGCCATTTGGCGATCTATTAAGTCTAGATTTTATTTTTTTTTTTCCTAATAGAATTTGCCTTTTTATGGAATTAATTAGATCAGACAATGTCTACTGAACGATGTGGAGGTTTTGTGTGACTGTGATAAGAATGGAGTTGCCTTGATATTAAAAAAAATTTAAATATCTGCCCCTCAGGCAGTGGAAACAATACAAACTTCTGAGGGCTCCCTGCATGGATTCCATGCTTTAGACATCTGCTCTGATAGCAGAAAAGCCTGGATAAATGATTCATGCTGTGTCAAGAATTTGCAAAGTTTTTTGCTCAGAGTTGAACACTCGTGACAGTGAACCCACAAATCTTTTTGCTAAGCTGGAAAGAGTGGAAGAATCTGGGGGGAAAAAGGAAAATTCTCATGACCACCAACATCAAAACCCCAAACTGTGCTGCCTGAGACACTGCTTACAAAAAAAAAAAAAGGTTAATTTTGTCATCCCAGGAGCTTTGAAATGGCATGAAATACATGATGGAACCACAGTTCCACCACACACAGGCTGCGAGCTCAGAGTTCCTGGTGTCTTGGTGGTTTCTACATTTCTTATCTTGATATCTACAGAGAGTTTCAGATAAACCTGGCTGTGCATTCATTATTATCAGATTATTGATAAATGGGCAGTTCTGCACTGAAAATGGCAGTTCAGGAGGCTTTTGGACAATGCCCTCAGGCACAGCGAGGGATTCTTGGGATGGTCTTGTGCAGGATGATCCCTGTGTGTCCCTTACAATTCAGGATACTCCATGATTTATGACCCCCATATCATGAGGGAGCACAGCAGTAGATTCTCAACCCAGAGGTTTCAGATTTCCTTATGGAAAAGGGTTAATGAACAGGGAAAATGGAATGAAGAAAGGTGTTTGAAATGGGAAACAGTGGCACCAAACTGGAGATCCGTGTGTGTGTTTTAGGCTGTACATCCTAGGGGCACCTGCTGCCAAAGCATCGCATCCTCTGGATGCAGGATGGTCTCCAACCACCCCACTGAGGTCCAATCCGTGTCACTCCATGAGTACAACTGCCATGGCCTTAATTAGCAATCCGCTAATGGGGAAAACAGAGAGAAAATTTCGATTTTTTGGCTCAACAGCCACTTGCCATCAGTGAGTCTAACCAGGCTGTGGGGATGGGGACAGCCAGGACAGGGGGGGCACAGCTGGGAGTGTCTAACTCAGATATTCCAGGTGGAGTGGAGCTGTGTGCCAAAACACACCTCGGAGGCAGCAACATCAAAGAAGTCATTGATGACTAAAAAACCCCCAAAGCAACCCAAAAAAGAAATTGCAACTTGATCTAAACTTTTCCTCTGCTTACCAGTAGCAGTTGCCCAAACCCCACCAGAGAATATCCAAACCACACAGGTTATTCACTGACTGTGTTCATTGAGTGACAAATCAGACCCACAGACCTCCAGCTGGGAGAATCCTCTGCCATCTGCTCTTCATCCATTGCGAAGTCTTTCCATACTGGGATGGGATAGATAAGATCCAAATGGTGGGGAGGCCGCAGACAGAGAAACACAGTGTGTCTTTTTATCCTCTAAGAAATCACATAAAAAGCCTTTTACTTTGAATTTGGTACAAAGGTAGATTTCATGCTCTGAAATGGAGCATTTCTGTTTGAGGGGATGGATCTTAAAAAGGATAAAAAAAGCCATTTTTCTTCTTGGCCAAGTCTCCCAAGCTGATCAGTTGGATCCATTCAATGAAACTTGGAGGGTTTGTCTTTGACCAGCAGCACTGGGATCAGCAGCAGAGGATGGATTGCCTGGAAGCGCAGCCATGGATGAGCCAAAGGAATTCAGTTTCATGGAGTTTGACTGAAAGGGAAAAGAAATTTCCTCCTTGAAGCATCCCTAGAGACATCTCCCAAAGCAGCAAAAACTGAGCTAGCAGAATGGAGAGATTTTGTACAAATCATTAATAAGCACAAAGAAATGCTACAAAGTGCTCACTGTCAGACTGTTGATTTAATTCCAGTTGTGGGGAAACATCTGTTTGTCCTTGCTTGAGCTTGGGAAGCATTGTGAAGCATTAGAAATAATTCCAGAGTTGTTACATTTGCTATTTCATTATAGTTCGGGGTTTGTTCTTTGATAAGGCACATTCAAAATCACAGCAGATGCCAGCTTTCAGCATAATTTTTGAAGGATTAAGTCTTATTCTGATCAGGTGTGAAATAAAACAGGTAAAGAGTTTCTGAACTCCTGGTAAATCCCTTCATAATTAAAAAGAGAGGAATTTGTTTCAAGCCTAATTTGAAGGATTTCTTTAGGATGATACTGCTGCAGTTCACTACCCACCTTTATTGTAATTAATAATGTAATTACAATCAAAAGGGATCTGAGTAGGAATACTGATAAGAAATGGGGATATTGATAATATTGGACATCACGGGAAAACTTGTGGGCATAAGAACAAATCAAGGACTTCCGCCCCTGACTTTTGACATTGTTTGACCAGACCTGCAAGGCCCAGAGGTTAAAGTAAATTCCCTTATTTTATAGAAAGTAACAGAACCAAGAGACTTCACAGCCCATGTCCAACAAGGAAACAAATTTAGAATCTGTTCTTTCAAGAACCTACAGGAATTCCATTTCAACTGTTCCCATGAATGCATATCTTCTAAGCAAGGCTTGTTCTTTGCCCTGAGTTTCTTTTTCTTCTGCAGAAATGTTTGTTTGGGGGTTTTATTGCTTTATTTGGTGGTTTTTTTTTTTTTTTTATGGAAGGTTTCTGTTCAATGATTACGACAAGCCCTTGACTCCAAAGGACACAAATTGCCAGGTCCAAGAGTGTTGGTGGAAATCATGATTGATGGACAAGAGAATAAACTCCAGCCTCCATCCTGGGTTAGAGAGAAAGCTGAAATCTTGAGACGTGAATTGTTTACTTGTGGAGTCAGGACAGGTCCAAGATGTCAGGAGGAATTTTCAGTTTATTTTCCCTGATTTTTATGACTCTTTTCCATGCCTGTGGACTTCAGGGAATTAAAATCAAGTCCTGCTCAAGTAGTGGATTCAGCAAGAGAGAGAATTTAGTGAGGAATCGCAAAATAAAATACAAAATATAAAATAATATTAAATCTAAAATAATATAAAATAAATACAAAATTAAAATATTAAATGTTAAATATAGACTATTAAATATAAAATACACGTGCATGGCCAGGGAAGTCGGCAGTGATGGAAAGCTCCTCCTGTAGATAAAAGAATTGGGTCAGGGGAGACAAGGCTGGCAAAGACAGAGTCTTGAGCACCTTTATCAGGAAAAAGAGGAGCTGGATTGGCTGTCAGAAAGGGAGAGAACGAGATTAGAAAATCAAATGGCACGGCCTCTTTGTCAGGGTTCAGCAGGGCATCCTTCTGAATTGATACTGGCATTATCCTTGGACATGTGCAGTAACTGTAAAGTACAGCTGATATTGAATTGTTGGGAAATTCCCCTTATAATGGAGGGGACTATATCCTAATTCCCAAATACAATTACTTCAGAATAATTCAGGATGTAAATCAGGTCCTAATTAGTCAAACCCATCAATTTACCATCTTTACTGTCCCAGGAAATGCCATCGCACCTTACTTTAAAGTTTGCAAAAGTCCTGATGCTCTGAATCTCTAAAATTAAATTTTAAAAATCCTTGTATTATGTAGCACCTCAGACTTCATTAGCATACAAAAATGAACTTCTGGGAATGGTCCACAAATTTGGCTCAGCCACTTATTTATTTTATTCCCTTCCCAATACAGAAAATAAATTCCATTTTATATTTGCAAAAGGCTATTTTAGGATCACCAACAACCCAAAAAATGGACACTTTTTACCCTATCTAGGTTGTACTACATTTAGTCCCTTTTCCTCCTGCAGGTGAGCGACTGTGACAGATTTGAAACTAAAAATAATTGCACAATGACTGGAATAATACAAAAATGAGAGCAGGAGCCTGGCCTGGATCTCTCTGGACATGGCAAGGGCCTCAAATCCGTAATTGTGGGGGAAGAGCTTGCAAAGGACTCCAACTGCTTTGAAACTCCATGGGCATGGAATGTTCTGGCTGTTGGGAAAGAAGGGAAGTAGCTTCTAGCTGGAAACTTTTCTGCTTCACCTCAATTATTGCTCCCTCATTTGAGATTTTATTTATTTTATTGATTGGGGGTTTTTTTCTGTATGTATATGTTAAAACAATGTATTTTCACTCAAGCTAAAAAACCACACACACAGGTAAAAACCTCATAAAAGATATCAAAAGGCTTGTTTTTTTGTTTTTTGTTTTTTTTTTTTTTTTTGGAGTTTTTTTGTTTTTGTTTTTGTTTTTTTTGTCTTGTAATCAGTATCACCCACCCGCTAATATTAAATGCAGATTCTTGTTCAGAAGTTCTTCCACCCATGAATTGCTGGAGGCTTGGAGTTTATTCCATAGAATTATTTTTCTTCTAATAGCATCCATTTCTAGGACATTTTCCTAAAGTTTAGGGATTAACCCTGGCTCTGGATAGTTTTAGGACACGCAAGTGTATGAAAATACAGAATTATGGAATTATTCAGGTTGGAAGAGAGCTTTAAGATCATCAAATCCAACCATCAACCAGCAGCTCAACAAACTAACAACAAATTAAACCTTGCCACATCCACAGAGAGAGGCTGGAGCCCCATCCATCCCTATGGAATTTCACTAGAAGTGAAATAAAAATTCTATTTTAGAGACAAGCATGGCCTCCTTTTTTTTTTTCTGTAGGGAAAGTATTTCTGCACAGTGTGAAGAGAATTTGTTTGGTAAAATTGCATCAATTCTGCTCTCATTTCCAAGGGAAGGATAAGGCAAGTGGGCAAAATATTATGGGGCCTTCAGAAATTAGATTTTTTCCCTTCTTTCATTCAGTCTCATTAGTGTTAAACCCTCCAGTGCCCCTGTCCAATTGGCAGATTGATTGAAAAATGCACATTTTGGTAAAAAAAACAAAAAACAAAACTGTCTGTTGTTTCATCTGGTTCTTAGTTTCTAATTCTTGAGGAAAAAGTTGGGGTTTTTTTATTGCTTAATTTGGAATGGCTTCAATTTAACCCTGGAAGGAGGAGCTGGATGAAATATAGGCAATATGGACAAATAGAAACTGGGTTTTCTATAAAAATACATTGAAAATACACCTTGCAATCTCTCTCCTGCACCCAGATGGCAGCAGGATGCTCTTTATAACACAGGACAGTGCTTTGGATGTTAACAGCCCCACTTATCTTTATTCTGATTATTTAATCCACTTTAAATAAAAAACAAACACCACCCCCAACCTAATAATTGTAAGGCAGCTTCATGATCTCAGAAAAGCTGGGTTAAATACATCTTTAAATTCTCCCATCACAAAAATCTATACAGAAGTGGAATAAATAGCTTTGCATGCCCAATTTTTAAATTTTTTATTTTTTTTTTTAATAGGACGAGGAAGGATCTGAATGTTTAGGGCTGTAATACATCCTTGTGGGATTTAGGTCCAATTATCTGCTTTTTCCTGGATTTCTTCTATCTCCTTAAGTAATTTAGTTCATATCCACACTTAGCCCAGGTCTATTTAGTTATGGAGACCTTGATTTAATGAGTGCTGGGTTGCCCAGGCAAGGACAAAAGTATTGTTGAGGCTTTAACAGTGCTGAACATGAATTAATACTGCTCTGGTCAATAAGATCCTGGCTTTTGGGAGGTGTTGAAGGAGTTGCTTATGGAAACCTGAAGTTCTAGGCATTAAAACTGGAATTTCATAGCTGGGAGACAAAAGATGTGCGCAGTAAAGGAAAAAATAAAATAAAAAACAACCAAAAGAAAAGCAAGCTGGTGATGGCAGAAATGAAAAAGAGGCTTTATTTCATCTCTGCCCAGTTTTTTGTTTTTGTTTTTTTGGGGTTTTTTAATTGAGGAACAGCAGAGAGGCAAACGTAGCCTTCCCTGGACCACAGGCAATGACTTTTCCCTCAGCAGAACCAAATCTTGTGCCTGGTACCTGCAGGAAATCCCAGGAGCAGGCAGAGCTCTGCAGCAGTACAAAGCCATCAGGATTTGCCCTGGGAATGAACCATTGCTGCTCAAACTGGAGCAAAATCCTGCTCTTGGGAAACTGGGGAATGTGCTGCTGGTTTAAAATCCACATCCAGAGCCGGCTGCTGGCTGCGGGATCAACCCTTAATTTTATGTGCTCATAAATTCTCTGAAGATAAAATGTCATCTGTTTTGGGATCCAGTTTGACTCTGAGCCCAGCTGAACGTTGGCCAACCCTTTAAAACTCAGCTGGCTTTGTGGGTTCAGATACTTTTGCAGAGCATAAAGAAATGGCTGCTGTTCCCTGCTGGGGTTTGTGATTTACAGTGGTCACTTTGGGTAATCACAAATGTATTCCAAACCTCCTCAGAAAGTCATCTGGATATTGTGCTGGTACAGTTGGAATCCTTGGAATTGGAGTATGGGATTTTCTCTTTCATATGTTCAGCACCAAAACCCACAAAATTCAGGCTGGGAGAGCTGGGGTTGTTCAACCTGGAGAAGAAATGTTTTGGGGTGACCTCTCCGTGACCTTCCAGTGCCTGAAGGAGCTGCAAGAAAGATGGAGAGAGAGGATTTACAAGGGATGGAGTGACTAGAACGGGGGAAATGGCTTCAGTCTGCCAGAGGGTAGAGTTAGATGGAATTTGGGGAGAAATTGTTCCCTTCAGTGAGGGTGGGGAGCCTTGAAATAGAATTCCCAGAGCAGCTGTGGCTGCCCCTGGATCCCTGGAAATGTCCAAGGCCAGGCTGGACAGGGCTTGGAACACCCTGGGACAGTGGAAGTTGTCCCTGGGAGTGAAACTGGATGAGCTTTGAGGTCCCTCCCAGCCCGTGATTCTGTGATTATATTGTAATACAATAATTTCTATTTCGCATGCACATTTTATTTGTTCCTTCTCTTCTTACTTACCTTTTGTCTCTCTGTATAATTTTTCTAGGATTTAAAAGTAGGACTGACAAGGAGGTGCACAAAGGGCAGGAGAGACTTCTTTTGTGCTGCAGTGTCTGAAATTTTGCAAGGGGAAAAAAGGTTTTCTTATCTTTATAGGATGGTGCCAGTGCCTGGTGCAGACAGTGTGGAAGGAGGCAGTTCTTATTCCTTCACCTGGAAGATCATCTTGGGGAAAAAAAGTCACTCCATCATGCAGTGAGTTATCCCAGCTGCTAAAGGTTTCAAAGTTTCAAGGCCACTCTTCCCAAGCTGTGACGGAGGCGCATTTGGGGAGCAGCAGGGAGATGATCCATCACTGGTGACAAATCCAAGTTTTCCTGTTAGGATGTGCAGGAGTGCATGGCAGACATCTGTTCCCCGTGCCACAGCAGAGCCACCTCTCGTGTCCTCAGCTCTTCAGAGGAGTCATCTGCCAGAGCCTGGGTACAGTTCCTGGGGCATGGTCACTCCAGTGCAGCAATCTGGGCAAGAATGGATCTCTGAACAGATGAACTCATAAATTATGGATTTTTGACATTTAGCTGCATCACAGGAACCCGATAAATCAGGCTCTTTTTGAAGTACAGTGCCTGCAGAACACTCTCAGACCTTGCAGATATGATTAAACCTGCCCTGCCCTGTGCTGCTCCAGTGAATTCTGAAATTCCAGCCTGCCCCCACTGCTTTTATCAACGTTTAACTTCCAGCAGTCTCACACTTCCATGTATCCACCTCAGCTGCTCCTGTGTCACTAAAGAATTCTACTATTGAATTCTTTTTATAAATCAGCTTTCCTCGTTAGGTCTATTTTCAGATACTTAAATCCAGTGCATATTCAGAAAGTTCTGTCTATGCAATCTATATATAGTTTATTCTATTTTTATATATATTATCTCCTATTCTATTTATATATTATATCTCCTTATATTCCCTAAATAGTTTAGATAGTTGTTGTCTCTTTATAGAAACTATTTTTATAGTTTACATAGAAATTCTGTCTTCAGAGGAACTATTTTTATACATAGTTTACACAGATATCCTCAGTTGATGCAAATTATTTTATATAGAGAATATAGACTCTATTTAAAGAGTTCTAGCTATGTGCTATGTGTAGAGATAGGTGGTATTTATACAGATTATATTTTTATTTTTAATTATTTTTATTTTATATGTTTGTTTGTTTGCTTGTTTGTTTATTATTATATTTAACTTTACATCCACTCCTCAAATTTTCGTTTCAGTACAAAAGCCCAGCCTGGTCCTGGAGAGGCTTCCAAGCAGCTCAGGATTCTGCAGGGTTCCCACTCAAGGTCTGAGGGCAGGGGGAATTTCATTTCCTTTCCCACAGCCATCTGTAGGATGGGGCAACAGCTGCTCCTGCAGCAGGTGCCAGCTCCCAGATTTCCTGGGAGAGAGGCTAACGAGGTTTTAGGAGGTCTGGCTGTCAGATCAAGATTGCCATTGGATATTTCTGGTTTTGCTCTATTAAGCAGGCACTGTGTTTATTAAAAATTAGGGGTTAAACACCTGGAACAAAATATCTCCCTCAGAAAAGAAAAAAAAAAATGTGTAAAATTGTGTAGAGACTGGGAATGGTCACAGAAGGACCTGCATTGGAGGTCTGTGTGATAAAGGCAGGTTCTGGTCATATTTGAAGAGTCAAGTCATAATTTAACCTGGGGCAGCAAGGGGAGAAGCAAAGTGGAGAGACAGAAATAGATAAATATGAGTAAGCCACTGGTGTAAAAAGCAGGGAAGCAGCTCAGGTGCGGAAAACCAGGTGTCACCTGCCAGGGCAGTACCCAGAACCCAGAGCAGGCATTAAACTCTGCAGCTGTGCATTCAGGCTGGTTCAGACTGCCCTGTTCATGGGGAAAATTAAATTCCAGAGTCCAATTTCCAGTGTTGAGCCTGTGCTTTAGACTGGAGCAGCCTTGGATGAGCTGGGCTTGGTCCAGCTTCTGATGCTCCTCAGCGTGCCCGAAGATCTCAGGCCAAATATCCTCTTGATTTTTATTTTTTAATATACATTTTCTAGTGCTTTGTTTCTATTTATCCAAGAATTCACTATTTTATTTATGTCCACTTTTCTTTTGTAAAGACAAACTTTTTACAGCTTTCTCTACTTCATGGAATTATTTCATTTGTCTTCCTGGTTCAAGGGATCACCCTGAGCGGTTTCACAGCACAAACAGGTAACTGAGGTTATTGATTTCCACTAATCGACCCTCTAGATTATAGAGGCCAATACTGTAAAATAGAATATTTTATCTCCAACGCTTATCCAGACTCAAATGAACTAAAATATTTCAGTCAGACAATCTATGGGCTGATGAT
This sequence comes from Cinclus cinclus, assembly GCF_963662255.1. NCBI lineage: Eukaryota > Metazoa > Chordata > Aves > Passeriformes > Cinclidae > Cinclus > Cinclus cinclus. The sequence continues at coordinate 2,549,802 of NC_085055.1, forward strand.
TTCACAGTTAATGCAGTGCCCATTACAGAAATGTAATTAAATGAAAGGAAGCTCTTGTTTTAATTCCTGCATTTTTGAGTAATAAGGACAATAAATACATTAATTTGTTACCATCCTAATTCACTGAATTGCCACATGCTTTTATTAGGTCAAATCAAAGATGCTACACTGAAAAGAACACATCTATCAAAATCTGACATTTCGGTTTTGTTGATCTGAGAAATATTTATCTGGTAAACATTGCTGAACGTTCTGTCTATTCCAATCATCATTCTCAGCTATCTTGGTCAAGTATTTCAATGACTGCAGTGGCTGAAATGCAGATAAAAACCCCTGAAAATCTCTCTGAGGGTGTTCATAACCTAATTACTCTGGTCTTGCAACCTTCCCATTGAGTTTTTGTCAGTCCCGTAACAGAAATCACTCAAAGCTGAAGGTCTGGATCAAATAAGTTCTACTTGTGTTTTCTTACATAAATTTCAGGAGTTTTTCAGAATATTTTCACTTTAGACATTAGGGCTAATTTCTCTCGGAGTCCACTTATAGAATGATGTTAGAAATCGTTGTTACAACAGAATATTTGATACTGAGAGTTGCCTGGAGGCTTGGAAGTGATTCAGTGGAGAGAGGCAGTTTCCCAAAAGAAAAGAAGCTTTTTTTTTTTTTTTTTTTTCCCAACAGAATCTAAAGGTCAGCCCATTTCAGAAATATTTTAGTTATTAGTGGAGATGCTTAAAAGCTTGAAGGAAAAATGTGAATGTGTCATTCCCAGTTTAGAGTTGCCCTCCAGCTCATTTGATTTTAAGATGGTCTCACTTTCACGATACTGCACAGAAGATTTGAAGATAGAAATGTCACAACCAACGGAATTCATTATCTCCGTCCTTAAATTTGGGTGGGATTCCATGCATTTTTACAGCCTGAGTAGGGATTATTCATCTGGTGATAGCTGAACCAGCAAATACGAGACCAAACACAGCTTTTGGGAAAACCAGTTTGTACCCCAGTTTAGAACCAGTTTTTTACAACTCCTGCTGCAGTGTTGTGATGTTTAAAGTCGTTGTTAAAGCAGGATTTGTAAGAAATTCAGCAGAGCACTAATTCCATGAGCCTGAACCTGCTTTTTATCCACAGCTGCTGCTCCGTAACTCCTTTTTCTCTGGAGACTTTGGAAATGATGCTGTTCTGGAGGTTGAATTAAAAGCTCTCCAGGGAATACACACACTTTATCTGGGAATCAAAGGAGAGGATGGGGAGGGTTTTCTCCACAAGAACAAAAGTCTTGAGTTCACTGAGCTGTGCTTAAGAAGAATTAATTTCTTAAGAAATAATACCTGAAAAGCAATGCAAACAAACAACTTCTTGAAAAAAAAAAATACTTTACCTGTGATGAGAATTATATCTGCTTCAGTGAACCTGAGCAGGTTCTTTTGTTATTAATGCCTCCTGACTAATTTAGTTGCTAATACCTGCTAATTCCATTTTTATCAGCTTGGAAGAAAAACCAAACCCCGTCATGAAAACACTGCCTGTAGCCAAATAAACTCTCTGGTGACACATTTAAAACAGGGTACAGGAAACTTCAAGCTTGGTGGAGATTAAAAGGAAATGGGAAAATTCTCTGAGAGTCACAAAGGGTCTCAGTGCTTAACAGCACTCAGGGAAACAAAACGTTTTGGTTCTGAAATAGATAAGGGCCAGAGGATGATGTGCCAGGGCCTTCCCATCCTCACAGCCAAGAATTCCTTCCCAAAATCCCATCTATCCCTGCCCCTCACAGCCAAGAATTCCTTCCCAAAATCCCATCTATCCCTGCCCCTCACAGCCAAGAATTCCTTCCCAAAATCCCATCTATCCCTGTCCTCACAGCCAAGAATTCCTTCCAAAATCCCATCTATCCCTGCCCCTCACAGCCAAGAATTCCTTCCCAAAATCCCATCTATCCCTGCCCCTCACAGCCAAGAATTCCTTCCCAAAATCCCATCTATCCCTGCCCCTCACAGCCAAGAATTCCTTCCCAAAATCCCATCTATCCCTGCCCCTCACAGCCAAGAATTCCTTCCCAAAATCCCATCTATCCCTGTCCTCACAGCCAAGAATTCCTTCCAAAATCCCATCTATCCCTGCCCCTCACAGCCAAGAATTCCTTCCCAAAATCCCATCTATCCCTGTCCTCACAGCCAAGAATTCCTTCCAAAATCCCATCTATCCCTGCCCCTCACAGCCAAGAATTCCTTCCCAAAATCCCATCTATCCCTGCCCCTCACAGCCAAGAATTCCTTCCCAAAATCCCATCTATCCCTGCCCCTCACAGCCAAGAATTCCTTCCCAAAATCCCATCTATCCCTGTCCTCACAGCCAAGAATTCCTTCCCAAAATCCCATCTATCCCTGCCCCTCACAGCCAAGAATTCCTTCCCAAAATCCCATCTATCCCTGCCCCTCACAGCCAAGAATTCCTTCCCAAAATCCCATCTATCCCTGCCCCTCACAGCCAAGAATTCCTTCCCAAAATCCCATCTATCCCTGCCCCTCACAGCCAAGAATTCCTTCCCAAAATCACCTTTATCCCTCCCCTCAGGCAGTTGGATACCAGCCCCCCTTGTCCTGTCCTTCATGCCCTTGTAAAAGGTTTCTCTCCATCTTAAAGTCCTTTTCTGACCTTAACTCGGTTATTTTATGATTGTAACCCTCATTTAATTATTTTTTGGAGGTGAAGGAGAAATCTGCAATCTGCCTTCACTGCCTTCTCAAAGCCACCACACAGCCAGATTTTTCCAACCAGCTCATCCCTGGTGTTTCTCAAGGTGGAGCATGCCAGCCATGGAATTTTCTCATGGAAAGGATTGATCAGAGCATGGAGATCTCATAGTTTAATAATGAGTTTTTAACAATTGTTTTTTATTTCCAGATCAGCATGCAGCTTTGGTGTTGACCCAATCCGGACAGGCAGTTCTGGACAGGATTCTGCTGGATTTCAGGTGAAATTCAGGGTTTGCATTTCCTTTATCCTCTTCACTGATCTGCTTTATCAAATTCCAGGGGATTGCCGTGACCTGTGGGAGCAGACGGCTGGGATGGTTTCTGGTGATCAATGCTATCCCTTTATTTTTTTTTTATTTTTTATTTTTCTGCTAATGCCAGGAGCTGAACCAAAGCTGGCTCCTTCCCAAGGTAGTGCCTGTATTCCTTACCCACGTGCCATAACCTTAAAATCCCAAAGGGAGCGATGGCATTATTACATCCCAGTTTTGTCTTTTCCAAGCTCTGGGAAATTCCTTTGGCATTTCCACAGTTGGGCAAGCTCTGCTTGTCTCAAACTGAGCTGAAAAATGACCTTGGCCAGGCTTCAGCTGCTTTTTGCAGCAAAACACCCAATATCTGCTCATGAGCATGACTTGGCAGAAGGAAAAGCTCCCAAAGAATAGTGGGATTTTCCTACAGGAAGGCTTCAGACCACCAAGACTGAGGGTTGAGGATAAAAACCTGCCTGTTATTGGCAGGAAGGTTTTGCTGGAATCACAGAGTCACAACTTTCTCCCACTGTGGGTGCTCCCCTCTGCAATCTCTTCTGTGCCTTGGCTGGCAAGGAGCAAAAAAACGGGAAGTGGGAAACCGAAGGAAGGAAGGGAGAAAGATGGAGAGAGACAATTTATGAGAGAATGGAGGGACAGGACACAGGGAATGGCTTCAAACTGGCAGAGAATGGGGATAGGTGGGATATTGGGAAGGAATTCCTGGCTGGGATGGTGGGAGGCCCTGGAATAGAATTCCCAGAGCAGCTGTGGCTGCCCCTGGATCCCTGGGAGTGTCCAAGGCCAGGTTGGACACTGGGATTGGAGCATCCTGGGACAGTGGGAGGTGTCCCTGCCATGGCAGGGGTGGAACGAGATGATCATTAATGTTCTTTTCAACCCAAACCATTCTGATTCTACAATCAAAGAAAAAAGATGTGGGAAGAGCTCTGGCCTTTCCTGGCTTTCTCACATCCATTCAGATCCACCACAGCTCATCTCCTAGAAAATAAATTTATCACCATTCCAAGCTGGCAGCTCTGTTTATAGCCTGCAATTACTCCAGGCCCCATAAATGTGGATGGAATTAAGTGTTAATATCTGTCTGCATGAGGAGTGCAACAGCACATCAGCGCTCGGTGTTATTATATGAAGGTAATTATTGACACAAGTCTTCAGCTGGATCTTAATGTATTTATGAATAATTCTTTTACAACTGCTGTTGCTCTCCCATTATTATGATTTTATTCTTTGTTCAGCTGCTAGATGATAACCTTGGAAAAGAGAGTTGTAATAATAAACTTTGGACATTGTTTTCAAATGTGGAATATGCATTTAAAACATCACTTATTAAGACTAGCACTCGTCAGTATTGACTTTTCCAGGAAATAGAATTTCCCTCATCTGAGAGAGCAGCAGTAAAAGAGAACTGAACATTTTTTAGACAGTTCTCACTCAGCAAATTACTATATTATTACATTTCCTTCATCACTTCTAACCAGAAATGAAAGTGTACAGAGGTTGTTAACACCTAAGCAGTGAAGGTTACAGTAATTTCTTTGGAAGTTTGCCTTGGAATAAAAGGATTTAGGGTCAGATAAACAAACTCTGCCACGAGCTAAATGAAGTCTTTTTGCTGGATACCAGAGGCAAGGAAGCAAAAATCACAGAGTAAACTTCCCGCAGTCAATAAACCATAAGTAACCTGTCAAAGGTAAGTAAAAGGGGGGGAAATTAGGCAATGTCGGGATCCACAAACTGGAACAACGAGGCAGAAGAGTGAGAAAATTAATGCCAACATCTCATAGAAATTACCAGTGGCTTCAGCTGAGCTTCTCACAGGTAAATGTCAGCTGAGCCAGGGGCAGCAAACACCTCTGGAACTTGAATATTAAAATTACTTTGAAGGCATATCCCTCAAATCCAGGGAGAAAGGTGCCAGACTTGGAAATTGAGTCAAGCATTAATGAGCGGCAGGTGAGGAGAGGCAAAGCAAGGCCTGGAGCTCCCGGTGCTCCTGTTCCCACCCCTGGGTTAAATCCCTGCCATTTTGGGCAAGATTTAATTTTCATTAACTTCTCTGTTGACACAAACAGGTCCTCACCAGGAGTCCTTTCAAATTCTTTTTTTGTTAAGGCAAGCTAAGACTCACAAAAAGCATTTCCCCCCATTTCATCTGCTCATTAGAAAGCTTTTCTTACGCTTTAAAATTGCATTTCTGTATTTTCATCTGCATCATCCATCTTTTTCCCCCCAAAAAATGTATTTTTTCCCTGGAAAATCCCTGTCAGGAATATTCCCAGACCCTGATGAGAACTGAGGCAAGACATGGTTGAGACAATAAAGTTGGAGCCAGAAAGTTACAGAGTGCTGGAACAGTTTGTTCACCATGGAAATTCCTCTCCCCAGTCTCAGTCCTACTCAAAGCCTTCTGTCTAATTCCCTTTTTCTTTTCCAGGTTTTGTCCATTTTGCTGAATGAATCCTAAAGGGAAGGGGCAGCACCTTCTATGCTCACTCTGGTCTTTGCTTCCTGGTAGGATTGGCTGGGTGTGGACATGTGGGAAAGAGAAAATGGGGATGTTTCCACTGCCACAAAAGGTTGGGGTTGGGTTTTTTCCGCTTAAAGACTGCTTTTATTAGGACTTGAGTGGCAGAAATGCCTTTAAAATTATCCTAAGCAGATAATAAGGACTTGCTTTAACCCCACATTTACAGCAGGGTGAGTTAGAAGCCCAATTTAGTGTTAATTCCTACATTACTGTGTCTTATTATTGTGCCCCAACAACATTCCCACAATAATCAATCAAAATTGGAAATGCAACACAAATTAATCTGCTGGTGTGGTTTTCCCCTTGCATTTCAGAATTTATATAGCACAACTCTCATAATACCTTCAAGAAAAAAAAATAGAAAAAAAAAAGAAGAAATAGGCAAGAAATAGATGTCTTGGTCTTTCATGTAAATTTAATGAGAAAAAGAGTTGCAATGAAATTAGAGATGTGCTGAACTATCCGTAGGAGATTCCAAGCCATTATTAGCCTGCTCACCCTGCTACTTATCTTCAAATGCACACACCAGCAGCAGAAAGGATTTAGGTTACATTTTAGTAATCCAAATCTTGTAGGTACTGGGGTTTTGTGAAACTGGAGCACTTGTTACTATAATTTTGCTGGACAAAAAAAAAAAAATCAGTATTTAGTATTTAGAAGTGAGACGTCTGGCTTTAATGCACAAAAGCAAGGAGTTTGGGGCTGTGGCAGAGAGGTTGGAGTGTCAGTCTGGATTGCCAACCCTAAAGCTGAATTTCCTTGGGTTTGGAGATTTGTCAAGTGTTTCAGAGTGTTGAAATGCAAATTTTCTTCTTCATGATATTCAAACCTCTGTAAAACAGCCTTTAAAGAAGGGGAGAATACAGGAAGAAGCAGCAAAATCAGCGACACTGGTGTGGCTGTGGCAAGGAACAAATTCTTGTTTTGTATGGCCAGAATGGGATTGACACATCCAAGTTCCTTCCTAACCATGGATGAGGAAGAGCTGGGATCTCTCAGGAGAATTTTTTCCTCTCTCTGCCTCAGTTTCCTGGAGCAGCAACTGAAGAGGCCTCTTTTTTTTCTGGTGGTAAAACTGCAATTTAGCTGAAAATGCAGCCATATGAACATTATGATAATATGGTCCTTGGTGTCTGAATCTAATTGATCAAAAGTAATAAGTGTGATGGAAAAATTAATTGGAAAAATCATTACCAGAGATACAAAAACTACATTTATTTCACTATTAATCTGAACCCTCTGTTTCTCAGTAATCCAACTTATTCTCACTACAATCACTATTAATGTGGAAAGAGGAGGCATCACTGTATGTAACACAAACGTGTGACAAAAATAACACTTTGTGGTGTCTGGAAATGTTGAGGATTGGTTTTAAATCTGCAAAGTTTAACACATTATGGACACCAGCACATTTTAACAGTGGCTTTGAGAGCAGCTCCTCCTTTGTCTGCGTCCCCCTGGCTGGGAGCTGCTCAGCCACTGATTAACTCAGGTTCCCACAGGGGGCTCCCAATTTTAATAAAAATCAGAATCTGGTGGTGCTGTCAGACACAGAGCTGCATTTCTGATGGCAAATTCACGGCTTGGAGCTCTCCCAGTTGCTGCTCTCCCTGTTCCATCTCTCCTTGCTGGGTTGGGCTGTGGGGACAGAGTTCACTCCTTGGTGGAATAAATTACTCTCATTGAATTCGAAATGGATGACATCCCTTTATTCATCTTCATCTAAATTCAGTTGAATTTGCAATTAAAAGGGCTGTGTAACCTGGAAAATAAATCCTCCCCTGCTTCTAAATATCTGACCCTGCCAGGCAACGTTTGGAGCATGAGAGAATGTGAGAAATAATCACTGAGGGTGGGCAGGCAGGATTTGTTACAGAGGAGAGTAAAAAAGCAGGACTGAGATTTTTGTTATATTTCCACCAGGATAAACAAGTCCTCAGGGAGGAGAGGAATTAGATGGAATTTTAATCTCTGGAAATGTTCAAGGCCAGGCTGGATGGAGCAAGCTGGTTTAGGGCAAAATGTCCCTGCCCATGGCAGGCCTTGGAATTTGATCATATTTAAGATCCTTCCAACCCAAACCATTCTCTGGCTCCATGATTTTATGATATGTGATGTATTTTGCACCATAACCATGCAAAACCCGGGGTTTTTAAAATTATTTGTCATTGTTCAATCTAAAAGCTCCAATGAGGATGTCCCAGAAATTGTGTTATAAATATGGTTTTGGGACGTTTTTGCATCCTCGTATCCTACAGACCTATTCCTCCAGTTCAGGATCTTACTGCTTGCCTGACACTCAAGACTAACTTCATTAATTCTCCAAAGTTAACCACTTTGGGTTCAGTTAAATCTGCATTTAATTGAAGTTTGAGTAACTAATGACACAACAAACCATTTTGTTGTCCATAAATTGAGTGGTTTTTTCCCCTGTTTCATACACTCTAACCAGCCATAGAGACAGGGTTATATTTCTTTCAGGGAAAATAGAATTCTGAGTATTTTGGGCCAGTAGAAACTTGTAGAGAGGCAGAAACATCCCTGAACATTCACTCCATGGACCTTTAAGGCCTCTTACTTTCTGTGCAAGAATTGGCTCAGTGGCTTCTAATTTGAAATCATTACTCTCAATTTTCTAAGAGCAGCCAGCAAATACCAGCCACATCAGCCTTTGCAGAAATCTTCCACATATTTCCCACCAAACCAAGAGTTTAAAAGCAATTAATTGATGAAAACATGCAGAGCTACCTGCAATCAGCGTTTTGAGACGTTGCAACAAATTTCAACTCAAAAGAAGAATAAGGAGGAGCTGGTGAATATTTCTAAATGGACCTGTTTAAAAAAAAAAATCAACATAAAAACAATAAAAAGCCAGAGGGAGAGATTATTTGTAGGAGGTCCAGAGTGAGAGTGAGAAGGGCAAGCTGTCAATTTTTTAAAGTTGAATTTTAGAACTCTCACTTGTAAACTTTCTGCACCAGAATAAACTAAAAATTAAGCCACAGGGAAGCATTTTTGGAGTGAGGTGGAGAATCCCACTGCAGCTGCCTCTGCCCTTGAGGCATTCCTAGGTCATTCCCAGGGAGGCCAGAGGAAAATTCCTGAGATCCTTGAAAATAAAGGACTGGAACACGGGTAACTTATGAAGTATTGATACATCGTGGCAGTCTCAGCAGGTGATATTTTCATTAGAACACATATTTATGTGGTAAATTATGGATTAAATCTTTTGGGATCTGCATGCCAAGGAATCGGGATGAGGACAGCAATGTTAGACATGACTTTAAAAGCCCAAATCAATAAATCAGTGCAGTTTTAGAAAGAAATTGCACCTGGCTCCTTATTGGGAAGGACCGACTGATGCCCACTGCATGCAGGACAAGTGCTACCCCTGGAATATCCCCTCTGGATCCATCGTCCCCTTTTCTTCTTCTGTCTGCAATATTATAAACATTTATCCAAATGATGAGTTCACCAAGTCTCCAGCAGAGCTTTGCAGGCTCAGGGGTGGACAGGGGGTTTCTATTGGCTTTGGTTTCAATTTACCCTAACGAAACAAATCCCATTTTTCTCCCCCTGCAGCTGAAAAAAACCCTCCTGAATTCCAGCAAAGGTGTGCCTTTGCAAAAAAAATCCACAGACTCCTTAATCTTTCCCGATTTTGCTTGAGAAATTTTAACAGCTTGGAAATATTTTTTTTTGTTGCTTCAAAGGTTTGTGTTTGCCTCTCACTGCTCAGCCTTTGCCCCATGAGTAGCTGCTACCTTTTAATTTTCCACGACTTGTTAGGAAGCAGGAAAACTCTGATTCCTTCCAGTTTGCCATGAAACAATGGAAAGCCTCCACTGATAATTCTAAAGTAGTCTTAAAAATGTTGGCTTCCAAATATTCCTTCTCAAATCTAAGTGCCCTGAGCTGGGTTTATAGCAGGGCTGATCTGATACAGCAGAGGGGGTTTGGAAAACAAAGCCCAAATGTTTCAAATGAATTTTCTGGGAAGGTTTGGGATGGGTTCAGACATGGTGGGAATGCTCATAAGCTTTGGAGCTGAAGGCAAGATTCTCACCAAACCCACTAGGTCCTGGCTGGTGGAAATTGCTGAGGCCTTTAATACTTGTAGTTCTGGAAAGTTCATTAAAATTAAGGCTTTGTCTAATTAAGCAACTCTTTAATTGTTTGGTTTAAACACAAGGTTTTGCTTGGAAGCTCTTGGTGATATCTGAATATTTCCTTCATGTCTCTGCCTATATTTATCTGATCCTCTGGTAAATCCTTCAGGGTTGAATCTCCTGAATCCATTATTCAGGCTGCACTCGTGGAATCCAATTCAATAATTCAATACTACTAAAAAATAAAAATCAAAAAAAAAACCCAAAAAAACCAAAACTATTTTTAGAAGTTCAGTTCCTCATTCAGCTTTTTCTGGACAACCAACTACAGCTGGGGATAATTTTTCATATTTCCCTATCAGTGTTTTATCAGCTTTTTCAGTCTGGGATGTTAATTGAACTGAATTAATTCTTACCAACACACTGTGAGGAAATTGTTATACCCAGTGTTTTATAAATGGTACCTCTCTAATTATTGAAATTTTAATGGATTTGTGTTCGAGATACAATATTTGACCTCTAACCTAAAAAGTGGGGATTGACGTGGCACAAGAAAATAAAAATTCATGATACAGCAGCAAAAGGAGACTGATATTTTGTTAGAAGTGTTTGCACATGAAATGTGCTGTGAAAGTTAATTTTATTACTAAATTGGTACACAAAGCTGAATCCCCAAAAGGGAGCTCAGCTGTCAATTCTTCAAGCACAGTGCTACAACTAAAAATAAAAAATTCAACGTTCACATGAAATTTCTTGGCTTAAAGCGTGCACAGCAGATTGTGCAGCTCTTCTTGCTCTTGAATACTAATTTTACATGTAAACATTTCCTTATTCTGGGCGGGATTGTTCTTCATTTGCCTCTCACAATCCCTGTAAAACTGGAATAGAGGAAATTATCTCCCTTACAAAGGGAGGCTGGAAATAGAATAGATATGAAACTACAGATGAAATGGTCTTAGAAGTAAATTGTGTGTTCAGTGCTGCCTTTCAGCATCCCTGTGCTGTGACTCCTGTCCCCATGGCACTGCTGTGCTCCCTGCAATCACTGAAAGTCCTGCAGGAGGCAAATTTGGGCTGAATTTGGCCCACGGGGTAAAAGATTTGAAGTCCATCTGTGTTTTGCATCAATTTAAAAATAAAAATTCCTGTGCAGTTAGTGAGATTTAACAAGGTGATGGCTGGGGAGAAAATCAGGTTTTAGCTAAGACTGCTCTTTTCTACCAACAGGCAACTGGTTGAAAATGAATTTGAGATTTGAGGAACAGCAAAACCAGTTTTTTATTAATTAATTAATTAATTAATTAGCTGTAGCACAGTGTCCTTCCCATGGAAAAACACTGACAATTTTCTCTTGGAATAATGAAATGTTCAAGGCCAGGTCGGACAAGGCTTGGAACAACCTGGTCAAGTGGGAGATCTCCCTGCCCATGGCAAGGGGTGAAAAATAAATTACATTTGCCACTCTGCACCTACAAACTGAGTTTGCTTTAGTCCCTTGTTCCTAATTTAGGTTTTCCTGCTGTATCACATTCCTGGGGCACCTCTGGGCCATCAAAGCCTTGTTTTCCTGTCGCAGGAGTGCTGTGATTCCCAGCCAGGTGTGGATGCACTCCCTGCATTATTTATCCTTCCAGGAGTGTGGAAATCCCTGCAGCTCATAGCTGCTTCAGGCTGAGACCTGATTTAGATTGGCACAGAAAGACTTTTTGTTGCTGTTTCCCTCTGTAAATAATCCCATCTTCCTGCAGACATTCCTTTATTAATTCGGATGTTCCCCAAAGTCACCTCCTCTCCTCTGCTGGTTGGGTTCTTCCGCTACAAAAAATAAACTTTAGAGTTCTGTGAGTTTGCAATCTGTTTGTAATTGATGTGGTTGCATTTGTGTAAAAGCAACGGTGCAGCACCTGGTGGAGTGGCCAGGACATGAAGCCTGTGTTAAGTCCCAAACCAATTGAGCTGGGCTGTGTGCTCCACGATCTTGGAGGTCTTTTCCAGCCCTAATAATTCTGTAATTGTCTCATCCCCCACCTCCAGCTCCACCTTTCTGCCTTGCCCTGGAACACACACCTGATATATGCAAAATTGGTTTTTCAGATGGGAATTTGGGGCTTGAAATGTGCATGAGGACTTTGCTGAGCACACAGCCATTGTTTAGATGGACTGAAGAGTCTCTTCCTCAGCTTTGAAAAGAATAATTCAGCTCCATAAATGTTTGGGTTTTCCATCTGACCCCAAAGTCAGGGAGATCCTTCCTGGGGGAGCTGAAAGCAGGAGCTACGTATCCCAACATCATCCCAGCAGCAGAAAATGTTCTTCCTTGGTGTTTTAAGCTCTTCTCTGACACCTTAGCAGGCACCACGAGCTGAGCATCTGAGCATTTTAAAGTGAGAGCTAATAGGAGAAGCAGCAGCTTTGCACAGTGTCATTAGGAGGTGACGTTTCCAAAAGAGAGTCAAAGACTTATTGAAATTTGATGTGAGTTTCAGGAGCCTCTCTAAAGTGAATCATCCCCCCTTCCAGCCAGGCTTTGTGCTGACTCCCTGGCTGGTATCCTCCAGTCCTCTGAAATTGAGGAGCTTTATGAATTCACGATTACAGAGTGTCAGGAATTCAAGGACCAGCTTGCCACGGAGCATGGTTTGGATGGGAACATTAAAAATCCCTGTTTGGAATTGTTCTGGCCCACCAGTGGGAGCAGAGCTGCTGGTTGCTGGTGGAGGGGAAAGCAATTAGAGGAGAGGCTGCTGCTCAGAGCTCCTGCTCTTGGTTGTTGCAGGTTGCAAACATGCTGAGAGCTGTTTATTTGAGCAGAGACTTACTAAAGGGAGTGATATTCATACATTTGGGTCAGTGACAATTTTATGTAGAGTTGTGAAGTGCTGTTGGTTTTCTTTTCTTTTTTTTTTTTTTTTCCCACCTCCCTGGAAATATGGGCTGGAGCAAAAACAAATTGCTGTAAAGAGAAGCAGCTGCCAGAGAGGTCAAAGAGTAAGTTCTGCGGCCAGATATGATCAAGTGGTGTTGAGAAAGAGCTGGATAAGGAAGGAAATTGTGCAGTGCCTTTGTTTCCAGAAGAAGAGCTGATTAAGATGTCAGCTTGTTCTGCTTCCATCTTCATTTATTAAATTGTCAGCCTCTATCTGTCCCACGGGATCTCCCTGTAGTGAATCTTCTCTACAGAGGGAGATTTCTGGAGCTGGGTTTGATATTTCAGACTCAGCTTCCCATTGAAATTGTACTGATTTCAGGGCCTTAAAAATGGGGATGAAAAGCAGCACGTTTGATCTCAGCTTTTGTCATTCATCACACAGGATTTTTTTGGCCAGAGCTTTGAGATCAGTCCTTGGGTTTCACATTCCATGGGTGTCGTGTGTAGAACACATCTCTCAACTTTCAAGTGACTTTGGCTTCCTTCAGGCTTGCTCAGGACCCTGAATGGAAGAAGTTTTGGTTGTCACTGGAGCACCTCCTCCTTCTCCAGGCTGACCTGGACCCACTCTTGGATGTGTTAGGTCATAGGTTGGGCTCGATGATCTCAAAGATCTTTTCCAACCTAGTCTATTCTGTGATTCATCCTGTGATTCTCTTTGCCCACTGATTTCCCAAGGGTCACCCCAGCCCATTTTGCCCTAAATCAGCCTCGCTGTGCTCTCGTGGTGCATCCTGTGATCATTTTCTGTGTGGAAGGGCCGTGCACAGATCAGAAATGTCTTATCAGACAATGATCAAACACCAAATCCCTGGGTCTTGCTGCACCACAGGTGTCAACAACAACTCTTGGCCTGGAGGGGAGATCCTTTGGCTTCCTTTTAGCTGACCTGATTATTCCTTCCAAGGTGAGATCACACCACAGGCATGTAAAGTCTAATGAAAGCAGCACCTGGATCTGTGAAAAGGTGCAAAAGCTCATTTAGTTGATTGAAGAGCCTTCAGTTTGTAAATACCTTTATTGCACTCAACACAGGCCTCGCCCAGGCCCACCCTCTGGAAATAAAAAATCCTAATTTGTGTGTCCCTGAGCCGTGGTGGAACCTGACTGATGCCAGAGCTGCAGCAGAGCCTCTCGGAGCCACAGCAGAGCTGTGCTCAAAGTCACAGCATCCTTGAGCTTCCACTGCCTCCCTGTTATTACTGCTGCTGTTATTAGACTTTGTAATGCACTCCGCTCCCAAGTGCTCCCTGCTATTGCTGAGATTACACAATCCTTCAAGGAATTTTAAAGACAGCTGTTTTGTGCATGCTCCAAAGGAGCAGGGAGGGGGAGAAGCTGCTTTTTGCACTGATAGGCAGCGTTGCTGCACAGAACGAGAGTGTAGGTGATGGAGAAAAGACCTACAAGATCTCCAGAGTACAGCAGGAGAAGGGAGGGGCAGCTCTTCCCAGAAAACCTGTCCTGCACGGCACAGCTGGGACTTTGAGAGAGGTGGAATGAGCTTATTTTTTAGCTCAGTAACCAGGGTGGAGAGCCCAGAGCCACAGGAGTGTGGCCAGAAAGGTCTCAGAAGGTCAAGTGGTCCATGGTGGTCCCATCTCACCACGGAGCCACACACAAAACTTCACAGAATGAGAGAATCATTAAGGTTGGAAAAGAACAAGACCATCAAATCCAACCATTCCTTGATAAATGCACGTTTTGTATTTACGTCCTCATTAATGGAGGTTGGAGAGGGAATGGAATAGAAGGTGCTGGAGGAAATGAATTAACTAAGAAATTGTTTTAGCTACAGGGTTTGGAGAGGAGGTAATGAAAGACTTTCATATTTGCAAAACTCCTTTGCATTTTAGAAATGTGCTGCGACCTGAATTGTGCAGCAGGATATAGCACTGATAGCACTGTTAACATTTTTTAATTGATTTTTATTCCTAGGGACAGAGAGTTTATAACATCTGAGTGTTCCCCCATCTGTCTCAAGTGGTACATCCTTAATTTCTTCCAGGACTTTTCCTTGAGGTCGAGTCTGGGCTTGGACAAGCAGGACTTCTCCTGTATTTGCTTTTGGAAGAGATTTAACAGAGCAACACCCAAAATTTCTGTGTATTCATGAACTCTAAATGTTCAGAATGATTTTCACAGCTGAGATATTCCAAGAAGAGCTGATGCGAGCAGAAAGAAAACCAAAACCAACCCATAAGAGAAACAGTCACCTAATGCAATATTAAAGTAATTCTGTGAAATATTGAAGGCTGGAGAACCATTCACTTCATTTTCTCTAATTGGGTGGTTAATTTATACATGGGGCTAATTACCACAGTATGAGGGGAGTGCCAGGAACTCACTGTGGGCTCAGGTGGGGTTTTCACCCACGCAGGGTGGAAGGTGGCCCTCAAAATATCCTTCAAAGTCCCCTTGGAGGGTGATGGAGGTAAAATAGCCCAGCCCTGCCCAAGGAGGAAGATGAAAAATCTGAGCCACAGATAGGAATAGGGGGGAAAAAGGGGAAGAAAAATTTAGCTTTATAGCAGGGGGAAGAAATTTCTAACTTGACAGAAATGTATTGGGCAGTGGACAGTTCTGGAAAGGAAATGAGATCAGCCTGCTGCTTTGGGAAACTAAAAACTGCACTGAGTAATCCTACAGCAAATTATTATAACAATTTACCAGTGATTGAAAGGGTAAAGTAGGATTTAATAGAATGTAAGAGTTTCACTCTTTTCATGGTTCAGGGGAAGGGGGATTCACGAGTTGCAAAGTTCTGAGGCCACCAGGCTGCAGGGAAGTGACAGAACTTCAGGGGATTGTGGTGAGGGTGGAGAAAGGATGGACCCAGTGTTGTGACAAGAGGTGACAGCCAGAGGTAGAACACAGGAATTTAAATTGGAATAATTCTAAGGATTATTTTTTAAATTATGAGTGTGGTCAGATATGGGATGATGCTGTGAGCTCACCCCTTTAACAGGGGTTAAGGGTATCCAGAGGGGCTGGAACACGCTGGTTTGGCAATGCTGGTGGAATAAGTTAAATTGTTTTATTGGGCCTGATGTCTGAAGGCAATCAGAGAGAGAAAGGAACCAAACCCATTCCTCTGGCTCGCTGCCAAACAACCTGAAAGCTGCCAGAGCGGGATAATAGCACCAATTGGCTCATTGTCTTTTTTCAAAAGCCATTTCCATTCATTCTCTTCCCTAATTGTTCCCCGAGCCAGCTTCCCATTGCTGTGTTTGGGCTGCGCAGATGAATTCTGTGCTGCTCCTGGTTGGAATCTCAGCCTGGAGCACCTGGGAGTGCAAGGAGCCCTGGAAAAGCACAGCAGCAAGGGTATGTTTTCGCAAGCAGAGCTTGGCTAACGAGGGAACCCGCAGGAAATTATGAAAGGGAGGACACAAAACCGTGAGTGGAGGAGAGGTTCAAACAGGGATCAGATCCAAGGAGCACAGGATGGGGGTGAGGAACTGGGAAAAACTCTTCTTTCCCCTCCTAAAAGTTACCTTGGAGCTGCTGCTGCTGTTTCAGAGAATGCTCAAACCCTCAGCTCATCATCTTTTGCCTGAATCACAACTAACAGGGGCAGCAAAACGTGTGATGAAGGGATTCTGATTAGACCCCTCTCACTTTTGAAGACTGAGTATTTATTTTTCCAGCCTTTCCAACCTAAGATTCGATTTCACTTCTTGTGCTTTGCAAGAATCAATAGTTATTCTTTAGATGTGTGTAGATAGTTATTCTTTAGATGTTGAGTAGAAAATAATTGTCTGCTTGTTGTTGGAAATTGCTGGGTGTAGAGTCAGTTCAGGAAGGTTTGAATCACCCACTTGGAATCACCACCCTCTGTGTGACCTCCAGACATGACCAAAGCTTATCTTACACCTTAAATATTTACAGCAAAGAACAAACCAGTGCCTTAACCTAACAGGTTTTGACACAGTGAAATTAAAGGTGGCTGGGAAATCAGGGTGATGTGGTTGCTTAAACCCCACCAGACCCATTATTAAATTTTACCGGGCAAGAATGGGTGTTTAGGACCTAGAATGGATGTTTTGGTCAAATTTGGCTTCAGGATTGGTAAATGCTGCTAATAACTTCTAGGTAAATTAATGTGAATCTGCTGCTTTCCGCAGAATTTTGTGGTGCTTGACTATTCCTGCATTGCTCTGATGCCTACACTCCCCTCCAGTCTGCAAATCGTCATTTATAAATTTGCGAATGACTCAGTTCATTATTAAAGGATACTGAACCTCAGAGACTACAGATAATTACTTTTGCATACTATTAAAAGTGTTCGTAAAAATTGACATTATTTTAAGGCTCAACAAGAGGTACACGACTAAAATAGCATTAATTTTTTTTTTCCCCTCTCTGCAAATCCAATGACATTTAAAATATGACATTTGGAAGGCAGAACCTCTAATATCCAATAACGCCAGCGTGTCTGGCCGTATTTCTTTGCTGGCTGCAGACAAATGATTGTCAATGTCACCTTCAACACCTGCCATCACTTATTAGCAGCTCTGAAATCCTGCTTGGGAAAGTTTTGGAGCATTTTATAGCCACCAGGAAAGTCAATTAATTAGGCTGTGCCGCCACACGAGTGCTGCAGTTATTTTGCCATCTTTTTGATTTTCTGTTGACCAGAAATTTTCAGGCAAATCTTGGAGGGCAATTAAGAAGTCGTAGGATTACACACAAGTGCAGATCCCGTTCCTGTGGACTTCAGGCTCGGGATTTGCTGTGTGCAACTTTGATTTGTTCATCTGCTTTGTTTTTTGCTGTCATTGCTGCCATCTGCATTGCTCTTCAAGGAAATCCCTTCTTTTGAGAGCTCTTCCTTTCAAGTTTAGCACACAAAGTTGGAGATAAAAAGGGTAATTTGGGAAGTGAGTGGATTCAGAATCAAACCTTGCTGAGTTCTTAGATTAAAATTATTTCTCCTAAATATCCAGCTGTAAAAATTGAGATTGTATTGTATTTAGCTTTTTTTACCTCCTTTCATCAGATATCTGCAATCATGGAAGGAGTGGATGTGGCACTTTCTAATGTGGATTAGTGGGCAGGGTCCTATTTGGTCAAAGGTTGGACTTGATGATCCTGGAGGTCTTTTCCCACCTTAATGATTCCAAGATTCTCTAATCACACCCTAGACCAAACTCTAAGATTCTAATTAGCATTTAGTCAGGGTCCCACTCAACAAAAATGCATCCCATGACACAGATTATTCAAACAAGATTAATTTTAACCTGTTCCAGGAATGGAACTCCTAAAGGACACCCAAGTAATAATGAATATTCTTTAATACCCACAGCAAAGGCTGTGCAGATATTGTTGTATGGCAGGAAAATGTTCCGGCCTCTTGGAATTCTTGTTTTCACCAATCTGTCTGACAGAGTTAAGTGCATATGGTTCAGAGAGGGAATTCTTGAGAGACAAGTGAAAGATGAAAGTTTCTGGGCTTGGATTTCCACTGAATAGCAAATGAATTTGGGGGCTGGATAAGATGGGGCAGGGAACTGGTCTCCATCTGCACTGTCTGACCCAAATTAGATCAGAAATCAGTGGGCTGTCAGGAGTGAATCACACTGGGTGTACCTAATAATAAACTGAGTCCTGACAGGCAGACGGGGAGAGGGTTTTGATGCCTTTTTCCCGGGCTACCTAAAAACAGAGGGCAGACAGAGTTAAGGGAATAAAAAGCAGTTCTATTTATTGAATTATTCAGGTACATTTAGGGCAGACAAAGCCCTAAATGGGGGCTACACCCAAAATGGACCACGGGTCATGGGGTTTCACACTTTGATAAGTTTGGTTCATTTGCACACTGGGGTCAATCTCCCAATGACAGCTCCAGGTAATGAAGTCATTTACCCCAGGTTTGCTCCCCCAAGTCACTTTTGTTTCCATCTCTGGGGCCTGAGGCAGTGAGGTGTCCTTGATTGCCAGCCTGGAGAGGAATTGTTGTGTGTGCCCAAAATGGGGGAGCAGCAGTGACACTGTGTGGAGTCTGGAGTTGTGCACCTTTAAAGAACTGCAGGGGTACAGATGGTTGGAAACAGAACAGCTAAAATCCTAAGGCATCAGTTTCAGATCTGAAATGCTGAAAGGACACGGGAGAGGAGGGAGATTGTCACATGGAGACTGTTCTGAAATCAGCCTAATGACAGGATTGGCATTCCTGGTAAAGGATTACCCACATTTTTGACCTTGTGTGCTGAACGCTGCTTGTTTTTGATTTGATTTGCAGTTGTGTTCATTCTCCAATCCTGGTTTGAAGTCCAGGCAGTGTCCGAGCTGTCTCTGGCGGAGCACTCCCCCGAGCAGCAGTGGGATCCATCCAGGAGCTCCAGGGACAAATCCCATGGAAGAAATTCCACTGCTCCTGTGAGATGACAGCCTTCACCTGATGGATTTACCACATTCCCCCTCCTGTGTGCCTGCTCCATCCCTCTGGATCCAGCAGCACCACACGCTCTGGCCTGCTTTGTCAAGTGCTCAGTTATTGTTAAACCACCTCTCTAAAGGCTTGGGTTATTTAAAAATTCCGCTCAGATGGGGTCCTATCCATCAAATCCTCTGCTGTTCCCAATCCCTGTATCTCCTGCCACACAAATCCAATAGGAACAGCCTGCTGCAAAGCTCCCAGGGAGGAATTCCTACTCCGGAGCAAACAGGCTGGATTATTTTAGTGCTGTTGTCAATAGGTGGCAATAATCTCCTTCCCTGCAGCTCCTTAATACATGTTTACACTTTTTCACCGCCCCGGTTGGAAATTTTCTCTCAGAGTCTCCAGTTATTTATATCTGCAAAGTTCTGCATTTCCCCCATTATAATTTTTCATGTCACCACAGGCCAGCGACGGGGGAGGCATGGCATGACATTGCTTCATTCAAGCAGACACTTCGCCTTGGATCCAGTGAGTTTTCATCTGCTGCATTTGCAGCCAAAAGCCGTTAGCATTCCGCTTCTGTCCTGCCATCAACCAACCCGCTCCCAAATATTTGCAGGGAATGAGGTTTATAAAGTGGTCAGAGAGCTCCGAGGAAGGGAATGTGACGCTCCAGGGTCGTTGGGGTATCCATGGCATCACCAGGGACACCCAGGATTCGCTTTCCTCTCCCTGTTCCCCTCTCTGCTCCTGATTTATCCAGGGTGAATCCCAAGCCGTTATAAGCACGTGCTTTTCTCCTGCTGTATCAGAAAGGGGGTGATGACATTCAGGCTCCTTTCAAATTTGTCGCCTCTGAAGTTCATGGAGTGAAAACGCATCTTTTGATTTGTTGAATGTGTTGAAACCCCCTCACAGCAAAAAGGAGTCTGGAAATCATTCAGGCAAATCTCAGAATGAACCAGGGTGGTCACTGCCAAGTGCTTTTTGCACTGGTTAATCTGCTTTTCCCCGGGCTGCGTTTTTTAATCTCATAAAAGATGAGAACACGATTTGCCTGCCATTTTTGTCCTGTTTCATCTTGACAGCTGTGGCTGTGCAATATTAGCAGTTACTCATGAAACACTTCCCCACGCAGGGTTTGGGAGCATTTTAATGTCACACTCACAAAGGTTCAGCTGCTAAAGTTGGTACACAACAGTCCCTAATATTTTCCCAAAGTTTTTTTGATGTAAAAAACCAGGATGTTGCTCACACTCCACAGGAATAGATATATTTGTATTATAGAATTATGGAACCAATATGGAAAAACCCTCTGAGTTAATCAAGAGGTGAGACCGTATATATAAATATAAATAATAAATAATAAATAATAAATATAAATATAAATATAAATATAAATATAAATATAAATATAAATATAAATATAAATATAAATATAAATATAAATATAAATATAAATAATATAAATATTATAAATACAGAGAGAAAAATGTTACCTTGAGAATTGGGATCCTGAAATTTGGGAATGGGGACCAAGGCCAAGGTACCATTAAACCACACACATCACACTGGCTGTAGTTCTCATATTTTTATTAATTTTACTTTTTTACCCTCACGAGGAGGAATTCCTTCCTCATATGCAATCTAATTACTGCCAGTTCAGCTCACTCATCTTTATCAATCATCTTTTGTATGTATCCAATTCAAACAATTTTATTTTTCCCCACCCCAGGCAGCCACCACGGCTCCTGCTGGAGATGTCCCCAGTCAACCCACGGGCTCATAGTTAATATTTTAACAAAGCAAATCCAGGGGCTCCATCCCTGAGCAGCTGGAAATGGGTGGAGGAAGGAAAACACTCATGAGGAAGCAGCTGCTGGAGTTTACAAGAGCAGCAGGACCGGAGTTTGGGGTTTTCTTGCCCCAAAGGAAAGAAAGTGGGACCTGTAAGGAGTGAGGAATCCAGCTGTTCATCGTCTCCAGCCCATCCAGCTGCTGGAACCAAGGAAAGAAATCTTCTGTCCACTATCCAACAGGTAAGGCTTGTCCAAGGATGCTCTTTAGCTCTATAGAGCTTACACTGGAAAATAGTAGAAAAATATTAGAGGCTAGAAGAAAAATGTTCTTCTTTTCCCTTTCATCTAAAGGGGGTATAAACAACTCACTGAATTTGAGGTTTTTGTTGTCTGGGTTTTTATCTTTAGCTGTTGCAAATCTTTGACTTCTTAAAGCTCTTGCTTTTATGTTTGTCTGTTGGGGAAGTGGTGTTAGAAATCTGATTTAACACATCAATTGTCATCTTCCAAGTGTTTTTTTTTTTTTTTTCCCAGGCTTTGTAAAATCTATTCTCACAGTTTTAAATAACTTCGTGGTGAAACTTTTGCCTCTAAGAGCAGAACAATCTCCCAGAATGAGGCAGGCAGGGGCAATGAGTAATTACCAGACAAAGCACATGCTACATTTGGTTCCTGAAGAATGTTCTGCAGCAATAAAATGCTCATTTCTTTCTTGCCAAGACCCCAAAACTCTGCTGATTAGAAGTTGCACAGCTCTCAGGGCTCTGGGTTCATCCTTTTCTCTCCTCCTTTTGACCCTGGCTGCAGGAGCAGCAGAAGGATGTTCCCATTATCTCACTCAAATCCCACCTCCCGGCAAGGGCCAAAGGAAGGGGCTCTAAAGGCTGCAGAGGATGGGGAGAGCTGGGCAGAGCAAAGCCCCAGAAGGAGATAATCCACACTCTTAAAGCTCCATCAACTAAGCAATCCCAAGGGATTGTTCATCCCAGGTTTGGAAGGTGCCTTCATTCATGATTATTCAAGTGGACTGGTTTGTGTTATTGATACCCAAATATTTTTCTGAATTGATCAGACCTATTTACGTGCTGTAGCCCAAAAACCACATCTATGGGACAGACATCACTTGTGTAACTATGCTTAAGCCAACCAGATGCTTTATTAATTCATTTATTTTCCCCAGGAGGCATTAATGTAGCTTTCTTTACATTTTTCTGCTTGGTGAAAGAGAATTTTAAAACCACACAATTTCACCAACTAACCAAAAATGTAGAGTTTTCCTCTCCTTTGAACTGTTAAAGGGCAAATATTGGCTAAACAAAACGCTGCCTCTTACCACCTTGTTTATTAGGAATAGATGGAAAATATTCAATTAATTCTCCAAACGTGGAGCTGCTCAGTGCGAGGGGGCAATAACCAGGAGCTGGGCAGTGAATGTACTGCCTCCAGGAATTCCTGGGCAGGGAATGAGCAATGAGAGCTGGGACCCTGGGAACAGGAATTCACACCTTGTCAGGCACTGCCTTTCCCAGCACATCATCACCCTCTTGATTCCAAAGTGGAGATGGACACTTCAAACTGAAATCTTTGGTTTAGCTATCGAAATGCTTCCTTCAGGCAGCTTTTTTCTTCCCCCACCCACTGTTACCTGTGGTTTAAAGGGAATGTCTGTTTTGATCCATGGTAACTGCAGCCCTTATGGCAACAGATCAAATGTAGGAACTTCTCGATCATTAGTAGTACATTGTTCCATGTAACTTAAATTTAAATATTGATTATGCAGCTATTGGAGCACCAAAACCCATAAAACCTGGATGTAAGGTGAGTGCATCCACCACTGGAGTGTAAGAATAAGGGGATTGGAAGGCAGAGCTTTTAAAAACCTATTAAAAAGCAGTCATTAAGCTAATTTTATCCTCATATTTAGCAAAATATTCTGCACCAGGGAGTCCCAGCCCTGTGCTGAAGCATTCTGATAAACAAGCGTGATGCTACTGAGGGTGATTTTGGTGTGTAACAGAGTTTGTTTCCCATTTAAAAATGTCTTTCCCAAGATGTGCTGCAGGACTCGGGCTCGGTGGAGCTGAAATGATGCACACCACGAATAGCTGCAGTGAGAGAACCGAGGGAAAAACATCCCACCTTCCCTGGGGGTTTGGAATGCAATTTCTGACTCTCTTGTCTCAAAGAAAACCCTGCTGTGTGAAACCAGGAAGGGTCATCTCTTTTCTTCCAGTGCCTGGATAATCTCTTGAGCAGTACAAGTTCCCTTGGACTGCTGTTTATCCCTTTGGGATTTTACCTTCTGGACACTGAAGCAGGGTCTAACTCTGTTAATTTTCCTTAATTGGCTCATTAAATTGAGAGTGGATCCCAGGTCTGAAGCTGTCAGCACAGACAGGTCTTGGTGTCTCCATCCTTTACTTATATTTGCTCACCCCGGATAAATCCATAAAGAGGATCCCAGTGTCTTTAGAAGCCTGGATTTTGGAGTCTGCCACAGCCAGCTGCAATCTTTAGGTCTTTATTATTCCACAGACACATCTGGGTGGACAGAACAGCCTCTCTGTACATGTTTCACTTCGTGTTTTACAAGGTGCAGCCAATTATTCACTGCAGGAACCACCAGGAGAAGAGAAAATGAAATATAGACTTTGCAACCAACCTGGCATTGCTCGTTCCCTGTGCCTTGGCCACGTTTTTATTGGGAATAGAGAGCCCTAACCATGCTGTTTGGATATTTCAAACAAGGAGTTAAGATTAGTTTAAATTTTAAATGAATAAATAGGAATACCTACATGGAGGGACACTTTCCACTGTCCCAGGCTTCTCCAAGATTTGTCCAGCTTTTCCCTGAATATTTTCAGGGATGAGGCCTGTGCCTCTCCCAGCTCCCAGGGAAGAATCATGTCTGGGAATAGAGCAGGTTGGACAATTAAGAGAAAGAATAGGGCCTACAAAATAATTAATGGTGCAGGGAAGCTTTATCAGCTGCTCCCGCTGATGCCTTCAGATGGGAACATGGAATTTAATGGAAAGGTAAGGTGGAATGAGCTGCAAAACTTATCCCACACAATGTGTAATTAACACCTGGGAGCTTTTCACTGATAGATAACTCCAAAACCAAGTGCTCAGAAGGATAAAAAGGGGCATCATATGATATTCACGGTGATAATGAGAAGATCAGGATTTATTTATTACTGAAAATCACGATACAGAGGAGAGGTCATCCTGTTTTTAGGATTTTAAACTGCCAGGATCATCAAATATGAACTGACAACAGTAAGTAGGAACTACCCTGAGGGCAGGGTTTTCACCATTCATTAAAAAAAAAAAAAAAAAAAAAAAGGTTTTTTACACCCTTTTTGAAAATTCTCATTCCTACATGTGTTACCACTACTCCAGGTAGGGTTTGAGATTGAGACACACCAGAATTTTAAATCTCTGGAAGGCTTTAAGAGCAAAGAGTTGTTCTGGGCACAGCTTTGGAAGTGTTCACAACACTGGCAAGGTTTTTGGTATTCTTTTAAATGTGCGGTAAGATTGAAGGGCAGCCTTTTAAGGATGGAAAATGCATCTTTTGGGGAGGTTTGGGTTTTTCTAGGAAAGTCGGTGGGCTCACTCTTGGCATGGAAATGTGGGAATGTGTCTGAGCACTTTGGCTCCTAAACACCAGATAACTGCCAGAGTTTCACACCGTTTTGGAGTTGTGGATTGTGATTATTCATCAAAACAGCCTTCATAATTATAATTATTTCTAAGCATTATTATATATATTGAAATCAAGAATTAATGAAATCACAGTGTAATCTTAAGAGGAAAAAAAAAGTGGGATTTTAACCTTGTGAATCACTACCAAGACTGGAAAAAGGGGAGAAATATCCAAGAAACTGAAGATTTTATAGGGAACTGATATAAGCATGACCCTCCAAGTCCAGTTATTTTTTTTCACGGTTCTAATTCTAGGATTCTGAGGCAGAGCAATAACAAAATGCCAGCTAAGATGCAGAGTTAATTAGTGAGAGGGGAGTTCTTGCTTTTAGTCCTATTTTTTTGCCAATTAAAACACAGTCTTAAGTAATGAACAAATAATCATCTCTTCAATGACTTAGCTCTGTTTATTTCCTTCAATATTACATTGTTTTGGGAGTCAATTGATGAAGCTGGGGAGAAACTGTGCAGCATGGTGTGAAATGATATTTGTACCCCAACCACAGCTGATAGATTTCTGCTGGGCACATCCTAAATTCCCTTCTCCCTTTAATCCACTCCTTTAGTTATTCCTTGCCTATTGCTTTTTGTAAGACAACCTCATTTCAAAATATATCAGGAATTTTGCTGCTGGAATGGCAAGATCAAGGTTTGAAGCAGTAAACACTGAATTATGGTTGTCATTCATTTGTTAAGCTTTCTCTGGCCTGATTTAGCTGGCAGCAGATTCCAACGGGCTTAAGAAGAACAATTGGTAAAAAAAATAAAATTATAAACTGCGAGAGGCTAAACTGAACACCAATTTAGCTCAATAAAGCTCTTTATGGATAAATAACAGCAAAGAGCCACTGATTCTTGCTCTGGGCTATTATTGATTTGGAGAGGTCTCCCATATATCAATCAATAGGGAGGTTTGGCTGAGAGAGTTTTACTACAAAGGGAAATGGACTGCAAAAGTGACCTGAAAAAAGAGGAGCTGGAGTTAGGTCTCTCAACATGGAACGTTTCATAAAGTTGTGTTTCCACAAGAGACTGCAGATGCAATTAAAATGAAAGTTTGCTTCAGACTTGAGATGAAAAAAGCAAATACTTGGGTGTTATTTGGGTAGTGCAGCTCGGCTGTGCAGGGTGCGCTGCTCCTGGGCAGAGCAAATTAATTGAGATCCCACTTCCAGCAAAAGATTTCCCTGGCAGTGCCCAAGGCCAGGCTGGATGGGTTTGCACCACCCTGGGACAGTGGGAGGTGTCCCTGCCATGGCAGGGGTGGCACTGGGTGCTCTTCGAGGTCCCTTCCAACCCAAACCATTCCATGAGGGATAAAAAGCACTTAGTGACGTTTCCAGAATGAGAATGAGAACTTAGAGCAGGTGAATTGCAGGATAACTCCAGTTATCCTGGAGGTGGAAAGGGGAGCAGGAGTGATGCTGGATGATTTCCAAGCTCTGACTGAGCAGCGTGTGCTCACAACCCTTTGTTATAGAACAGAAACTCGGGTTTATTTTAATCAAGGCCTTGCTGGAGTTGCTGAGAATGCCTGGAAATCCATGCAGCGATTCCCACACCTTCCTTGTCCCTCACTCTCCTGCACAGCTGGAATCTGATTATTTCCAGAGCTAAATAAATCCCTTGTGCCTCTCACTAGGAGAGGGGAACGATGGTGGCTCTGCCAAGGTTTGGCTTTGTGCTCCTCAGAGCTGCTCATTCCACAGGGAACAAAAATCCTCCTCTTTCCCTTCTGTCAGCAAGGAGCTGGCTCCAACCCAGCCAGTTCTGGTTCTTCTTGAACAAAAGGTTAATTCTGAGCACTTCAGTTTCTAAAGAAGTTCTGGGGTCTGTTTGTTCTCACTTTAGCAGTGCAAACTCTCCTCTGTGATAGAGCCCCAAAGGGCCTGGTCAGAAAACACTGCTGGTACTGAACACCTTCGAGTAAAGAGAGCTGCAACAATTAGAAATGCCAGCTTTAAAGTTTCTTACTTAATAGAGGGAGTACATCAGTCCAGCAGAGGAGAATGTTCAGGGAAACACCAAGATCCAGCAGCGGCGGAGGCTCAGGGCAGCTCCCACCTTTCAGGAAATGTGTTAGAAACTGATTTTGGGGTACCTGGAATTCTTGGCAATTACAGTTCATCCAGAAATGTTGAAAAGGAGTTTTTTAAAGCTAAACCAGGCGCATGTAACTATGCAAAAAAATGAGCCTGGGGTGTATTTTAAAGGATTGAAGAGTGCCTGAATTAAGGTGATGTGAAATTCCATTTGTTTTCTTATCATGCCGTGCCTCACTTATTAAAATACAGGCTGGTTTATTGATAATAACATTGAATACAGAAAAAAAGTCTGATTTTTTTTTTTTTTTCTATCCAAGTGCTCCTTCTGCAGGGGCCTGGTCTCCTCTGCCATCTCTGCTGGTTTGGGGAGCTCAGGTGAAGAAGGCTCAACCCAAGCCATGAACTTCTGTGCAAATCAGACCTTTGCAGTGCCCAAAGAACACACCATGGAGGAGGAAACTGCTTGAGGGTTGGTGTCAGATCTCTGAGGCCGCTGATAGATGTGGAAATGCTGGAAATGTCTGTTCCTGTCCGTGCATGAGAAGGGCAAGGGAGGTTTTTCTCCTTGCATTGATCCCACAGCTGGGAGTCAGCAGGAAAATAATAAACATCTCCTCTTCCAGTCTCTCCTGAGCCCTGCTATAGGTCAGGCCATGCTTCAGTCCCAAACAGAGCAGCAGAATATTTATGGACGCTCGTGGAAAGAATGGATAATTATTTCTCAGTCCTGCTGTAGTATTTATAAGCCCTTCTCCCGGAAATGTAGTGGAAATGGAGAAAAATGTTACTGCAAAGCAGCTGTGAAATCCCATTTGCAGTTGTAGCTGCTCAGGATTTTTTTGCCTGACGATTCTGTTCCAGGAGTAGCCTCTTCTGTACCCTGAGTGGTGACCTTTCTCTCCAGCATGAACTTTACAGTGCTCATTTCCCTGCAAAGCTAATAAGGAAATAGATACCAAAAAAACCTGCTTGTAAATTCCTGTTTTATCCTCTGTCCTCAGCAAGGACATTTCATCATCCACATTAGGGGGAATATCTTAATTTTGCAACGTGTTTGAGGGTGGAATTGTGCTTTTCCCCTGATGTGTTGGTACAGACAGGCTCAAGATGAGGAAAAAAGAAAAATCTGGTGTGAATTTGTGTTTGAGCCTGGTCCACTAAGAAAAGTTTTCCATCTAAGGGGCACTAAAGTGTTCTGGAATTTGCTGCCGAGGCACTAATGAACCATGTGAAAAGGTGGAAATTCAGTTTTTTTTTTTTTTTTTTAATGCCTGAAGGGTATCACAGCTTTGGGGCACTCATCTCTGAGTGTGCCCTGATTTCCAGCAGAGCCAGATATTTATTCCCTCCAACCTCCACATTCCACTGGAATCCCAGACTCTTAGGACTCCTTTCCAAGCAGTTCTGTCATTATCCCAGTAATCGGGGCACAAGTGGGAAGGTGAGCAAGGCACAGCTCTGATCTCAAATTGAGATTATCCATCACAATTTAGTCATTATGGGCTTGCAGGAAAATCCTTGGCCTGCAAATATTTGCTGCTTTTCCTGCAGAACACTGAAGTTCTCCAGCACTTCAGAGTTGGGAATCATTAAATGGGTGTTGGGTTTTTCTGTTTGGTTTTTTTTTTTTTTTTTTTTTTGTTTTGTTTTGTTTAGGATTGCAGGAATGTTTGGATTATTTGCCTCTCCAGAGAATTTTTAATGGGAGTGTTTCCTTGGTGGGGGCAGATAAAGACAGGAAAATGTCCTTTATCTTACAAAGTCTTTTGGAGTCAGAAGTGTCTAACTGAGGCAGAAGGTGAATTTTAAGGGAGATGGGAAATGTTGTAGCAAACTGAGAGCTATTTTCATTGCAAATTGCAGATTGCTCCCACAGCAAACCTGGACATCATCTGGTCATGTGTTAACAGACCTCTGCTGATGGGGAACAATCCGGGGTGTGGGGTGACAGCTCCATGCCCAGGCTGGAAAATCCCTGCTTTATTCCTGGCCTGAGCTGGGAATTGCATCTTGGAGCATCCCGAAAGCCAAGAAAATCCCAGTTCAGCTCAGAGCAGCCTCCAGCCCCAAACCCTTCTGTCTCCCCCCCCCCCCCCCCCCCCCCCCGGCAGTGTCAAGAGGGCGGGAGGTGGAAGGGAACAAAGTCTGGATGCTCAATGGGATTTTACTGGGATTTTCTAACAGGAGTATCTGAGGATTCTCTTCACATGTGGCCTTCTGGAGCCCTCTGGTTCCGTATGTCTGGAACCTGCAGAGCTCGGCAAATCCCACTTTAAATTGTGAATTTCCAATTGGGAATGCCTAGGGACAAAGGCTGGTTACAGTAGGGACTTTACCAGTGGCTAATTAATTGTATAAACGCATTAAGTGCTGATAGGCAGAGGGAGAGAGTGGCTGGAATGAATAAGAATTAAAGGTAAATTATCAGCCACAGCTCTGAGCAAACCCAGACTGAGAAACAGTGATTTAATCTCTGCTGAGAGGTGCTGGGCACAGCCTGCCCTGCAAAACTGCTGGGGAAACTTCTGTGCTGACAAATTAAGGAACAATTCCAAGTTGGGTTTTGTCCTGTTTTTCTTATTTTTCTCTAATCCTTGTTTTAAAACTAAAGCAAAACCCCCACCACTGTCAGTTCTCTTGCCACAGGAAGATGCTTTGTGATTACCACACATCCCTCATGTTTATTTAGCTCAATAAACAACACAAAGGCAGCTTGTAGGAAATGAATCCTCCCTGCATTATCTTGTTATCTGTATTTCCTCTGGAAGAAAGAGTGCTGGAATTACTGTGTGTGCATTTTGAATTATAATATAAATCAGCTTGCAAGAGGAAAATAATTGGTTTCCCCACACACCGGATTCATGCTTTTCTAGGTTCTGTGTTTAGGCTGCAGGATTCAGAAGGAATACTGAATTTCCTTGGTGTTAAAAGCTGACTTTATGGGCAGATGGAATATTCAGTTAGCTGGGAATTTATCAGCTCCTTCAAGAATAAAATAAGATCTTGAAGAATAGAGCAGTAAAAATGTCCATGTGAAGTTTCCCCTGCTGAAACAAGGCACTGCTGTCACTTTTTTTTTTTTTTTTCATTTGGCTCATTCCTAAGCAAAACACCAAAGTCCTCTCAGTAGCAAAGCCAGCAAGGGTGGCAGTGGTGGAGAGAAACCGGGACGAGCATTTGGTCCTTTTGAAAGTGCCTCGATTTTCTCAAAACTTGAAACTCTTTGCAGAAGAAAGTGATGGGCAAATATTGACAAGATCCCATCCCTGGCTGGGGACTGTGCTGCTTGTCAGGAGTGTGAATGTTTCCAGTGGAGGATGGTGTTGCTTTGGGAGGGTTTATTAGTTTCTCAGGGTGGTGGGCTAAGAAAAACATTCTTTTTTGTAGGAAAAATGCTCTGGGAAGTAATTTCAGGTTTTATTTCTGAAGCAGAAGCACTTCCTGTGGCTTTCTGAGATTTTACAGTGAAGCACCAACTCTCTTTTTATTATTGAGTCTGAGGGGATGAAGATTTTTGGGTTCTGTCTTCTTCAGCCTTTGCCTTGGTAGGGAAGCTGAAAACACCTTCCAGTCCCTTTTCCCAATCCCCTCTCCAGCTCTCTTGGAGCCCTTTTGGGCATTGGAAAGAGCTCTAAAGTCTCCTTGGAACCTCCTCTTCTCCAGGTAAACATTCCCAGCTCTCCCAGAGCAGAGTAGAGCAGAAACTGAACCAGTTCCTCAAGACTCAGCACTTATTAATTAGAAGATGAAGTAAATAAGTGCTGCACCGTGAAGGTTTGGATGCAGATAAACGTGTAAAGGTGCCAAGAATAAACTAATTGAAACAGAATTACACCAAACATTTGCCTCTTATCAAGTGGGCTCAGTGTTTGTTGTGAGCCCTGGCAGAGGGGATGTTTAATATCTGAGCCACTGCTTGCAGGGAAACACTGGGACCAACAAAGAATCTGAGCCTGCAAGTGCCTTAGCACTTCAAAATGTCATTGAAAGTCACTCCACGAGCTGAGGACTAAATATATATTGTGGCTCTCCAGGCCAGCTTGCTGTGGGATGTGCATGGAGCTGTGCATTCAGAATATCCTACACCTCAAATTTGGGGTGTAGCGCTGCTTTGCACCAGAGGAACTAGGGAATATCCTGAGCTGGAAGAGACTGACAGTATTTCCTAATATTCCTAAGTATTAGCTTCATCAAGGACACCAAGAAATGAAGGTATGGAGGAGCTCTGTTAATGAAATGAGATTTTTGAGCAGGGTGCAGTGAGAGCAGCTCCCCACCCCAGCCTGGGGTGATCCCAGAGATGACCCAAGCACGGATCAGCTCCAGGAAATGTTCCCATGGAATATTTCCTATGGAATCCAGGCCGTTCTCAGAGGCTGTCTCCAAGTGAAGACACAGTTCAGTGCAATTATCACCTCCCCAAGATCATTTAGTGTGAGCACAGATAACTAATCAGCCACACTTCACCGGGCCGCAGAAACCATCCCCTTCACTTAGAGCCAGACTAAGAAAATATTCCCATTTCCAGGAAAACCAGGTTGGGTTTGCAGTTGTGGGGACTTCACCAAGAGAAGAAAGAAAGAAAGAAAAAGAAAGAAAGAAAAAGAAAGAAAGAAAGAAAGAAAGAAAGAAAGAAAGAAAGAAAGAAAGAAAGAAAGAAAGAAAGAAAAAGAAAGAAAGAAAGAAAGAAAGAAAGAAAGAAAGAAAGAAAGAAAGAAAGAAAGAAAGAAAGAAAGAAAGAAAGAAAGAAAGAAAGAAAGAAAGAAAGAAAGAAAGAAAGAAAGAAAGAGAAAACTGCTGTTGGAATATGAAATTGCATTAAGCTGTGATTAAAAATTAATCCGACTTGTCATTGGAAATGGTTGGAAATGAATGGTGAAATCCTTACAGGAATACATTAAAAGGTTGCCGCTGTCAATTTATTATGGATTAAGTTTCATTATCAGATAAGTCCATAAAACCAACTGGCTTTCAAGAGTTAAATTTCCACCTTCCAGGATTTTTCCCACCTTGTTTATTCCTTCAGCTTTTATATTGATGACTTCACCTCTATCTGTGTTTGCAGAAATTTTTGAAGTCCCATTTCCCCCCTGTTCTTTTTCCAATCCTTTTCCTTGCTTGCTTTCCTGGACTTTTTTCCTCTTTTTCCTTTTTGCTCATTTTCCTCCCTACATTTTCAGTTCCCGGGATGCCGTTTTTTTAGACACTTGTTCTGATTTTTCCAGGCCTTTATTTAAGCTGCTTAAAGTCTCTCATACCCTTTACTGAAGCCAAATCTTTTGATTTTATATTTTATCTGACCAAACACTAAACCTAAATCATACTAAAATGTATTTAAATCTCTTCTTTCATCTTTGTCAACTCTTGATGTTTTGAAGATTAGGCGACAGATCTTCCAATTTGATAAATAATATTCTTTAAAAATGCATTTTAAAATATATATGAAACATTTAATCAGAGGCAGATTTTTATTGCATTGTTCTCTTTTTCCTGTTATTTGTATGTCTTCCTATGTATGTTGAAAAATACTCATTTTTACAACTGTTCCTCAATGTCCTTGTGAGTTTTTAAGGTCTGTGCTCATGCAGAAATGAAGTCATTCTTCTCTTCTTTTTCTTTAGTTAATTTTAAAATTATTTTTATCCTATTTATTAAACATTTAAGAAACATAAGGAAAGCCCATGAAATAAATAGCTGATCCTTACCAAAATATTTTTTATTATTAATGAGATGCACAAAATGCAGACATTTGCTGCGCTATGAATCTTGAAAAGTGCTTATAAACATAATATTTATCTCTAGATTTCTCCTGAATCAGTGTTTTATGGTAATTAAATGTGAGTAATGGTGATTTGCTGAGTTAGCTTTCAAATTTTGAATCACCTAAACCTAAATTTCAGTTATTAATGTTTTTTTTCTCATGAGCTGCTTCCATGTGCAATCTCTGTGTTATCCCAAATCCCTGCTGGTGTTTGGAAAGGATGTGCCCCCCCTCAGCTGGGAGCAGTGCTGTCAGAAATGAAATTAAAATGGAATTTTTTATTTTATTTTATTTTATTTTATTTTGGTCTCTCCCTGCAATTCTCAACTCTTCCCGCACTATCACCCTCTGCTTTGGAAAAGTGAGGTTGGAACAGAAAATTCCTTGAGGATATTTTGTGCCTGCCAATTTCAGGGGATGGAACTGGCTGGTCCTAAAGTCCTTCCAACACAAACCATTCCAAAATTCTATTTTAATTCAAATTTCTCTTCAAAAATACCCGATGGGAAAACATCTTATCCCAAGGGAATAAAAAAAAAAAAAAAATTGAAAATCAAACCAGCTGGGAAAAAATATCAGCAAAACATATTAAAAGAGATTAATTTGGGGGGGGCACATTCAGAATAATCCAGAAATGGCATCTTTGAATTCAGTCATGTGTCTCAAACCAACAGGAAAAGCTCTCAGGTCTGGTGCTTACAGAGCACCCATTTTTTTCAGTGAAATATTGACCTTTTCCAGTGCAAATCATCAAATCATTGCCTTATCTCACAGAACTTGTTAATTTTGGGAGGAAATATTGATAATAATTAACATAAGCTGATAAAAATTGATCAGAAATTGATAAACTATTACTACTTAAGGGAGGAGCAAAAAAACCCCCACAATGTTCTAATGATTTTTTTTTTCTGATAACACAAGAAAATACATTTTAAAATCATTGTTAACGACCTGCAAAGTCCTTCTTTTATTAGAGTTATAAATTATTAGCATGGTCTTAAGACAGATACTAAATTATGGACTGCATCTTTAGCCAATACTACATTCCCATGCTCTGGAAACATTTTTCATATCACTTTCCGTGGACAAATGTGTTACAGGAGCCAAAGTTAAATCTCATTTACAATCTTTTGCTCGGAGACAAAAGAAACTCCAGTTTTTCAGTGAAAATCGAAATTCTCTCGATGTATTTACCACAGTGTTTGCTCATCAATCTGCATCAATCAAGGAGGTTGAGCCTCTTGAGCAGAGCTGAAAAACAATTGTATAATAGCACTGTAAAATAGATGTTTTAGGGATTTTTTTTTTCTGGTGGTTTGGTTGGAGTTTTTTTTGTTTGTTTGTTTTTGGGATTTTTTTTTTTTTTGGTGTGTGAGTTTCATCTGGGGCTGAATTTATTCCAAGCAGAATTTGAGCTGTTTATTGCTACCCTCACCACCCCCCTCCTTTTCATCAGCTTTGCAGAGGTCTTTGCTTTTCCTTTCTGTGTTCTCTTTTTAAGGTAAAAAATATTTCATTTTCTCCTCGTTCTTCAGAGCGATTTTAGGAGCAAATACTGAAAATAATTACCACAAGCTGCTAACAAATGTTCAGCAATTGATAAACCACTGCCACGTAAGGGAGGAGCAAAAAAAAAAAAATCATTCTCATTATTTTATTATTTTTTTTTCCTTTTCTGATAATACAAGAAAATACATTTTGAAATTCTTTAGATTCTTCAGTGCGATTGTGTCAGATTGATCAGGGGCTGTGCATCCCGGTGAGCCCTTTCCACCCCAAACCCAGCCTGGCTGAGGCAAGATTTCATTGTTTGCTGAGGCTCCTGCTCAGTTTTTTGGCCTCCTTCAAGGTTTAATTCATTGCAAGTCAAGCGCTGCTCTTTGAAGTTGTCATTTTAATGAGTGCTGCGAGTTTCATGTTGTTGCAGTTAGGATCTGTTTATCAAAAAACCCCACGAAACATCTTAAATTTAGTCTTGCTTATTGAACTGTGGCTAAAATCATCATCGTGCAGCATTCGGGGTCATGTTGAAGGTTCTTCTGAGCTCTGAGGGAAATTTCTGACCCATAAACCAGAACACATCTGATTTTTATTTCTTACATTTGCACTGTAATAAAATTCAGCGACAAATGAGGAGAGGACAGATCTGTAAATGAATAATGTGGGAGCTCAGAGAGTGCCAGGGCAGAATTTGTCTCGTTTCATATTTCCATTTTTCACTTTTGCAATTCCATGGCCCTTCTGTCAAGCCTGGCAGATCCTGATGATTGTCCAGGAGATTTAAACTTTGATTTTCATTCAAATCTACCAAGTTTTTATGTTTCTTTAACTGTCTCCCAAAATCTTGATCTGGCTGCTAGTGAAGCAATGACTGATGGTGTCTTTAATTAACTTTCAATCTCCAGCCTTCAGACTGAAAAAAATATCATTCTGTTAGATGACTTTTCTAATGAACATATCTAGTTCTGTGTCAGTAAATATCTATTTTCACTTCTGTGCTGAATAATCACTGCTGCCAGCTTGTTTGGAGAGGAATCAAAGTGATGTCCCTCCAAATAACACAAATCATCGGTGCCTCAAACCCACAACGTGCTGAATTTCTACCAACAAGTTGCTTCTTGTGTCTCCTGAAATATTTCCCATCCCATAAATCAAATATTAGCACAACACCAAGTTGTGGCAGCCCCACCACCTCCTTAGGATGAAACAAAAATAATTTTTTTTTTTTTTGCAGATGCTTCGAAGTGTGTGAGGCAAATCTCATGGCTGAGATGGTTCAAAGGAGGCTGAGGGAAATAAAAGCACTGAGGTGGGAGCAAATTCTAAATGTTAGAGCTCTTTAATATTAATAATTCTTTGTTTTGAGGAGCTGACCAACCATGTGAAGACACACACACACAAAAAAATCTGTAATTATTTCTGTATCCTGCAAATAATTTGGATAGTCTGTGGCCACCTGATTTTTATCAAGGAACACTCAGTACCCTAAGTAGTGCTGATCTTAAAAGATGCAGTGCATAAATCCCCACTCCATGCCATCCTTTATGACTCCGTGCTAATAAAAGGAATCCTGAACTCCTCAGTGCTGCTGTAAATGTTTTCACACAAAGTGATGTTTATCCCCATTTTTTTCCTGCTGTCACAAACTGTGCGTGCGGAACGAATAACAGAACTCGGAGAATCGCTGCAGATGTGAAAACTTCATTCCCGTGGCTCAGAATTTTGGGTTTTGGCTCATTGAGCTGAGCCCTGGTGCCCTTTTTCTGGCAGAGCCTCGTGTTTGCTGCCCCAGCTCAGGAGTATCCCATCAGTCACATTCCACATTCACTGCTCCAGCACACCCACATTTACATTCCCTTCCTCCCATTAACGTGCTTCCAATAATTTATTTTTTTTATGTTATTTTGGAGAATTTGAGTTCATTCTCATTCACATCTCTAATGTCTCTACTTGCTGTATTTGATTTCCTATTTTCATTCGGGTGAAATTTGCTGATTTTCCCTCCTATTTTTTTTCCCCATATCATTAGTGAAGATAAGAAATAATTTA
Source organism: Cinclus cinclus (assembly GCF_963662255.1). NCBI lineage: Eukaryota > Metazoa > Chordata > Aves > Passeriformes > Cinclidae > Cinclus > Cinclus cinclus. The sequence continues at coordinate 2,585,651 of NC_085055.1, forward strand.
TCTCTCTGGGGGAATGCATTACAGCAACTGCATCAGTCATAGTATAGAAGTGATTTTTCTTTTTTCCCTTTTGGGGTCCAGGGAAGGTAAAACTCTCAGAATAAAAACCCTGGAGATTAATTTGTAATTTGTGGGCTGAAGAATGAGGATTTGAGTCACAGCTGACCAGATGCCTTTAGAATCAGAGAATCATTAAGGCTGGAAAAGACTTTCAAGATCATTAAGTCCAACCTTTGTATCTGCAGTTAACAAGGTGAGTTCTGGCTAAAATATCCAAGGTGTTAGATATCCATTTAAAAAATCCATTTTTTCCATTGTTAGATGTAATTACCTTCCTTCTTTACTGTACAGAATTGTCTTTTTTGAGTACATATTTTTATTAGCAATTAGAGAAACACATGTAGCAGCCCAAAATATGAAAGATTTAGTATAAAATATGAAAACCTCATAGCCTTAGTGAAATAAATTTAAGTATAGGTTGATATAACACAGAACTTTGGGATTAACATGATAAATTTTTGTTCTAGAACTCTACGTTTGGCCTAGGAAAGATAAAAAAAAAAAGAGGAAAAATGCTGCAAGAGAAATCTGAATTTTGCTTAGGAATTATTAAAAAAAATGGGGAAAAGGGTGCCTGTACTGGAGATTCAGATTGTACATTCAATGCACTTCAGAGTTGCAAAATCCAGACTTAAATAGTTAATTTATTCCACATTACCTTTTAAAACTCATGAACAGCAAAGATATTTCTCTCCAGTTTACTACAGAGCTGCTACTTCAGGTCATGAATCTCCTTTGCTTTAGTTATAAGGTTCAGGAATTCTTGATCATAACCTTCAAATCTGATTTTTTTTTTTTTTCACTTTCTCCTCCTGTCTTTCCTGTTTCTCCCCCCCTCCCAAAGAATTGCTGTTTTCTCAGTATTCTCTAATCTCAAATGTCATTGTAAATCATCCTTCCAGTGTCTCATTCCTCTTTCCTCTGGCTCCTTCCACAATGCACTTATTAAATACAACAACAACAATAAATTATCTCCACTCCTCTGTATAAATCACAAACACTTCTTTTGGTCAGGTTTTGTCAGCAAACCCTGCAGCCTCTTCTGTCCTGCTCTCCAAAATTTCACTGCTGGCTCCCCTCTGCCGTCCCCTTTCCCACCACCCCATCCCTGCTCCAGTCTCTTCCCTACAACTCCTTTTCCTTCTTCACAATATTCACCCCTGAGTATTTGTTTCAGTGTGTCATCTACAGGGAAAATCCTCTTAAAATTCAGATATTCCAGCTTAAAATTGCTCTGCTCTTGAAAAATCTTTGGCTGACGTCAAGGAAAAATATTTGTGCAGGCTGGAATATGGGAGAAGTTTTTCTCTTGTTAGTTGCTGTTGTAAGTTCTGAATTACTGTGATTAAATTTTAAGAACGATAAATTGGATCAGCCTAAGGATTTTTTGTTATTTCAACAAAGCCAAAACCTGAAGAAGTGACAGCAACCCAGGCTAACAAATAGAAACAATAGCTTTAATTGGAATAATTCATTAGAAGCAGAAACCCAATGTGCATTTTGTATGAAGACAGGAACAATGTCCAAAGCGCTGCTGTTCACATTCCGAGATAAATGCAAAAAAAACCCCCAAGTATAAAATTTAAATCACAACATTCTTCCAGAACTCCATAAACCCGAGTTCCTGCAGGGCTCTGTGTGTGTTACAAAGGATGCCTCATTACATCTCCCAGTTTGAGGCAGGTGTTTGTTAGATTGCTTTTGATGCTGGTGTTTGGGCATTCATTTGAATCCAAGCTGCAGCTCTGGAAGCACCACCCTGAGTTTCCCTGTGGCTTCTGCAGAAGGAGCTGTGGCTCTAGCACCAGTGAGCATTGGCTGAGAAAAATCTGCATTTTCACTTCTCTTACCAGGCCTATTTTTACTTATTTTTGACTTTTGGGTTGAAAACCCTCCACAAACTCTCAGCCCACCCCCCCCCAATTTTTCCTTGTCTGCCTCTTGTTTTTCACATCTGGGCCCATCCATTCTTTCCAACCAGAATTTGGGAGGGACAGGAGAGGCAGTCTGGGGTGGCAGCCCGAGGCTGTGTCCTGTCCATCCTTCCTCTCTTATTTCATCAGAAGTTCCCACCACAAAGAGGAGCCCCATGGATGAATCTGCTCCACCACATCCATGGGAATCTGTCCCATTTTTATCAGGGCCAGCTGGTGTTTCCTTGGGAGGCTTGGAGACATCTGTGGCTCTTCTTCACCTGCTCCTGGGCACTGCCAAGATGATTTCACCAGTTTATTGAAAACTGGTTTTTGGGCTTCCCCATGATTGGCTGGAGCGTATCCAGGGAAGGAACAGAGCTGGGAAAGGGCTGGAGAATTCCCGAGGTAGCTAGGAAAGGGTTTGGAGAATTCCTGAGGTAGCTGGGAAAGGGTTTGGAGAATTCCTGAGGGAGCTGGGAAAGGGTTTGGAGAATTCCTGAGGGAGCTGGGAAAGGGTTTGGAGAATTCCTGAGGGAGATGAGAAAGGGCTGGAGAACTCCTGAGGGAGATGGGAAAGGGGCTCATCCTGGAGAAAAGAGGAATCACAGGGTCCTTGTGGCTCTGCACAACTCCCTGACAGGAGGGGACAGCTGGGGGGGATCTGGGATCTTATCCCAGGGAACAGGGACAGGAGCAGAGGGAACAGCCTCAGGCTGGGCCAGGGGAGATTTAGATTGGATATTAGGGAAAATATCTTCCCTTAAAAAGATGATCAGGCACTGGCACAGGTGCCAGGGCAGTGGTGGAGTCACCATCCCTGGAAGTGCCCCAAGGACTGGATGTGGCACTGGGGGCCCTGGTTCTGTGGCACTGCTGGGTTAATGCTTACACTTGATGACCTGGGAGATGTTTTCCAGCAATAACAATCCTGGGCTGACCATGGACAGCAGCCAGCCTGTGACCTTGAGCCAGCAACCAGGTCTGAACCTTCCCTTCAGTTTTCCCTATTTCAGTGCAGGGCAGATTCACCCATCGCACCTTTGCCTCTAATTAATGCACTCTTGCCTCTGCTTTATTGAGTTGGATCAGTTGATGAACAGGCCAAGGCCTGTTGGGTTATCAGGGAAGATGAACCACTCCAAAATCCAGGCATGGAGGATTTCCAGCACGGTCTGCTAGTTAAAAACTCCCTCAGAAAACCCCGTGCTCTCCTGAGCGATCCCAGCAGTGAATAGAGCCCAGACATGCTATTAGCTATTTACTTTACATGTTTTACCAGGTTTTAAAGTTAAAAGCAGTGAATTTAAGAAGAAAACGGCCTTTAGAAGTGCTAGGAATTACTAAGTAATGCTACTGAATTAGTTAAAAGCAAAGGATCTTCTTCCCCTTGCTTTGCATTTTTGTGGCTCTTTAGACCAACAGCATCTCAAAGCAAGCTGTGTATAAAGTACTTCAGAATGAAGGTGCTGATATTTAATTCCTCCTTGTGCTGATGTGAATTATCCTTCAGAGCTAAAGGTGATGAAGTAGCCACCTGTGAATTATAAGCAGAGGGGAATGGCAAGCTGTTTTCAGTGTGTGTATTTCTCCAGGCCAGATTGCTGCTGTGTCTGACACTCTCCTCAGGTGTTTTTGTGTCTCTCTTTTGGGCAGGTTGTGTTTTTCCCACAACACAGATGGGACCTGAGGTACCATGAGGTTAAATGACTTCCCTGATGTGACATAGGAAGTCTGGAGCAAAACCAAGAGCTGAACTGAGCTCAGCTGAATTCCCCCTCAGTTTAGTGCCTCAATCCCAAAATCATGCTGTAAAATATAAGCCAGGAAAATTGGAAGAAGTATGAAATGCTTTTTGTTGTTGTTGTTGTTGTTGAAATGATTTGATTTTTGGGAACGAGAAGGAGAAATTGGCCAGAGCAATGTGTGAATTTGTGTTTGCATTCTTCCCAGGGCTCCCGGAGGTCCTGGGTGCATAAAATCCCACGCTCATATGCTCTGTCAGATAATTGAAAGTACAAGCAGGTAATTAAGTTCCAACTTATCCCATTAGTAAGTGCATATCCAGGATCAGATCTATATTCCCGCCTGCCCAAGGCTCAAAGGTTGCCCTGTAGGAACATCTGACTGCATCACACACTAAATAAAGCTGTTGCCACAGCTTTTGCCAACATTTAACTTCCCACTCTCTGTTCGAACCACAATTCTATAGGACAGCAAAAATATTGTGCATTAATGCCATGGAAATCCATGCCAAAATATTATCTCTATTATATATGTAAATACATGCATTAAGTGACCCTTTAGAGCAATTGCACTTAAAAGAGATCATGTTTAAAATGCTCCCAAATGGAGAAATTAATACTTCTATCCTCCTTGTGCTGCTGATTCCCCCTTCAGCGTTGATGCTAATGAAGAATTAACCCATGAAGAGTGAGTAGGATGGAAGCAGAAAACCTCATTTTACTGCTTGTATTTTTGCTATTTTAAAGTTAAAATTCTGGCTAAAAGTCAAAAATCACAGATCTGTCATTTTTTTATGCTGAAGGAAGGAGCTGGAGCCAGAAGTAAAAGTTCTTGAAGTTCATAGTTCATTGGAACAGGCTCAATCAATTATGTTATTTTAATAGATGAGCCAAGAGGATATTTAAAGTGTCAATTTGAGAACTTCTATTGTATAATTTACACCAGTTACTTATTTCCAAGCCATTCTTTCCCCTTGCTCCACTTTCCTTTGGATCCAGCCCAATCCGGCAGCCTTTCCTCCCACGGCTGGTTCCAGATTCCCATTCCCACAGGAGGATTCTTTCCCCATTCTCCCAAGTGTGCCAGGCTGGTTGCATGGGCTGATCCATGGCTGGTGATCCTTGCAGGCTCAGGGAGCTGGGGATGTTCTGCCTGGAGAAGAGGAGGTTGTGTGGAAACCTCAGAGCAGCATTGGAAGGGAAGAGGGACTGAAGAGGGACTGAGAGATGGCTTCAGAAAGAGAGAAGATGAGTTTAGATGGGATTTTGGGAAGGAGTTGTTCCCTGGGAGGGTGGGCAGGGCTGGCACAGGGTGCCCAGAGCAGCTGTGGCTGCCCCTGGATCCCTGGCAGTGCCCAAGGCCAGGCTGGACAGGGCTTGGGGCAGCCTGGGATGGTGGAAGGTGTCCCCTCTGCTATTTAAGTTATCTGGTCTCATTTCATTGTTTTTAATTAAAACAATTATTTTTATTTTTTTTTTTTAAGAAGGCAGGCTTGGCACAATGGCAAGAAAAGTGTCTGTTCTCTGGGGGGGTTTACAAAACTATTATAAAGCCATACTGAGTTTAAAAGTGCTGCTCCAACAGAGCATGCATTTCAAATTTGAAAACTCAGCTTTAATTGTACAGACAAAATGAGGACCAGGCGAGAAGAAAAGCTCATTCCTGAGACACTGAAACAGGGACTTGATCTTTTAATGATCTCCTCTGACCTGGGCCAAGCTAAGATGATTCAGAGACCAGATTTTCACATCTTTTCTGAAAAGCTCAGACTTTGGTTTGGCAAAGCTGTGCCATGGTGCTTCCAAAGGCATTAATCCCTTCTTTCAATGAGAAAGAAAAGACTTGCATTTTGAAAAAAAATAAATATTTGTTTATTTATTTGCCATGTAGAAAGTGTTACCCGCCCTTGCCCTAGGCTGACATTTTAATTTAATGTATTTGTCTCTCTCTCTTTGTCTTTGGACCTTGTAAAATGAGGTTCTTACCCCAGTTAAACTTTTATTGCTGTAACACTGAGCAAGTAGTACCTGCTTGGAATTAAAGATACTTTGGAATGAGGCAGAATCTAACTTATAATGGAGACTTACTATGAACCTTCCGATGATATGAAAATTAAGAGTAAAGAATAGCTCTGTGCTGACTCAAAGTAATTTTTGATTGTAGCTTTTGTCAAGTCACAGCATAAAACATCACAATGGTAATGAGTAATCTTCATTAAAGATGCAAATCTGTGTGTGGTTTTCCAAAAGGTTAATAATTCCAGGGAGAAGTTTATGCAACTGTGAGCTAACATGCCACGTTTCTTCCTGTGACATTTGGAAAAACCAGGAACTGAATCCCAATAACAGCTGTCTCCTGGAAAACAAACAGCTGCTTGGCATGAGTTGAGGCTCCAGACCCATATATTATGGGTAATAAATATCCCCATTTGTGCACAACTGGCTGACTCCTGCAATGAGCACTCAGGTGGATAATTGCATTGTCCTCCTTGGGATTGCAACAGAGCTACCAGATGAAAATCCAGCTGCTTCCAGTGTTTTTAAGGAGAGAAACACAAACCTTCAGCCTTACTCCCGCTTCCGCACTTGTGGCCAGAGTTCCAGGAGGAGTTGAACATCCAGAGTGGTAAAAACTCTTTATTTACTCATTTAACCCAGGGCACCAAGGGATGCTGAGCTGTTCTTCTGACACTGAACCCAAATCCACAATTCCTGGAAAACCCTTTAAAGCTTCCCAAGGTGCTGCCTGAGTATTTGGCTTTTGTCACTGAGGTGCTGAACCTGGTTCTAGGTTAAGCCTGGGCACTGAAAAGTCGTGAGAAATTAATCATTGCTTGTAGATGGGGTATTAGGGAAGAATTCTTCACTGCAGGGTGTGTAAAACTTTGGAAGTGGTTTCCAAGCAGGGATGGAATCACCATCCCTGGAAATATTCAAAAAACGTGTGGATGTGGTGCTTGGGGACATGGTTTGGTGGTGATCTTGGAAGGCTTTCCCATCTTTAATGACTCCATGGTTCTATGGGACAGGGCTGCTTTAGGTGTGCATGCTGACTCTTTTTCCATTATTATTCGGGATCTAAGAGGAAACAGAAATAATTTGATCACAATATTGCATTGATCTTGTAGGAAAAAAAGGAGAATATTCTGTATTTCCTTCCATCTGTTCAGTCCTGCTTTTTACAGAATATTCCTGAAGAATTCTCCAAGCAAAATTCAGTGTTCAGTTGCACTGTATTCAAAGCTGGATGGGAATGAGACAGAGGAAGGTATCTTGGAACCAGTCCCAGGCCAACCTAGAGACAAAACAATTTAGGATTTGGGCACCATGGTGTGAAAGTCTTCCCTGGGAGCCCCTTATCCCTACCTGGGCACTGGAAGAAAGATGCCAGGGTGAGTGGTGAGATCTGCAGCTGGCACAGCTGGAGCTGGGAAACAGCTTTGAACCAGCCTCGAGCAACTGAAATAAAATGTCAGGAGAAGAGAACTCCCAGGTAACAATTCCTTCCCAGTATCCCACCCATTCCTCTGGCAGTGGAAGCCATTCCCTGTGTCCTGTCCCTCCATCCTGTGTCCAAAGTCCCTCTCCAGCTCTCCTGGAGCACCTTCAGGCCCTGCAAGGGATTCTGAGCTATCCCTGGAGCCTTCTCTTCTCCAGGATGAATAACCCAAATATTCTCAGCATATTTTCAACCCCCTGATCATCTCCACAGCCTCTCCTGGCCTGGGTCCAGCAGCCCTTTGTCCTTGTGTTCTTTGGGGTTGCAGAGCTGAGGACAGCTGGCCCCTCTCTCCTTGGTCAGTGTCCACTGAGCGCTGTGTCAAGGGTGGTGAATGAGCAGAAAGGGTTTAAAACCCTTGGCCAGCCCATCTGGGGTGGACTAAAACATTGTGGAGAGCCCTAGAACCACCAGGAGATGTTTGGCTGTTCAGCTGGGGAGGGAGGTGGTGACAGCAGCCCAGCACTGCTGGGACACAGAGCTCAGAGAAGAAGCAAAAGCAAGCACAAAAGGTCAGACAGATCATTCCTCCTTCCTTTTAAAACTCATCCCAGACTCACTCTAATGTCCACAGCTTTTCTCTCACAGTGCCTGGGATGTGTCCATGCGCAGAACATGGTGTCCACGACATCTTCTGTCATTAACTGCTGCTCACAGGGATTAAAAACCCCTTCCAGAGCCACAGCAGGAGTCTGGAAGGACAGAAAACACCGCTTCAAAACTGCTTCTGGAACAAGCGAGATGAAAATCTGAGCAGCAGTCATTTAAATAATGACCAAGGTCATTATGTTTGGAAAAAAGTCACAGAGCTAATGCAGAGTGCTCCGGGCAGATTGCACATCCCAAGGGTTTGGCTTTATGGAATCTCTCAGTGCAACAACTGTTTGTGCCCATGGGGTTTCTTGTGCTGGCACATTTTATGGATGATGGTATAAAATGGGCCTGTGACATTATTTACACAGGCTGGAGCCCCTAGCAAACTACAAATGGGAGAAACATCATGGGTGGATTTGCTAATTTTTCACTAGGAAGAAAATTGGAATTTCTATGGAAAGGCATGATGTTTTGCTACTGGAGCTGTGATGTAAAATAGATCTCAAAGGGATTTGGGGGAATATTAAACTTTTGGTTACTCTGAGCCCAACCTGGCCTTGGACACTTTCCAAGGATGAGGAAGCTTCCGTGGGCAGCCTCCCCATCCTCACAGGGAAAAATTCCTCCCCAGTATCCCATCCAAACCAAATCTCTGTCACTGTGGGACCCTTCCCCCTGTCCTGGAACTGCATTCTCTTGGTGAAGATCCCTCTCTGCAGAAAAAGGGGACAATAGGAAAGGCGTTGGCTCCTGATGGATTTAAAAGGAAACATTGTCAGGAGAGAAGGCTGGAGAAGAGCGGGATGGGCTGGGGGAGGAAGGACAAACAGGAGGGGCTGGTCCAGAGCCCAGAGGGGTTGATGAGATTGATGGGCTCCTTCAGCATTATTCCTTCCTCAGGTGCTGCTCCTGACGGACAGATGGACAAAATGCACATTCCAGGGGAAGCCACGGTGGGAAATGTGCCCAGGAGTGCAGGTAGGCTGAGCCGGGGTCACCGGTGAGGGTCAGCCCCTCCTGTTCTGGGATTGCTGAGGAATCTGATGGTGTTCAACATGATATTAGTACAAGAAAATGATAAATCCTGAGGGTGGGAGCAGTGGGGTCAGTGGTGAGGGTCAGCCCCTCCTGTTCTGGGGATTGATGAGGAATGTGGTGGTGTTCAACTAGATATTAGTACAATAAAATGATAAATGCCGAGGGTGGGAGCAGCACCGTTCCCACATTCCCGTCGCAGCCGCTGCTTCTGCAGGGTCTCGCCTGTGAGAATAAAAACATTTGCTTGTGTGAGAAGGACAAACTAAGTTTGGAAAGAGTCTCCGAGGAGGCCTGAGTAGGAAGGAAGATGTTCGAGGTATTTTCTGGCTGGCTGGGCTCTCCGGCATGGCACAAAAAGCCACCAAACCCACCCAGACAGGAGGGGCTGGCAGAGCCACGCTGTTCCCAGTCTGGGATCTTAACACCGTGCCGCTTTCAAAAACCCTAAACCACTGAATTAATCACTGCCATACGAAAATGAGCCAGGGATCATTATTCCCGGGGATTGTTCCTGAAGGATATGCTGATTTCGATGAGCTGCTTACTAAACGAGCTGGGAAGAACAAGCTTGTGGTAATATCGAGCTGCCCAGGAGAGGTGATCAGCGGGAGGATAAAGTTATCATTAGTACTCTGCTTAATAATTTAAATTACATCATGAGTGAAGGTGTGAACAGGTAGATGCTCCTCAGCCGGCTGGACTCGGGCTGAAGCTTCTCCTTCCCCTCAAAACTCACAAAAAATGATATTTTACCTTCTTCGCGGTGTTTGCTTTGTTATTTATATATCTGGTTGTTTGTTTTTGTTTTTTTTTTTTTTTGGGGGGGGGGTTGCAGTTTTTTCTGGTCGCATCAAAATAATGCCTGGAAGGCAGGTTGGGAAAGTGAATCCCTTCAGGGGAAAATCCTGGATTTCCTTGGATTTCCTGAGTTCTTGGAGAAATCTGCGGAGTGTGACGTGATGCTGTGTCCATGTGGTGAGGTGGCAGATGTAGCTGCAGAGGACAGCTTTTACTTTTGTGTTTCGTTTTCATCTTCCTCCCTCTCAACTTCTGCGTGTTCTCTGCCGTTTTACCAAAGGGGTGGAAATCATGGAATGTCTCAGGTTGGAAGGGACCTTCTCAGAATTTCTCCTGTCCTTTGAAAAAATGCTTTGAGCTCCTCGTTTCTCTCTTACTTGACTCTTTTAAAAAGCCGCTTTCCAGACCTTGGGGTGTCACCTTCCAGACTGTTTGACTCTGAGAAAAATGACCTGCTTGGACTTTGTTTTCCAGCAATTCCCTGGGGATCTCCAGCTTTTCGGAGGTGTTGGGATCTCTGCTGTTGAGAGCGGTTTAAGCCACGCTTTAGCAGCTCCTTCATTGACTGGGACTCAGGTGCTAAATACGCCTGACCCATCACCTCGGCTTTTGCTCAGAACCCAACAGAAAGGCAGGGTTGAAATCCCCTGCACTTGGAGCGGGTTTGGCAGCCTAATGCGGATGTGCAGAGTATTTCTGATGTCCCCCAAATCCTCTTAAGTTCCACAGAGATGTCCTTTTGCACTTCTGACTGGAACAACAGCAAAGCACGGGAAATAGGATGAAAGGATACCTTAGAATAAAAGTGTGTATTTTAGAGGCTGGGAGGGTCTGGAGGTTACCTTTAATCTTAACCACCGCTGTTAAAACGTTGTCACAGGAGCTGGATTTTGCTGTTCTTTATTCTTGTTCTTCTTCATGCCTCCTGTGTGGAGACAGACTAATGAATAAGCTGATGACTTCTCCACTGACAACTGGCTGCTGGCTCCATAAATCTGCCAGGCTTCTACAGCTCCTTTCCTGGGCTTAGCTTTTTTTTTTTTTTTTTTTTTTTTCCTTTACTCCAGCAAGGGACAACCTATGAATTTGAGTACGATGTTGGAAGAGAGGCTCAAGGCAGTCTTGCTGATTTATGGCTGTCCGAGCATATGCGAGTGTTGGTATTTCTCTCTTGAGCTCTCGAGATTTGTCCTTTTTATGCTGTTTGAGCCGCAGGTGTCCATTTATTCATGAAGCCTTTGCACAGTTCGGTAGATGTGCATGACAAAGCAGCCAGGTGGGTTTTAGAGGAGAGGTTTAGCCCATCTTGAAGGGTCCCTGTGTGCTGAAATCATTTGGGGTATTGAACTGAGGGGTTTTCAGGAAGGTTGTGATGGAGCTCATCATGTTCCCATCTGCTGGCGCTGGAATTATTTACTCCATTTTAACAATGCTTTAATGATGGTAATTGGGAGGTGATTTATAACTCATAGGTGTCTTTAGGATGTTGAGGTTTTTCTTCTTGTAGTTCCGAGCTTCTCTCCCTCTCCCAAGCCCTTTTAAAAGTGAGGAGGGAATTACAGAGCACTCTTGAGAAACTCACTGAGTGCTTTACAGTAACACAATTGAAATATTCAAATAGTCAACAGTTGAAATTAGGGATATTTTTGTCTATTTTAAAAGGAAGAATGGTTTGGCCTTTCCATATATCATATAGCTGTGGAACTTGTTTCTTACTGAGGAATGTAATTATGGGATGCTTTGATGTCCCTTTGTCTCAAGGTTATGTTTAGGACATACTAACCAGCCATCAGTGTCTCATAACAAGCCATCAGATGTCTGAATTGCACCAGTGGTCACTGAAATGCACCGGCTTATGACTGTAAAATAATCCTAGTGCAAGTATCATTTACTTCGGAATGACTGTAAAAATCATCTGGGAATTCAACCTGGGGAGCTCGGAGTGTCCCGGTGCAGCTGTGGACAGTGCACAGCTGCCTTGGGCAGTGCAGGTTTGAGGATGGTGGGAGCTCTTCAGAAGGAGCAAAGGGGACTTGCTGTGCCCCTGGTAAGGAAAATCCCGCTGGGAAAAGCCAGTGTCCATAGGGGAGGCAGAGAATCTGGCAGCTGCATTGGAATAAAGGCAGAGAGAGCCCTCTGGCTTTTCTCTCTCGGGTTTCGGAGGGTGCAGCCTCCTGTTATCCCAAACTCCGGCCGCAGTTCCCTCCTCCTTTCCCCACTCTGAGCTGCCAGGGAGGTGCAGCCTTCCCGAAGCACCTGCCCCACATCCCCCCTGAAGCTGGCATTGCACCCCAAAGCTCAGAGGTGCAGACCCTCGCCTGTGTCAGGACTCAGTGTCCGGGCTCTGGCACAAACCTGCTCCAAAGTTCAGGAGCTCCCCCTCGCCTGTGTCAGGAGCCCCAGAGTGTTTGGCCCCTGTCACAAACCTGCTGCCCAAAGTCAGGGGAGGCACTGAGAGCCATTCCAAAGCCTTTAGCACCCATCCCCTCACCCACAGAACTGTTTGTGAGGACATCAGCACACATCTTCCCTGTCAGATTAAAACTTTGGAGTTTGTTGTGCCCTGTTTGGCTGACGTGCCAAATCCAGGCATTCCTTGGACACCTCCAGGGATGAGGAATCCAATTCTGGGCACTCTGTTCCAATGTTTAGCAATCCTTTCCATGGGGAAATTCCTGCTGGTGTCCACCCTGAGCCTCCCCTGGTCCAGCCTGAGGCTGTTCCCTCTGCTCCTGTCCCTGTTCCCTGGGAGCAGATCCCAAATCCCCCCCGGCTGTCCCCTCCTGTCAGGGAGTTGTGCAGAGCCACAAGGACCCCCCCCCCGATCCCCCTTTTCTCCAGGCTGATTCCCTTTCCCAGCTCCCTCAGACTGTCCTGCTGTTCCAGCCCATTCCCTGGACATCCCCCTGTCCCTTAATGTCCATCTTGCAGTGATGTGCCCAGAACTGGACACAGCATTGGAGGTGCTTCAGCAGTGCCCAGTAACTCTCTCTCATAAAATAAAACCCTAAAATACTTTGTTCAATTGTTTTACTGGTTCATTTCTTATTTGAATTACAGCCAAGGCCAGTTTTGTGTTCCTGCTGTCTCTACCAGCCCTGTGACCCTGGCTCAGGCCAGCATCCCTCTGCTCAAAAAACATCCCACTGATTCTCAGCATTGCAGTACCCAAAAAACTCTTCCCTGCTGTCACAGGCTGTGCCAGCAGCAATAAAAAGCTTGTGATCCAGAGTTAGGAAGGAATATTTCAGCCTGTGAGCAGCCATCGAGTGTCTAAGTAGCATTTGGCATATTTACACCAACAGGCAATTTCCTTCATGGCTCAGGCGGGAGTGTCTTTGTCCAAGTGCTGCAGCCTTTGGGGAAAGCACCTTTTCAGCCAGCCCATTATCCCATTGCTTCCTTTGGACAGGAGGAAAATGTGCTTTGTATTTTTCCCCCTGCTATTCATAGCCTGTTATGAAAAATGGTTTTAAATCAATACTGGGGAGAAAAAAATGCGCTTTGTGCAAAGGGCTTAATTTCTGGATGATGAGGAGAGGGTTTGAGAGCAGGGAAAGAGCAAAAAGATGGGAGAGCTGGAGTTCCTCCTCCAGACTTCTGTGCTGCCTGTCTTATTCTGGGGGAAATCACCCCCCAGATGCTTCTGAAAATTGGATTGCAGGTCTTTTTCTGATCATGCACAGCTCTACAAAGTGGAACAGAGGAGTGGGAAAGCCTTGAGCAGCTGCAGTGGGCTCAGCAGTGAGTGCTGACAGCAGAGTGTTCCTGATGCCTGGAAAACCCTCCCAAGTCCAGCTGAGCTTCATCCTCGAGGACTGGCTTGAAATAGAGTCAAGTTTGGGAAATAGGATGAAAGAGCACTTGAAAAATAAGGAGTGTCTGTCTCAGCACACTTCTTTTCTCTCCTTTAGAAATCACTTTAAGTGCAGTTTGCTTTTCCCCCCTCTTCCTCATTGCTCCAGTGACTAAGTTTTGAGTGGTTTTACTCCTCAAAATGAAACCAGTGAGTGTTCAGGGGGCAGCTGTGGTTCAGCGATGTTACAGACGAATTTTTTGTAAGTTCTGGTGCTACTGTGGCAACTTAAAACCCTTCAGAAGTGAGAGATAAAGGCTGAGAGGTAAACCACTGTCTTAAGTGTTCTCTTTTCCCTGGTAATATAAGATACCTTCTAAACCCCATATATTAAATTCTATCAAGAGTTTTTTTCTACAGGTAGTTTATTTCCATGTAGCTTGCCACATTATCCTTTGAGAAAAAGAAATACAAATATCCTGTTGTGTGTTCATAATAAAGAATATTTAGACAGGTAGAAAACGTCCCTGAGGACTGTGTTTGTGGGTTTTGCTGTTTTTTCCTCACTATAAATTGCTGTCGTTGCTGGAAGAGGAAAATTTTTATCTGTTTTTGAGACACTGATTAATAACAGAATTGAAAGGAGATGTTCGATTAAGAGGACAACACGGTAGTAAAGGGTAACCTGGCTTTATTCTAGTTGTTACGGATTTCTTCTGCTCAGAGAAGCTGCCACCATGCTGTGCCTTAAAGCAGAAGAATTATGCAATTTTAGAATGTTTAAACTCACTTTCAATATACAGAAACACTGGAAATTTGTCTTTGGCTTCTCCATATCCAACAGTCGGCGCTGTACTTGTGAGCCCTTAAAGTTTTCAATCAGAGTTGCAAAGGAGGTACTTTTATTTCAAAGTGCTTTCTGAAGTGTGGGTGCCGCAGCTGGGCTGCTGTTCCTACAGCTGGGGAGATTTGAGGCAGCAGCGTTCCCTGGGGCCTGGAAGGCAGTGGGATCCTGGGCTGCAGAGGGAAGAGCATTCCCAGAGAGGGATGCTGCCCCTCTGCCCAACACATCTGGAGGGATGCTGCCCGTGCCCAGCCCTGGGAAGCACATCTGGAGTGCTGTGTCCAGCTCTGGGCTCCCCAGAACAGCAGGGACAGGAGCTTCTGGAGCTGAGCAAGGGCTGGAGCATCTCGGTGCCCAGGAAAGGCTGAGGGAGCTGGGGCTGCTCAGCCTGGAGAGGAGCCCCAGCTGGGAGGGACCTCAGCCCTGGGTGTCCCTGGGTTTCCTCTGTGTCCCTGTCCCTGTCCCTGTCCCTGTCCCTGTCCCTGTCCCTGTCTGTCCCTGTCTGTCCCCGTGTCTGTCCCCGTGTCTGTCCCTGTGTCTGTCCCTGTCTGTCCCTGTGTCTGTCCCCAGGTGTCATTCACCCCCTGGGTGTCCCCGTGTGCAGGTAGGGCTAGGTGCAGGGCCCAGGCTCTGCTCCGAGGTCCAGAGGAAGGGCAGGGTCAGATCCTGGGAATTCCCCCTGCACAGGAGGCAGATTTTGCTGGGAGCACTGGGACAGATCCCAGAGAGGTTTGGGGTCTCCTCCCTGGGGATGTTCCAGAGCCATTCCTTGTGCCGTGCTCTGGGGTGACCCTGCTGCAGCCAGCGTCCCACTGTGAGCCTCTCCAGCCCTCTCCACTCCGGGATCCTGTGATTTTTTCCCAAGCTCCAGGTAACTCCCCTTGTTCAAGGGACCTGAACGAGCGAAGCTGAACCCCAGCTCAGGGATTCCAGGGAGCGTGGCAGACTCTGGCTATCCACTGTCCCGTGCTGGGAATGTCTCAGTGCACACAAACCACACTGGGAATTTGCAACAGGAGTGCCCAGACAGCTTGGCTGCCTCGGAGAGAGGAGAACTCCGTGGTGAAAACATCTTTACAGAGCCTTTGTTTTCTTCAGTGTGTCACGACCTGCTCTCTGACGGGGCTCATCCTCATTAAATACCACAAGTCTCCCAGACATGACAGGACCTGGTGAAATGCTCAGACTGAAGGAGCACCAGAGTCACCAAAAACAACAGAAAATTCACATTTCCTCTCTATCACGATCAGGTAAGAAAGGAAAGAGAAATCTGTGCATCAGCAGGATGCAGATTTTTGTGCCACTCTGCCCGGGGACAGAGGGCAGGAGAAGAAGCAGAGATCCAGGAGAAAGTTCACCTTTTTCTGTTTTTTATTTGTTTTGTTCTGAACGAGTGATAAAAATTCTGTAAGGGGAAAAATAAGGCAAAGTTAGAACTCCCTCTAGAGTCTGCACTTGTTTCCTCCACTCTGCAAAGAGGTTTTCCCTCAGTGGAGCTGCAGTTCTTGAGTTCTGCAGCAGTGCAGGAAGTTCTCCCACAAATCCTGCAATGAGGCAACCATTTTTTAGTCGTTTTTATATTTAAAATTCCTTTCTGTTTTCCCTGAAAATAGTTAAATATAGATGATTAAATTGTTGGAAACGTAATTCATCTTCTCGAAATATTTGAACTTGTTTAGTACCCTGTGTAGAGAAGAGGGGAAAATATTTCTGTGTTTTTCCCATATAAATTAGAACTTTTTTTTTTTTTTGACTTTACAGATGAAAATGTGTAATTTTTGAGCAGTCTGACTGAAAGCAGCAGGGACATTTTTCCAAGTGGTGATGTGATATCAAGACTATTATTTAAAAAGTGTTGAATCAGCTTAAGTAAGAAAGAAATATTCCTGTGAACCTCTAAATGTTCAGTACTAATAATTTTTAGGTTTGTGGTTTTTTTTTTTTTTTTTTTTTTTTTTTTGCTTTTAGTACCTCCTTTTGCTCCTTCATTATAAGGTCAAGTTCTTTTCTGACACCTTCTACTGACTTGGGAGAAAAAGGTCATGAAGTTAAACCAGAAAAATGGTGGATTATTGGTGTAAAGCCAGGAATAGATTTTTCCAAGCCTGGCCTTGCCCTTGTGAACTTGGTTTACACAAGAAAAGTTCATTGCTTGCTGGAAAAATACCAGGTAGACAGAAGCAAATCCTGATGCCTAAAATTTTCCAGCTTAGTGAAGTGCATCTTAGTCCTGCATCCAGCAGAAATTCAAACTCTGGAAAGAATTTGTGACTTAAACTTTACAGCTCACTTTGCTCCATCGAACTTGGCTTTATTCACAGAACAACTGCAACTTTTTGTGTTTGTTTGACTTTGTAAAAAGTTCCTTTGCTCTGATTTTTTTTTTTTTTATAAAACGGGATTAGGCAGGTGCAGATAATTTTTCTTAGTGTCTTTGACACCTTTATGACCAAACACTGAACGTAGAGCAACGCAAAACTGTCGAGTTCCATATATCAGGGTGCAGAATTCAAAACTCTGATGGCAAAATCTTGGTTGGAACTGAATTCTAAAAGGTCTGGAATGACAGAATCCCAGAGTGGGTCAGGTTGGAAGGCATCACAATAAAAAAGGGTGAAGTGTGTGAAATACTGAATATTTTTGAAAAAGAAACTTGGAATAAATGCTAAAGCTTTTCAGTTTTGAAGCACTGGGGAAATCTGGCTGGCTGAAATGCATGACCTCTGTTTGCTCTGTCAGGTTTGTTTGCTCTCCAGGATACCTGAAAATGTGGGCTCACCACTGCAGCTGTTGTGACCATTTTAGCGCCTTTCTGACCTGGAATTTCTGGATTTCTCAGCAGGTATTGCACTGAGGCAGAAGACACTGAAGTTTTCTGGGGTGCCCTGAGTGACCAGGTACCCGGGAATGTTCCCATTCTGCATCTCTTGTGCTCTTTTCCCCTTTTTCCTGCTGCTGCTTTGGAAGTTTTCACCTGTTCAGGTAGAGTGACAGAAGGGCTCATGGCTGTGCAATTGCTTGCGTCTCCTCAATAGCTCAGCTCTGATTTCCAGCTCAGAATTGCAGTCCAGCAGCCTGAAGGAATGGAGCACAGCTGGGAGCAGGGATGATCTTGGCCATGAGGTGGTTTTGGGGAGCTGTGGGGTTTTTCATCCCCTAATAATCTCTGGGTAGTGTGTTATGTATGAAAAGTGGACTTCAAACAAAGCAGGATAGTGAAATCTGTAACCTCTTAAGGCATAGCTTATTCCATCTGATCAAACCTGAGCAGCCAGAAGTGTTATTTATATTTTAATTTCTGTATTTCTTTATCTGAGAGCAGATGCTCTCAGTCTAGCCATTATTTCCTTTTGTTAATTCATAATACTCATAGATGAAATTTCTCCTTTAACTGGCTTCATCTCAGGGGCACACAGAGCTCTTTTCCCCTTGGTGTGGCACAGTTTGTGTAGTGTTCACTACACTGAGTACCCCAGATGTGCTGCACATAGAATTAAATAACCAGTGGAATGGAATGGAAAGCTTGGGGTTGTTAAAAGCAAGAAAAGATTTCAGGAGAGGTGGAGGGAGAGAGGCTGCAGCTGTATTAAATCAGCACGAGCTGAGGAGAGAAGGCTGTCAACAGAGATTTGCAGTAGGCAAACAGAGAGAGTCAAGAGAAAACTGAATTATGGGCTTTTATCTTGGTGTTCTGCTACCAAAATTCATGCAAGCCATAAAACACAACCTGAAGTAGGGAGGGGATGCTCAGTGTTTGAAATAAACCCTCTCTGCCCTCTTTTTACATAAGTGCAACTTTGCTGAAATGGACTGATTGGTGAGAGAGGAGAAGAAAAATCTGAATTTAGGAGAGGTGGTGTGTGAGCTGTGCTGTTTTTGGTTTTGTCTTTGTGTTTCCTGCCTGACGTGTTCACGTGGAACAAACTTGTGCTGGCCTTGTCTGGCACTTGAGGAGATGAACTGCAGAACGCTGGTGACAGGAATGGTTCCAGAGTCAGGAAAGGATCACCCTCGACTCAAATCACCTCCTAAGGATTTGGAGATCTTGGATCACTCCTTGCTTGGTGCCTCCTTGGTTTTTTTGGGGATCGAGTCTCTCCTGACTCATTGTTTGTGTTCCTGGTTGTGTTCTCCCAGTTTCTTGATGTGCTCTGCTGTGGATATTTTTGTGTCTCCCACCTGAATCTTGGTTAAATTGAACTGCCTGGGGCTTTTGGGGAAGCTTCTATTTTTGGTTGGTTGGTTGGGGGTTATTTTTTGGCCTGGAATTCTTCTGCACTATTTGGAATCAGGGCTGGACAGAGTTAGGAGCATAAATCTGATCAATATTTTGGCTGCAAGTCACACCACAGGGGATTCAGGTTGGATATTAGGAAGAATTTCTTCCCTGAAGGAGTGAAGGGCTGGTGGAAATGGAAATGTTCAAACCATTGCTGCAAAGCCTTCAGACAATGTGTAAATTTGGCTTTTTGGGATATGGTTTAGGGGGACTGGGGGTATTCAGCTGAATGTTGGACTTGGTGATCTTGAAGGTCCCTGGAGAACCCCGGAGGGTTCCACTGTTCCTGGTCTTGAAGAACCCTGGAGGATTCCATGATTTGCTGCCACAATCGGCCACAGTTATGTTAAATTGTGTTCTGTGTGCTCTTAACCTTGAATATTCTTTTTGTTGTATTTTTGCACTAAAAGTAGAGTTACGCACCCTTTTCCAGCAATCTTTTTTCCGGCTCTATTGATAATTCCAGGCTTTCCTCAAGAATAACTTCAGAAGCCCCATTGTTGTCTTTTGTCTTCTGAGCTTAATGAAAACTTTCTTTTGTGAGGGCAAGAAAAGGAGCTCAGCTCCTGAATTTGTGGGTGAGAAGTGGAGCTCCAGAGGTGCCTCCCCCACTGCTGCTGTGCTGGTAAATAACCCTAATCAAGATTGATGCTCAGGAACCTTTTGTAAAGCTGCTGCTTTGTGTAAACATTTTGATCAAAGCATGTTCTGAAGAGTGCTTTGAAAGTTGTTTTTTGAAGCCCTGTGTGATCATGGTGTTTTATCACCGTGCTTTACAGATGACAAATCACCTCAGCTGCTCACAGCCGACAGAAATCTGATGCCCTTTTTATTTTTTTAATACAGAAAAGTTGTTGGAGTGTCGTGGTGAGATTTCTGTTTATTTTTTTTTTTTTTTTTTTAGTTTAATCATTCGTCTGGGAAAGTGCTATAAAAAAGCTTCATTTGAAGGTAAACAGAAATATTTTCTGCTGAGAGAATGAATGTGCATTGATCAGGATCTGGAGTATTCCCAGGGGAAACCAAATCCTTCTGGTCACAACTGACCTGAGCTGTTTGATCAAAAAACTCAGCCAAAGCTGCCTCAAACTTGCTGTTTCTCACCTGGACATGGCAGAAATGATGCAATTAACCATTGTTTGGTGGTCTTCCCCATCTGTTTCCAGATAATATCCAGACAGGAGGAGGAGGAGGAGGGATTTAGAATAAATGATTTGCTCAGCTGCAGTGCTGAGGGTTGCCTGTTTCCAGGTGCTGAATGGATTTCGAGTGGATTTCAGAGAATCACTGAGGTTAGAAAAGACCTCCAAGACCATCAAGTCCAACATTTGATCAGCACCAGTTCCACCAGAGCAGAGTCCATCCATTCCTTGGACAGCTCCAGGGATGGGGTTCCAAAACTCCCTGCCAGTGCCTGACCACGCTTGCTGTGAAGAAATCAGTCCAGACTTTTTTACAGAAAATTGTTTGTTGTAGGGAGATTTCTAAACACCAGAGCTTTACTTCTTGAAATCCTTAAAAATGCTGAAAATCTCAGAGGAAGTGAATTGCTGTTAATTATTTTGGATAAGAGTTTAACTACAATTGGTCCTAAAGATATTTTTTTTCCTAATGATAGAATTAGAAGATCCATGCTCCTTACAGGACTCGGGAATCTCTGCCAAGGGAGAAAGCAGCATTAGGGGGAAAAAAAAAGCAGGACTTGTCCCATTTTTTATGCATAATGAAGTCTAAAACAATTATTTTTCTCATTACACATGTAATTATTAATCTCAATTTCAAGAGGTTGATCTGTCTGAAGAGAAATAGAGGTGCCTGCATCTCCTTTTGAAATAACCAGCAACATTCTCCCCATTCCTCTGCACTCCCAAGTTACAAAATGGAACAAGGAAACTCTTTTAAATGTGAATAAATAATCAGGGAGAGATTAATGCACTAATTGGGATATAAAATGTAGACGCTGTTTCCCTGCAAAGGTGGCTCTGTGGGGAATATTAGCTGTAAAAAATCAAAAGCAGGGCATTTCATTTCTTGCTTGTTTTGATCTAATTTTATAAAGCTCAATTAGTTGGGATTTTTGGAATATTTTCTTTCTATTGAGACTCAGCCTAATTCTTTTTTCTCCTTTTTTCAAACCCTCCAATGGGGTATTGTTTTGGTGTTGTGGTTCCTGTGTCTATGAACTAACAGGAAGGTGAATATACAGATTTTTATTACGGGTTTTGTTTCATAGACAACAAATCAACTTTCTGGTTTATGTTACCAGGCACTTGCCCTCCATTACTCAAAAATCTATCAGCTCCTTCCTCCTCACCACCCCAGTCCTCAAACCCTTCTAGAAGGTGGAAGAAATTTTCTCTGCAACGTTTTTAGGAATTTGTGGCATTTGAAGAGACGTCCCCAAATGTTTTGCAGAGAACAGATGGGTGTTTATAAAAGTTTATCCTCACTCTCCTCCCCTTTTCACCAAAAGCCTTTCAGTGAATTTAGAGGGACTTGGTAATTAGCTGAAAATTAACTAAAAATTAAGTCCCCTCTCTTGTTTTCCTTGTTCTGATTGAACTGGGCTACGGTTGCTTTGTCTTTCGAAATTAAATTATTTTTAATGTGCTTTTATGTAAATCTGGGGGTGGGGGGAGGGGGGTGTTTGACCTTATTTTGGATTTTATCCTTAGCTTCTGTGATTGAGAGCTGGAAGAACAGGACAAACTTCCTACAATTCCAGTTCTAGGAATGATGGAAATCCAAGTTCTGCTGCAGAATTGCTAACACCAAAGGAGCTTTATTAACGTGGTCACTAATTAAACCCTGTCGATGTTCCTTTGCTGTTGGGCAGGTGGGATGTGAAAGCTGCAGCACAACTTAATTGAACCAGAAATTTCCAAAGCTCAGCCAAACAAGCCACTTTATTTTGGGGTGAGTTTGTCAGGAGAGGTAACATTTGTGCTCACACTTGTTAGGCTGATTCAGACTTGTAATTCAGTTTTTTATTTTATTTTTATTGGTACCCAAGCAGGAATTAAATGCTGATTTTCCAGTCATTTGAAGAGAAATGAACACAATACCAATTTTTGTATTATGTCACTTCCATGAATATTGAATGTGCAAACCTGAGTTTATTGGCTGTATTGAGACCAAAGGCTTTAGAGTGAATTAAAGCAGAATGGAGAATTACTTCGTAGAAAATGTGAGCATCATAAATCCAGTTTTTCTTTTATTTTATGTGCTTAAATCAGGTCAGGCTCACCCAGATTGGTTCAGGCAAACATAATTGTTCTTTCTGTGCTTGCCTAATTATAGAAAAAGGAGCTCCTTTTAAGGGTTAGCTCTGAACTCCTCAGCTCTTGAGTTGGTTCACGTTTAATTCTCTTTTCTTTGCTTAAAACACACTCTTCTGCTGTGCTATCACCACAGCTATTGAGAGCACTGCCAAATACTGAGACTTTGGGATTAGTGCTTTCCATGTTCTCTTCTAGGATACAAGAAAATCTGGAGGAATTTAGGAAAAAAAAAAAAATCTGGGTGCTGTGAGTTTGTGAGTGCTGCGATCTTGGGTTTGTTTTTTAAGGTTGATGATGCTGCAACTCCCTGGGGGAGAGCAAAAGTGGTGAATAATTGCTCATCCAGTGGCTGTCACAGAAATACCTTGGTATGTGCCAATGAAAATATTGTGACTTTGATAAAACCACAGAATCATTGAGCTACAGGTCATTAAATTGGATTTTTCTGCAGCAGACCATTTTTGATGTGTGGGGCTGGAGGGGCTCTGTTTCAGGAGTTCACTCCCAGACTTCTGAAGTTTTAAATATCTTTAGGCCTTCCTTGTTTCCCCAGGAGTTAGGAAATTAACTTTGAGGCTGCTGAACAATCGAGTTTCACTTTTCCAAGAGGAAAATTAATAATAAGGAAACCAAAAAATAAATAACAAGCAGTGGCAGTGCCTGTGAAGTGCAATTATTGTCAGTTGAATAAATAATAAATAAAATGTAAGAATGGCAAGTAAAACCAATTCCAAAAGAATCTTTAAATGACTTTTTAGAGCAGTGTGAGGCTTAAAGGCTGTGTTGAATACAAGGCAGAGAAGTGTTACTTTTGCAAATTCATTCTGTGTTAAGATAACAATTAACATGTCTGTAATGGGCCTGGAACAAGTTCACCACTCAGAAGAACAAAGCAAATTAGAAAAGTGTGTGAGCTTGTTTGATATTGCCTCAAGCAGCAGGGAGTGATCCACAATTCCTAGTGAACTGATATTAAATAAATTAAAAAAAAAAAAAGGCAATCTGTGTGAAGCAGCCAAGGCTGACTCCTGTTTCCAAGGAAAAGGCAAGAAAAGAATGGAAAGGATCAAATTTGCTTTTAAAATATTTGGTTTCTTCTGTTCAGTGTTCAAATGGGCTGTTTAAATCTATAGTCAAATTTTAAATGTCTTTTAAAAAATCTCCAATATCACTGGGAAGGTGAAATATAATAATAGTAATAGTAATAGTAATAGTAATAGTAATAGTAATAGTAATAGTAATAGTAATAGTAATAGCAATAGTAATAGTAATAGTAATAGTAATAGTAATAAAAATAATAATAATAGTAATAAAAATAATAATAATAATAATGTGGAATTTATTCCCGAAGCAGGAATGGATAGATCTGTACTGGGAGGTTAAGCTGTTCCTCTCCCATCCCTGTGTAAATGGAATTAGGCTTAAAGAAGCAAGAGGATGAAAATCAGTGTTTGCTGTTTGGGGTGACATACCCTGCAAATAGAGCAATGCTGCTGGAAGAATTCTTTAAAAACCACTATTAAATGTCTTTGAGAGAGGCAGAGTGGGATTGGTAAAATGAACTGGGAATCAACTGTGCAGAAATTTGGTGAAATAATAAAAAATGGAAGTCATTTAACTGAAACTTCAATATTTTCTTTGAAGCAGTAGGGTGGTACCATGACAAACTAGGACTAAGGGATGCTCATTAGGGAGTTTTCTGGTTAATTCTCTTAAAACAGTAAAGGATTGGTCACTTGGGTTTTTGTGTCTTTGAAAATTCCAGGAATTCAGTCATCAGTATAAACAATAATAAGAGGATGATAATGTAAAAAATAAGATTAAAAAAAATTTCTGTGATTTAGGGGAGGAAATATTCCAGGTGGGGTTTGGTTTTCAGTATTTGCTTTCTGGTTGCTACTAACTTAAAGTTTTAACTTCTTAGAGCTTGACATGACACAAGCTGGGCTGGGGGCACTTAATCCAAACTGTAGAAATCTTGTACTGATTCAGACTTGGAGTAAATGTGACTTCTCAGGTGAGCCACGTTAGGAAACTGCGAGGCAAAATTCTGGACACTGCAAAACTTTCCGGGTTGAAAAATGTTTGAATTTCCATTTTTGGGCAGAATTACGAGGAGCTGTTTTTGCGTGTCAGGAAATTCCATGGAAGGGGCTCTGCAGGGACTGGTCCCAGTGCTCTTACTGGGCAGCCTTGGGTGCAGCAGCTTTGTAACTGGAAGTTTCTGGTGGGATATTCATGGTTAAAATTTAATAAATGTTTTCTCTCTGTGCATTCAGGGCAAACACTTTAGCTGAAGCAAAGCAGACGAATCCTAATGCACCCCAGATCGTTTTAAACTGGTAGACCACGTATGGCCTCCATAGAATCCCTTTTTTTGTAAATACATTTGTGCTCCAGTCGAGCATTGCAATTTGCTGACAGCTTTGCTTTCTGCATATTGACTTCAATTATTTTTGTGCCAAATCGCGCTGAAACTCCTCAATAGACACATTTCTTCATCTCACCCTACATCTGTTTCTTATCTTTTATGTCAGGCTCCCAGATTGCAGATATTGAACTATAGATTGGGTTCTGTGTTACAGCACTGAACCTCCTTTTAAAAATATCATCTCTTCAGAATGGAGGATGCTGTAAATGAACCGAGGAATGTTTGAAATAAAAACAAACAAACAAAACCCACCCACACTTGATGCATAAACTCAGTTTTCTTGTCTGCGGTTTTTGTACATCTAACAAAATATTTAATAGTAATCCCATACCCACAACCTCCTAAACACCATATGGGAAATCAAATTAAATACTCATTTTTAAAAATGCTTCTCAGTCAAATGCTCTTCTAAACAAAGTTTATTGCAGTCAAACAAGCAAATCCTGATTTGTGCAGTTTGCCACAGTTTTCCTGCATTCCCAGCTCTTTGGTATTGAAGTATTAATGCTAAATCCCCTTGATGTAATATAATATAGAATCCATCTTTGGAGCATATTGGAGCTGAACAAAGAAATTATTTGCTCTAATTCACTTTATGGAGCCGTCTTAGCAGCGTCTTGTGTTACACAAATTGCAGGAGCTGAGGAGTCTGAGCTCAGACTTAAAATGTCCAAATTGATTTTTCAAGTCTTTAATAATTCCTCACTGTTCTACATCTCAGTAATAAATGGAGGTGACATGAAGAAATCTGGTTTTGTGCTGGGACTGGGAGCAGGGATGTGCACACAGGGCAGGATGGTGGCAGACAAGCACTGGCTGCTTTTATATGGCATAGTGAAGTTAAAGTGTCATTTTAAAGTTGTTCTTCTAGTGCAGAGCAGCTGGGGAAATGCTGCCTGGACCTCCTAGAGCCCTTGGAGAATTTCAGCACTGGGGCAATTTGGAGAGGGCTGGGGAGTGGAATAGAGGTGAGATATTTAATAGGAATTTTGAAATTTTTTTTTTTGCGTATTAATTCCTACGTGACTCTCCATGGCTGCCATGTCATCCATCACCCCCATTTCCTGTGTTTCAGTTCTCAATTTGCCTTCAGTAAAGCATTAAATCCTGCAGGGAATGTGAGAGGAAGAGCTCCTTCAACAGGTTTAGCCAAAATTTGGTTTCCTCCATGTCCTGGCTCTGCCAGATCTCGGGTGTTTAGAGTCATTACCTGAGTGTGGTCCTTTGTCCCCAGGCTGACAGAAAACAACCCTGACCTCCCTTCTGGAATTATGCATCCAGAATGGGCTTTTTTTCCTCTGGGATGAGGGCCTGGGAAGAGGGAACACTTCTGAGAAGCTTCAGTTAGCTTCGGAGTACTAAAATAAAAATATTCAGTGTACATTTCTTAATACAGTAGGCAAAATAATTGCACACAGAACAACCTGGAGCTGTTATTGGTCAGTGCCTTGATTAATCCAGCATTTCATTCCCTAAACTCACTGATGTTTTATGGCCACAGTACGATCTGAAGAATCCAGATTTCATTTTCCACAGGAGCTAATGAAAACTCTGTGGAACAGGAAAGACAATGTAATAGAAAGAAAAAAAAAGCTGTGAAAAATTTGTCTACATTAAGGCTGTAATTGATCTCCTCAGATGTCGTGTCTTGAGGAGCTGGCCAAATTTTCTTGTGCCTTTATTGCTAAATGACTGATTACCAGATAGATGGAACGTAGCAAGCACCATATGTTTGGTTTACCTAAAAGCTCATCAATTCCCTGTCTGTTGGGTCTCTCAAACATGATCTGCGAGCAGATTCCTTCCAGGAAAACAAAGCCCAACCACAAAGTCATCACGTTTGAAGTATTATCCTTTCAGATGCTTTTTCAACCCAGTTCTTTCCTTGGCTGTAAACAGGAGGCAGATGCAGTCCTGAGTCCTGATTAATTGTTTGTCAGAGTCCCTCTGGCTGAGCATGGAGGGATCGTGGGCATCTTGGGATGAGAATGAGCTGCTCCCAACAGTCCAGACAAAGCCTGTGAGAGCAAAATCACTCAGGGAAGAGCATAACTTGATCAACTGCTCTCTTAGGGTCAGCAGTGAACATCTCAGGGGGTCAGGCCAAGCATTTTCTAGAATAACACCCATATATGAAACGGAGTGTTTATTTTAAGCTGGCTCATCAAAAGTTAGGAGAGGAGAGCGTGGTTATTGCGCTGCTCGTGCTGGAACATGGGAAGGAATGAATTCCCATTCCAGGGATGTCTCTGCAGCCTTCTGAGGCAAATGGCTCTGGAGGCAGACAACCTGGAGCATGTGTAATGGCCTGAGCCTGTGTGTCAGGTCGCTGATAGAGAGCCATGAATCACTCCCTGAGGCAGCCCCTGTGTTTGCACCAGCAGTCCCCCCTGTTTAACATCCTTATTCCCAAGGGAATGTCTGAAATTCCTGGCTGCAGCAGTTCCCTCTTCCTCCTCGCTGAATTTGATGAGTTTTGCTGCAAATAAAATGGGATGTTCCATCTTAACCCTGTATTTGGGGACCTAGGGCGTTACAGACTGCCCACCACGCCCTGCTCATTCCAGCAGCTCCATGAGGGATTTGTATCCCAGAGAAACAGGGAATGAGCCAAAGGAGCAAATGCTTTGTCCTCTGATTTTATAACCCTCCAAGTGCAAAGCATTAACACTGCTCAGAGGAGCCAATGTGGGGAATTTCCTGTGTGCCAGGTGGAAATCGGATGAAATGTGGACTTCTGGAGTATTGCAGGATATGATGTTACAACAGAAATAAATGTAAAGAGAAGTTTATATTTCTAGCCATACTTTCACAGTCCTGTTTTATTTTCATTGAATTCAAGAGGGAAAAGAACGTTGCTGCGTTTTTCCTCATTTCAGTCAATAACTTGGGCAAAGTATCCCCCCAGGGGCTTCCTCAGTCTCTCTCTAAACCCAGGATTAGGATACTGCCCCAAACTTTATTAAGGATCCAGTCTGCTCTTAAAAACTCCAGCAAGGATTTCCATGCACAGTTGTACAGATCTGATTAAATTTATAGGCTTCATCCCCTCTCAGATTTCTGTAGCCATTCTTCTGACCAGAGGGTTTGGAAGAGGGAATAAAACCCCAAATATTGCACTTGCTGCCCTGTCAGTTCGACAAGTGGGCCTCACTTGTGGCAAAGTGGGATTTCTGGAGGGTTTTAAATGTCCTGCAGGGAAGGCTGGCTCTGTCTGTGTTTTACTGAAACTTTGGCAGCTCTCGCTCCCAGTTACTCTTCCCACTGTTCCCGAGGTGGATGAGGTGAAATATCTATTCCTCCCCACCCTTTGAAGCTTTTTTTTAGTGACAACGTTGGATTCTTTCTGAATGAATAACTCACTGCCAGGTCAAGCAGAGTGTGGGATTTTGTGTGTGTGTGTGTGCGCACAGATAAATCCCAGCCTTGGATCCCTGCTTTCAAATCAGCTCTTCAGGACTTGGGTTCAGTCCTTGCTGAGCTCTGTGGGAATTCTGCCTGGGGAAAAAACCGGGAATCTTCGCTTTGCCTTTGATTTCATTCACGTTGATTTTGGGAAAACACCCAGCTGATCCCCTAGAACAGTGAACACCACATCTGGGAGTGCTGAGGGCTCTTTCTCCTGTGTGTGATTATCACAAAACAGCTCGGGAAGATCTGAGCAGGGCAGAGTTTGAGCCCTCGCTCCCCCTCTCTGGAATTAGTGCTGGTTTTTTAGAGCACATGCAGAACAACTGATCATGAACTGAAATACCCAGACTGTGAAGATTGGAAATCAGGAGTTCAGCCTTCCTGTGTCAGTGAGGAGAGAGGGAGGAATGGCTTTGTGGAATTTGGGGATGGGGTCACCAGCAGCAGAATCTCTGTTTGGTTATAACAGAGTTAACTTGGGACTCCAAGAAAAGCCTTTCCCCCCAGTTTGCAGCACTGGAGGAACCTCAGTCAGGAGTCCTTGTGTGAATATGCAGGAAGGAGCTTAATGGGCTTGTCCAGAACTTCTTCTAAAATAAATGACATTGCATCAGCAGCATCATTTTCACTCATTCTGGCCCTTTGATATATTTGGCTGAGGGAGGTGGGTCTCTGCAGGCTCCAGACATTGCTGGAGAGAGGGGGCTGAGAGGACAACTCAGCTCAGGTGTTTAATTCAGATGTTCTAGAAAACCCTCTGAGACAGCTTTTTTTTTTTTTTTTTTTTTTTTTTTTTTTTTTTGGCAGTGGTTGCATAAGAAGTGGGAGTGAGGTGATGAGTTCTCCTTGGGGTATTAGTCATAACACAGACGTTGCCTTGAAACATCTCCAGCTGGTACAGCTGTACTTTTAACTTGAAAAAGGAATCATTTGGCTGTGGTGGGACTTGGAGGTCTGGAGATCCTCAGTGGCTTTTCTGAATTTTTCTTACATTAAACATTTCATAGTTCCATGTTACAAAGTTCTCCTAATTTCTCACCATTGGAAAACCTGGTCAGTGGGGATTTGTTTTTTATCTCTCCCAAAATGACAAATACAAATTTAATTGAAAGGGAAATGATTTTCCAGATTTATAGATTTCTAAGGCTGAGAGTCTGCATGAGTAACTTTAATTAAATTCATTTTCCTGCAGAGCTGTTCCTTGTTTCAGTTCCTCAAATCCCTACACGTTGCTCCTCCCAGCTTTTCAGTTTGCTCATGAGACATTATTTAAATGCCTGTCAGCTGCCTGAGAGAACATGGAGGAACAGGGATAATGTCAAATGTTTCAAAAGAGGGGGGAAAAAAACATTGTGGCCTTTCCTAATTTTGTTCTACTTCATATGGAGAAGTGTTATGTCCACAGCTAAGAGTTGGGTGATAAACCTAAACCAAGAGCAGTCCTGATAGTTTTCTTCAGTTATTTTCTCTTTGGCCTTTGTGTGTGCAACCAGCAGACCACGTGGTAGTGATGAGACTTTGACTGCTGTTAATTAGGTAATGAAGAGCCTTCAGAGGATTACTCAGATGTAGAAGGTTAATGGGGAGTGGCATGGCCAGAACTCATGGAGAGGAAATGTTGGGCTGCTGGGAAAGTTTAGCTGGAGAGAGAATGGTGAGTGCAGGATTGTTTTTATTTACAGAGTGCTTTCATAAAGTGGAGAAAGAGTTAGGTCAGGAATTCTGTGGATTGGTGATGTCCTGAGGAGAGGAGAGGAGAGGAGAGGGGGCAGGAGCTGTATCACTGTGATGTGCAACAGGAAATGCTCAGGTACAGAAAAAGAATTTTTGTATCGAAGAAAGCAGGAAGATGATTTTGGAGATTAAAGAAGGACTTGTGGTCTCTGGATATTAAGAGGAGGATGGATGAAACCTGTGTGAAGAGAAAAGCAGTTTTGTTCTGGCACAAAAGGTGCACCTGGGACTTTCATTTCAGTCAGCAGAGGCTGCTTTTGGATCCAGGGAAAATGCAAGAGTGAGGGAAGTTAAAGTTCTTAATGTGTATTCTTGTTTCCTTGTTTAGTTGTCCTTAGGAAACTTGTAATGATGAAATGGCAAATTCGTGTCTAAGGAAAGGATGAGTTTGGTTTGAAGCTGTAGAGACCAGACCCAAAGCCAGGAAAGGGAACTGATTTCCTGAAGCTGAGCCGAGGTCAGCAGGTTTGATGCTGCTCCATCCATGGCAATGGCCAGGGTGGGTGCTGATGCTCCTGTGCTTAGATGGGATTTTGAGCTTGAGGTTTTACCTGCCGAGCCCTCACCTTAAACACGAGACTTGGTCCAGGTTTGGTGGGAATGTGCTGGGATGGGGGAGGGGGTGCACACATGACTTATCCCAAATGCCAATGGAAAAGTTGCCAGAGGAAAGAGTGATCCATGGAGTTCAAAAACTGGCTGTGAGCTCAAGTGTGCAGGAGTTATGGTGAGAATTACTTCTCTCTTTAAAACTTTTTCTTTGAAATGAGAGAGAGAAATTTTTTTTTTCCTCCTCTGGTTCAGCATCTCTAAAATATCTCCAAGAATGAAAATTCGAGGAGAGATTAACAGTCAAACACTGTGTGAAGAAAACTTTAAAAAATAAAGTTAGCTGAGTTGCAGATTAAGTCCCAGGACAGTTATCAGGTGTGTGATACAGACTGGTTATCTAGGGAAGGACAAAGACACCAAGCTGTGCAGATAAGCTCTGAATTATCATAAACTCCATTTCACATCAGAAACTGGTCATTTAATTCAAAAGAAAATATTCATAAGCTGTCTTAGTTTCTAATTTGAATATAATGTGATTAAACCTGTTAATTGAAGAGACTGTGGGATTTCTCTTTTTTGCTGTCACAACAGGTGGCTGTGGAACAGACTTAACAAGGTGGCCCTTCAGAAATGAGAACCACATGAATTTTAAGAGGAAATTCAAATGCATATCAAGGATAGAGAAACAGGATCTTACCTTGCATGGGGAAAAATAAAAGAGTTAGTTCCAAAGTCCAAGGAAATTTGTGAGGGAAATTCTGTTAGTTTTGGTCCAAGTGTTAGTCTGGCATTGAGGAAAGCTGCAAAATCTGTGTTTTTGAGTTATGGGTGGCTGCATTTTGATCAGAGATGAATGTTTATGTAAGAACATGATCTGAACTCTGTGGTTTGCAGCTGGCAGGAAACCTCAATGTTTATTGTGGGATGGCAGGAAGTTCAATCCTAAGGAATATAATGTTTTCACTCCAAGAATTTACCCTTTGCTTTTCCCAAGCTTTATGATAGACCAAGTGAAAGAGTGAACAGCTTGATGCACAGTGAACATAAATTTCGTTTGGATGAGAAATACATATTGCAATTCAATTGTGCCATAGTATTTAAAATAGAAACCTTGCTGGAGTCAAGACATTCTGATTGCATTTTGTTTTAATGATGTTCTTGCAAAACTTGTGGCCAGTAAAAGCAACTCTGGGCCTTGCTCTCCAATTCCTGGTGCATCTTGCTTTGTTTAATGAGGTGATTCATCCACCAGGTAATGCCCCCATTGTCCTTGTGGAGCTGCCCATTAAACACATGGCACAGCCATTCCTCCCCCTGCTTTTGGAAATAATGATCCTTTTGGCTGCGCTGCATCAGATGGGCAAGGTTTACAGAATGTCTTTTTAAGTGAGGTGTCCAGCTTGGAGCAGTCCAAGGGAAAGGACCACTTTTCAAAACAATTTTTTTAGCCAATCTGTGCTTTTGACTGTTGGAGAAGAAATATTGGGTTTTGGAGAGGCTTAATGGCTTTGGGAATGGTCAGTGTGTTGGATGTGAGCACTGAGGAGGAGAGAGCAGCAGAATTTGGGTAAACAAACCATAGGAGGGAGCATCTGCCTTCAGCTCTGTTGGGCTCCTGGTTGAGTCCCAGCCCTGCAGAGCTTGTTCTATTTGGGACTTACCCAACACCCACCAGAGTCAGCAGGGAGCTTCTCCAGCCTTCTTCAGCTCGTGTCCAAGAGGGTTTTCCATGGCTTAGCTGCCACTTCTGACCTGCCAGCTCTGAGCTGTGCATCCCACAAAAACCCCACCAGCATATTCCAGCTTTGAGAGCTACCAGTTATTGTTAAATGACCTGAACAATCACTATGTGGAAGAATTTTCCAGTTCCTTTTCTTAATTTCGGGGCTGTGTGTATGATTTTCCCCCATTGTCAGTGGAATGGCTTTGCTGATGTGTTCCCATGCCTTGGTACTAAGCTACTTAATGTATCTTGAAATAGTCTAATTTTTTTTGGCATTCCAGAGGACGTGGAATTATATACATTATTCAGGATGTCCCCTGTTATTCCCTAAAGAATATAAAAATAGAAATTAATAAAAAGTGGTTTAACTGGATCTGGGGTTATGAAGGGGATTAAGGCTGTGTGTACACACAGGTTTGTCTGTTCCTCGTTGTGACTTTGCTCTCTCTGACGTAAACAAGTGAGGTGACCTTCCCCTGGCAGGATAAAGATGGAGTGGGGTAGAAGTGTGGATAATTTATTAGCTTTTCTCTATAGATAAGAATGAATCTCCTGTATAAATCACAGTGCTGCAGAAGTCAGGAGGAATTTTCAGCGCTGTGAGGTGATGCCAGCTCCAGACTGTCAGGGTTGGGTTTTCTCAGGTGTGTGTTGGATGAAAAATAAATCTGTCACACATGAAGATACTGCGACGTATTTTACTGGGTCTTGGGCCAGAGCAGAGTCTGTGTGTGGGGAAGTGAAGGAGTTCAGCTGGAAGCACAGAAATCCAAACTTTCCTTTTCTCTGGGATGGTTTCTAAAGCCTCTCTGTATCTCGTATTGTGCAATTCGATATTTAAATGCTGCTCAGGTCACAAAGTCTATAATATTTTGTTTTTAATGCTTGGAGTTGGCATCCAGCCCCACAGATGTGCAGCTCAGACTGGCTCTGTCCTGTTCCTGGAGGAGCTGAGGGCAGTGCTGGATGTAGGGAATGGGGAGTGAGGTACAATTTCAGGAAAAGCCATGTGAATCACAGAACAGAATCGTGGAGTCGTTCAGGTTGGAAGAGACCTTTAAGATGAAGTCCAGCCATCAGCCAGCACCACTAACCCATGTCCCCCAGTGACACATCCACACGTTTTCCAAACAGATCCAGGCGTGGTGGTTCCACCACTTCCCTGGGCAGCCCGATCCTGGCCTTGGAAATCCTTTCTGTGAAAAACTTTTTTCCAAATTCCCCATCTAAACCTCTCCTGGTGCAACCTGGGGCCATTTCCTTTTATCCTGTGCTACCTGGGAAGAGAGACTGGTACTCACCTCCCTACAGCTTCCTCCCAGGGAGCTGTAAGATGTGGGAAGGTCTCCCTGGAACCTCCTTTTCTGCAGGCTAAACACCCCAAAACCCCCAAGCTGTGTGGATGCTGTTGGCTGCAGCCCAGGATAGCAGGCACCTGTGTGAGCTGGGCAGCAAAAGCAGCACGGGGAAGGATGGAACAACACCCCTGGCATGTCTGGATAAATCTGTTGAAGCCTCACCTGTGTTGTTCAGAGGAGAGGAAAGAAATGCCAATTTAAGGCAGGCTTATGGATATGAGCTTTTGGAAACTGCTGCTGGGCTGTCTGCTGCAGTTTCCAGAGGTGCAAATTGTTTTATTGCGATTAGCAGGGAGCCCCAGGGCTGTAATTACACAGCCATGGAGTCCAGGATGGCTTTCCAAGATGTCCCAGCACTTGGTGCTTTGCTGGAACCCACTGGTGGTCTTTGCCTCTTTATTCCGACAGAAAATGCCTGGGGCTGTCCCTTGCTCCATGGAAGGTAACTAAGGGAGTTAATGGAATGAAATCCTCAGTCTGGAGGGCAGAATGAAATCTGGAGCCTGAGCTGTGTGTGAGGGTGAAGAGAGAGCTCAGGAAGTCACGGAGAGCAGATTCACTGCTTGGACACCAACGGGGCAGGGAATGCAAACCTTCAAAAGTGGAGTGGTGAGGATTTCACCAAAGTGTGACCAGAACACTTGAGAGCTGATCCAAGGCTTTTCAGATGTTCTCACCATGGATAACTAAAAAAAAAAAAACAAAAAAAACCAGAACACCCTCTTGTTCCTGGTGGTGTGTGATGAATTGTGCTATAGCAAAAGTCTTACAAGCCACAATTCCCCTGTTCAGGTTCTGCCATTTGATGGATTTGTTTGCAGAAAGGTTTTGGTGACAAACGTTGTGTGACCAGGTCTTTGTGGAGGAGCTCAAATGGGCAAATGGGGTGTGAGAATCTGTTGCTCCAAATGAATTGGCTTAATTCTGAGCAAATTAACTAACTGGGGAAAAAAAACAAACAAACAAAACAAAAAAAAGAAAGAGTTGGACTTTGAGGTTGTTTTGAAAGCACAGAATGTTTTGGGGGTTTTTTTGTGTGTCCTGCCACACATTTTTAAACAGAGAGTATGTTTCTATAGGAGGCAATGAAAAAAAAAAAAGAAAGAAAGCCTGGCAAGTCAAGTTGGCACAGAACTTACAAATTGTGAGCAATGAAAGCAATATATAAATTTAATATAATATATATCATGTTAATATAATTATAAATATATTATATATTATTAATAATATCATCAATAATAATATAAATATATTAATTTAATATTAATATATTAATAAAATATATTAATACAGCAGAAAAGTTAGGTCCTGGACAAATGGTGTTTGGCAAAGCAGATATTGGAGGGATCATATCCAAGGAAAAAAAGACCTTGTGCTGATGGCAGCTCTTATTTTCAGTAGCTGAGTATGTATCTTTTTTTTTTCCTCAATAATATTTTATACATGCTTTTTATATAATCTTATTTCTCTTGCTTATTCCCAGCAGGGCAAGAATATAGGGGGGGAAAAAGTGAGGAGAAAAAAAGTGAGGAGAAAAAAAGAATTGAGGCTTGTTGCTAAATTCCTCTTAAACTGCTAGAGAGAAACCTGTTGATAATGTGAGTGGGGATTCATGTTTATACCACTTTGATAACATGGTTTCAGTATTTCTTTACTTAAACATTCAAGATCAATTTTAGTTGAACCAAAATATAAGAAATTAATTAAAATTTGGCTTCCTGGCTGGGAAGAAGAAAATCAGTGCAGAGGTCTTTATCACAAGAGCTGTAAGGCTGAAGAGTTTGCTGATCTGTGTGCAAATTTTTTTATATTTCTTATGGTTCCTTCCCAAATCTGACATTAAATATGGTTTGTTGGTTTTATGGCAGCTCTGACCTGAACTCAGATTTTATTGCTACTTTGGAAACAAAATCTTTCTTTCCAAGGGTTCAGTTCTGTGCTGGGTGTTATAAAGAAGCACAATGGATGTCAACTCTGCCTTAAAAGTTGTAGGTTCAGTTTGGGTAGGCACTAACTAGATAATTGCTACCTGCTGTGGAATAAAATGTGTTGTTATTTAATGTATGCAGATTTGGAGGAGAAAAAAAAAAAAGAAGAGCCTGATGAATAACCCCATTTTCAGGCAGAAAATGCACTTTAATTTGAGAGTCAGGTTTATAAAAAATGTGCATTACTCCTCCCCTGTGCATCAGTGGTGGGAAGCTCTGGTTTCTCATTCCTGAGGAGAAAACAGGAGCTTGGCTTGTGGTTACAGGAAATGTTGGTGTTTCTTGTCTTGGTTTTTTTTTTTCCCCTTTTGGTTATGTTTTTAATCAGTTGAGCAACCATTTGCTGAGGTTTTGCCCTTTAACTTCAGGGTTTCAGGAGGATTCTTCATCCTCACATTCCCTGTTTCCCTGCTCTTCCTTTCTCCCTGTCTCCAAGGGGATGTTGCACATTTTCTCTCTCCCACTGCACAAATTTGGCAGCAGAAAGGAAGAGGACCGTGAGGATCTTTCTGTTTCTCCTCATTCTTATCACTTTATCACTCTTTAGAAAGTATCTTTTCCTTGTGCTATCTGCATTTTGAGCCTTGGCCAGCTGTGAGTCTGAGGCAGGATGGGTCGGGGTGTGTTTTATTTACCCAGTGGAGAATTTGAGATGGTGGATAAGGGTGCTGCCTCCTTCTCCCTGTCCTCTCCACGAACGCTTGAGATGTTGTCTGGAAGAAAAATGATGGTAACTTTTGATACTGGTATCACCTAGGGCCTCTCTTGAGTGTGAAAGTTTTATATCCTTTTACCCTTGGGTCTCCATCTCTGCCAGCTTTTCCTAAGAGCAGCAAAATCTGACAAAAGCTTCCTTTATCTCGTGCTGATTTTTGTGTGTAGGTGAAGTGCTGCAGATGTTTGAGATCGTGATCTGCTGCAGAGGTTATTATTTTTCCTAGACACTGGGAGTGGAGAATACAAAGGATAAAGATATATATTAAGTTTACCAGAACCAGAAAAGGTTTTAATCTTCATGCTGGGAAGTATCTCCCTCAGCAAAGAGTTGGTGGTAGGACCTGTTGAATAATTTTAAATACCATCTTCTTACGTTGTGATATTGTAATAGTGTTTCCTGTGTAATTTGGCAGCTGAAATGTGGGGAAAAAAATAATGTCATTCCTGGTTATTGTCTTCCTCACAAGGCAGAAACCTTTGCTTGTGGGCTGCTGCTAGCAAAATTGCAGTCTAAATCCTCCCAGCCCCCAAGGAAAGGAGGTGTGGAAATGCAGGGTTTAGGTCCAGTGGTTCAGGGAAGGTTTGTGCCAGGTGAGGAGCTGGGCTCTGCATCTGCTCCATCCTTGACAAAACTGGTGCTGGTGCAAGTTTTTTACTACAGCCCCAGTTTCCAGCTGTCGTGTTCAAGCTGTGGTTTGGCTCATCTCCTCTCACTGACAATGTGATGGGGAATCTGAGAAACAAATCCCAAGGATGTGAGAGTTTCCCAGGCTTGTGGCTGAGGGGGAAACCTTATTTACATCCAGAAACTTCCCTGTGTGCAGGGGTGGAGGAGCCGAGAGCTGTTCCAGCTGGGTTTGTGGCAGTATCCTGGCACCAGAATGCCAGAATTATTTAAGGATGGGATTCATGGAGCTGCCTGGGGAATCTGGGATGTGCACTGGAACATCCCAAAGCTCTTCTGCTACCTCCAAACCAGGATTTCCAATGGGCAAGGACGGCACCATCACCCCAAAGCTCTGCTGGGTGTCATCTCCTTGTACTCCTGCCTGTTCTGGCCTTCCCAGATCAAACAGGAATATTGCCTGGGAACAGCTGAAAATGGCAAGCTGCTGTTTGGGTTGATTAATTTGTGAAGCTTGTAAGTCGTTTTCTGTAATAATTACCCAGGTTGGAAATGATTAAAATTCAGCATTAGGTGCTTCTTGTAGTCAAGCTTGTGCTGCTTTATGTGGTAGGTGGAATAATTTCTTGTAAGAGCCCATTTAAAAGCTTTCTTGACGAGATCAGCAACTGTCATCTTCATTTCTACTGTTCTCCTTTTCTAATATTTGTATTTCTACTCCCACTTCTATGTATTTGGACTATGATACCTTGTTGGGAGTGAAATGGGAGATGAAGACTGAGCACAACTGGTTTGTTCCGGGAACTCCAGACCTCCTTGAACTAATCCCAGTAGCTGTAACTCATTAGTACAGCTTAAGTTTGGATCTGCTGTCCATCTTTTTGTGTGGTTTTAATCCTGGATTTTTTAAAATAAAGGACTTCTGGCAAATTCAGAATTGTTTTGACACAAAGCAAAAATTGTATGGATGCTATCAGTCAGCACACTGAAAATAATCACAAAGGAGTTTTTTAATTACAAAATGTGTGAAGCTATATTTTGTGGGATGATAAAGACGTTTTTTATGAGGGCTTGTAGACTGACCCTTCTCTGGCAGTTGTTGTGTTCTGAAGTCAAACTTGACTGCAGCAGATCAGCACCTGGCTTGGCAAAAAGGAAAATATCCCAAACTTTCCAGTTCATTTGTTTCCAACTTGGGGAAAAAAAAAAAAAAAAGAGGGTGAGGGTCAGACTTGAATTTTGTTCTTATTTTCTTGAGCTATAAGTTGCCTGTGTAAATGGGTGTTTTGCACTTATTCTGTGTTGCTTATTCCTGTACTATATTTATACTTATTTCTGTACTGAACTTCCCTTTCCTGCCCCAATCTTTTGGGATGGATCTTGCCACGATTGCAGCAGGGTGGCCCAGCTGACCCTGGGACAACTTTGGCACAGTCAGGAGCTGGGGCTGTATCTTTCATTTGGCTCCTGATTACAGCTCTCACTCTGAAGGAACCAGAGATCAGCCTCCACTTGCTGCTGTTGCATTTTCTGTCCAGCACAGGGGTTGCCTTTTCATTTCCTGCTGCATGGACAAGATCCCAATTCAAAACTCCTGTCAGATTCTGCCAGTGAGGTGCCTGGGGATGTGGGGACTTCCATGCTGACCTATTCAAATAATTTTCCAGTCTGTTTTCTGGGAAAGGCAGCTCTGAACTTCACTTAGAGGAAATTTCCTCACTCAGCAGAGCACACAACATCTATTAGCAGAGAAGCTTCTCTCTCCCAAGCTTTAATTGGAAATTCCCTGTTGTAGATTGTCAGGAGGATGCCAAAATAGCCATAATGAGAATTTCTGCAGTTCATCACCCCTCTCACTCCTCTGAGCAGGCGTGGCACACAAAGTTCTAGGTGGCCAAGCAAGCAATGAGAAATGGTGAGATGGTTCACAAAAGCTGTGTCGTTCCTGGAGAAGGAGTCGAGTGGAAGATCCTCAGGGTGCAGCTCGAGTTCCTGACCACGAGCAATGTGCCCAGGGGAGCTGGGAGCACACACACGCGCTCCTGCTTGCCTTCCAGGGAGGGACTGCAGCTTTTGGGGTGCTCCAGGTTGGTACCTGCTGCTGCTGCTCGGGGCTCTGTGTGCTCCTGGCTGAGGCAGATCACGTGGATTTAAGGGATTTGGGTTTTTTAGAATTAAAAAGGAGTGTTAGTTGAATAACCATGTCAGATGGCATCTGATAGTTGTTCTGTCAAGTGATTTCCTGCTGAAATGGGTAACACTGTCAGGAAAGTGATTTTCCTTGCCCCACTGATGAAACTCAAACACTGAAATTCATGCTAACCTTCTTGAATAATGGCAGAGAAGTACATTTGAATATTGAAGCTTTGATACTTCTGCTGTTTCGCATTTTTATTGTGGCCAGAAATTTCATTAGAACAGCTGTTCTTGAGCCTGTTTTTTAATCCTTTCTTTATTATTATTTTTATTTTGAATAAGGGAGAAAAGAGTGCAGCAGAAGTGTTAGGGATGCTTCAGCAGCACAGCACACATTTGGCTTCAGGCATGGATGAATGGGCAGTGAGGGTTCTGTTTTATCCAAACAGCTTTGCTTGTGTTTCTAGGGGTGTTTTCAGCTACTGAAAAAAAAAAAATAAAAAAAAAGCTCTATCCAGTGTTTTAAACGTCTCCTCTGAGCTTCAAGGCAAGGAATATTGTCCCTGCATGTTTTCTTTAAACTGAAAAAAAATCTTGAATCTCCACAGATTCATAGAATTATGAAAGCTGGAAAAGATCTGAGGTCATCAAGTCCAACCATCAGCCCAGCACCAGCACAGTCACCATGAAGCTGTGTCTTTGAGTGCCACATCCACTCATTTTTTGAACATTTCCAGGGGTGGTGATTCCACCACTTCCCTGGGCAGCCTGTAAGACCTGAGGGTTCCTAGCTGGAGACCACTCCTTGTCTGGATGTGCCTTCTGTGGCCTTTAGAGTCAGAGGCAGAAGCCATTTCCTGGGACCTTCTTCCATCTGCTCAACTCTTTTTGCCCCTTTGGTTTCTTGGTGCTGCTGAATAATGGGCTGAATAGATTTGGGGGAGTGATTTATTCATTTTCAATATATCAGGATGCCCCAGACTCCTGGAATTGCTTCACAAAGCAATGAAGGAATGGAAATTTCAGAGGATGTGGCTCAGGATTTGTTGATCAGTTGGCTCTTGAGGAGCTGTGGGGATGCTGCTGCTGTGAAATGAGTTATTGGGGTCATCTTTCATCAGGACCACCCTGACTTACTCAATTTTGCACCTTGGAATATCTTGGTTTTTAGGGGGAATGGAAATTGTGATTTTGGGCTGTTCTGGTCTTATAACATTCATCACTACCTATGGCAACCATTTAAAATAGGTTTGATTTTTAAACGCCCCCCCTCCCCTCCTGCCCCAAATCCATGAGTGGTGTTAAGTGGCCTGCAGTCCTTTTGTGCTACTGCAGAGGTGTGCACTGCCTTAACCTTTTCTGGATTCCATTTGGTTACAAACCAGAGTCTTTTTGGGACTCTTTTTTTTTTTTTTTTTTTTTTTTTTTTTTTTTTTTTTTTTTTTTCTGAGCTGGGCTTTCCTTTCTCTATTCCCATGAAAAACTGACATTTCCCTCAGAACAATGTGGTCAGCTTCCCTTGATAGAGGATCTTTCCTCAAAGCAAAACAAAAAGCCATTTTCACAATGCTGGGAGGAGGAGGAGGAGTGTGGTAGACTGGACCAAAAACCCCAGATCCCTTTCCAATTGGTTGGTTCTGTGGCACAGCTGAAGTTTACACTAATTAGAAATCATCTGGAGGCTCTGCAGCAGATTGAGTCTTGGGCTGGAAGTGCTTCCTGACAGGTGGTGCAGCACAAAGCAACATCACAATTACCTAACCCCCTGTTTGATTTGTGTAAACCCTCAGTGCTACTCGCATTATTTAATGAACTGTGTGCTTCCCCTGTACTCCCTGCGGAACGCAGTGCTGCTCCCTTCCAAACCTGCAGCCTGGGCTCCAGGGTTAACCCTTCTGCTCCAAGGTGAGGGAACATCAGCGTTCATGAGGAGCTGGAAACCGCAATTGAAATGCGGCAAATTCTTATGGTGGGAAGGTCAGAGAATCACTGACTGCTTTGGGTTGGAAAGGACCCAGGACTGATCCTGTTGCACCCCTGCCATGGCAGGAACACCTTCCACAGCCCCAGGCTGCTCCAAGCCCTGTCCAGCCTGGCCTTGAGCACTTCCAGGGATGGGGAACACGTGCGATGCTTTGAACTTTTAATTGTGTGGTCAGGGGCTTCATTTTACCCTCTAGATTGGAGAGGTTTTTCTTTAGCTCAGTTGTGTCTCATCGCAGGCTTTTGTTGTGGGCTGGAGGAATTAGCTCTTTTAATGTATAAGGCAAAACTCGAGATGGTCACTTTGAGATTTTTTTTCCTAACATTTTTAACAAGTCCAACACAGATTCTGTGGTTATTGTAACCACCCACAATCAGAAAGGGGAAGACAAGGGTTCTGCTGGCCGTGAAGGATTTCCTGAGCTGTCAAAACTTGCTGTACCTTTGCAGGTTTTGTATCAAATGCACTCAGGGTTATGGACTCTGTGTCCTCGGAGTCCTCATCAGAGCCTGGCTGCTTCAGCCCCACGGGAGGTGTTTCATAAACTGAATTGATGTGGAGTAACACAGCTGCAGGATGGTCTGTGACCCACACAAGTACTCCCTCTCATGTAGTTCAGCCTCTGATGTGATTACACTCTTCAGCAAACACGTATATTGAAATTCTCCTTCCAACTGAACTTGGCTGTTTGCTGTTTATTATGAGAGAACCTCTCCGTGAAGCAAATGAAGTCAAAATTTGAATCCACAGGCATGGAGAGAGATCTGTTTTGTGCTGTTTGCTTCCCTCCCAGACTTGTTTTAGTCAGTCATTATTTCTATTTGGTTTCTTTTGCAAATAACTTGAACTTTATATCTTTCAGCAAAAAAAATAAAGTAACTTCTGCAATTCCAGAATTATGACTCGTAACTATGAATGATGGAGCAGATGAAGTAATAATAATACAGAAAGGTGGTTCTTCAGAGGGAATTATTAGCGTTGGGTGGGTTATTTAAATGTTCATGTCATGTTTTATTTGGGTGGTGTCACATGAACTCAGGAGGTAAAACGTGTTTTGAGGAACGTGTTTGCTGCATCAGCTCCTCGTGAAAAAGTAGGTTTGAAGAGATTAAGTAAAAAGGATATCCTCCCAAATAATATTAATTATATAGTTTTATTTTCTGTGTCATAAATGTTATTAGGAGCTGCCCAGGGCACACTTGGAACCACAGAGTGGTTTGGATTGGAAGGGACCTTAAATCCCATCCATGGCAGGGACACCTCCCACTGTCCCAGGCTGTTCCAATCCCAGTGTCCAACCTGGCCTGGGACACTGCCAGGGATCCAGGGACAGCCACAGCTGCTCTGGGCACCCTGTGCCAGAAGAATTTCTTCCCAAAATCTAATCTAAACCTTCTCTCCTTCACCCTAAGGCCAATGGCTTACACTGGTGTGGGCTGTTGAATGTTTATCATGAGGGAAGAATGGAGATGAGCAGAGAGGCTGAGCATTAATTAATTCCAAGGGTAGAAAAGAGACCTGTGAAAATAAGAGGCAGCACCCTGGCAGAACTCTGCTTCTCCCTGTGAAAACCCATCCCTTATGTGGCCCCACCAGGAAGCTGGAGGGAGAATTTTGGTTATCTTTTGGGAGTTATCAAATCCTGGTGGTTTTAGCCTGGGAAGAGGTGTGACAGAGCAGCAGAAAAGGGATGTGATGGGCTCGCCGTGCCCAGGGAGTGTCTGGGCTCCAGGTGAGATTTTGGCAGAGTTTCCCCTGCATGTCTGAAGGGCAGAGTGGAACCATTCAGCGTGTGAGATGTGAACAGGCTCAGGGTGTGTCTGAGCTGTCAGAGGGACATGTGTATTCGGAGGCCCCAGATCCGTGCATCTGCTCAGCAATATTGTCTGAGGCAAGGAAATTACACAGGGCCATTTACAGACCTCTGGCAGATTGGAACCTGACAGTGTGGTGGGATGAGCAGCTCCTCAGATGCTGGCTGCAACACTTGATTGATTAAAAAAAAAAAAAAAAAAAAGTACTTTGGCAGCTTCAATTATTTGCCAAATCTAAGTTGTACGTCTAAAGTGAAAAAGTGTTTTATAGCATTAATGCAATTACATTTTAAATGTAGAGTCCTCACAATAAGTGATGCCAATATCCATATTTCCCATGAAAATGTAGGAGTTTTAGGGTAGCAAGTGTTCATAGGTGTGTGGATACAGAGCTTAAATTCTCAATCACCTCTCCTGTGCCTGTTGCAGTGAAGGCTGAATGAATTCACAGAAAGCTGATCTCTTCCAGGGTTTTTTTATTTTTTTTTTTTTTTTACTTTTTTTTCCTGATGAGTTGTATTGTGGAGGAAGTTGCTCTTTGATTTTTGCCCTCTTCAGCAGCTGCTCTTCTCCCTGCAGAAGTGCCTGTGAAGTGCCAACACCAGCTCGAGATGAGGTTCAAGTGCAGCCCTGCTGTTAATCAGGCTCACTTCATTTGGAGTCTGATCCACTGCCTGTTGAAGTCATCGCAGCAATTCTCTTTGACCTGGGCAGGCTCCATAACAACTCCAGCCTGGGCTTCATGACTGAAACAACTTTAAAAAGTTCCCAGTGGACACGGAAGCTCTGTGGAATTGCACAGCTGGCAAATCTGCTTGCATTTCCTTCCACCAAACAAATGGGTGATTTTCAAGAATAGTGAGGTTTAAGTGCTGCCAGTGTTTGCTGTCGCTTTGAAATTCGCTCTGTCAGCTGCTCACACTGGGCTTTATTTTGGAAATCATGAAAAGGTGAGGCCTTCTTCTGCCAGCTGGAATAAGATCTAACTTGTCTGATCAGGGGAAAAAAAATGACGCTGGCAAAATGGGAGACATTTTTATCCTGTGCAAATGGAGCAGCAGAAGGTGGGGATTTAATTTTTTTTTTTTTCCCCCCCCCATGCCTTGTTCCTTATTGCTGCTGATGTGAGCTTTGTGTCGGGAGGCAGGGGAGCAGCTGAGGGGCTGGGAATGCAGTGCACAGGGGGAATTTCCTGAGCACCGGAGCTGAGCTGGGGCAGTGCCCTGCAGGAAGATCAGCAGAGAGTCAGGGATCACACCTCACCTGCTGTGGGGCTGAGAATTCCAAGGAATTCCCGTTGGAATAATAATGTGAAAAAATTAATGGTAATTAAGCTTGGCTTCATAACACTAAATGCTACAATTTTCAAGCTCATTCCTGCTTTTTTTTTCCCATGCATATAACAAAAGGATTCTCCCTTAAGCCCAAGGTTTCTCCAATAAAGTCTAGATTTTATTTTCACTAAACACTGGTGGGTGAGCTTATACTCTTTACCAAGGTTATGTGTTTAAATTATTCAAAGTTTTAAATAAAACCAAGATTTTAATCATTGTGCTTGGTGGACATCATGGCAGGATGTCTGAGATATTGTAGCACCACCTGCTAAACTTTTAATTTTTTTTCCCCCAATTAACCTACATGGCTGCATTTGCTTCTCCTAGGAGAGCATGATCCAGCTGCAAAGAGTGAGTATCCCTTTATTTATGGAAGTGATCTTTGACAGGAATTAATATTTCTTGATGAAAGACAAATTTAGAGAGTTCAGTGTCTTAATCCCTGGTGCAGATCAGGGTGAGGAGAGTTCTGCCTGCTTGACTCACTCTGAAATCGTTGGAGATCTGTAAATTCAGCTCTAATCTTCCTATAGGGAAATGTTACTGTTAATATCCAAAGCCTATTAAAAAGGGATTTCACATCTTTGGAATTTATTATCGAATCTCAAAGATGTGAAACCCATTTTTAATAGGTTTTGAACTTTACAGGCTCTCTGTAAGGAAATAATATTGTGATGTGGTTTAGAGCTTGTGAAGTACATTTTCTTTCCCTTTTATAACAATTGTTTTAAAGTGGTGATT
Organism: Cinclus cinclus; assembly: GCF_963662255.1. Lineage (NCBI taxonomy): Eukaryota > Metazoa > Chordata > Aves > Passeriformes > Cinclidae > Cinclus > Cinclus cinclus. Next base: position 2,630,046 of record NC_085055.1, read on the forward strand.
TACGAGTTGTTTGAGGAGGTTTTTTTTTTGTGTTCTCCCTCTCCCCCCTGCCTTTCCCCCCCAGCGAACAGATTTTTATGTAACAAAAATATCATAAGCTCTTGGGATCATGGAAATCACCTAATTCATTGGAGAGATCTGTTATTTCCATAAAAATCCCTCTTTTTTTTTTTTTTTCTCCCCCCTCCCTTCCAATCCCATGAGTATTCAATGGCACTGGTGTTTTCCTTACTGTGCCTTCATCATAAATTCTGTGATATCAGTAATGTACTTCGAGATACAGTAAATATACTTATTATAGCAACTGCAGCCATGCTTCATCCAGCTTCAGTAATTAGCCATGCTAATTACAGTTGGGATGTGGGCTGGGAGATGGTGTGCTACATTAAAACCAGAGAAATTAAACCAGAGCTGGCTGATAGGACTATAATGTTCTTTTGGGGCCTGCAGATCATAGTGAGGCATTAGCTAATTAAAAACACCGGGACAGTTCCTGAATAAACTATTAAAGCTAAAGGTTACTTTCACACTTGAGTGGTAGATGTCAAAATGAGGGGTTTTTTTCCCTTATTTGTGACCCTTGTGGAATATAGATTGAGAAGTATTGAGCACAAAAAAAAAAAAATAATCCTTTTTTGGTTTTTTAATGGCAGAAATTTCTGATAGCAAAAGGATTTTGGAAAGGCTTTTCCTGTGGGGTCAGTTTTCAGCGTTGGTTGCCTAAAGGGGCTGGAGAGGGACTTGGGACAAGGCTTGGAGTGACAGGACACAGGGAATGGCTTTGAACTGGCAGAGAGGAGGTTTAGATGAGATATTAGGAAGGAATTGTTCCTTGGGAGGGTGGGGAGGGGTTAGGATGGAATTCCCAGAGCAGCTGTGGCTGCCTCTGGATCCCTGGAAGTGTCCAAGGCCAGGCTGGGTGAGGCTGGGAACAACCTGGGACAGTGGGAGGTGTCCCTGCCCATGGCAGGAGATGGCACAGGGTGATTTTTAAGGTCCCTTCCAGCCCACATAATTCTTTAGTTCTCTGAGATGTTTGGAGACATTCTCCATGTGCTCCTGCTCCCCAGCCAGGCCAAGGGAAATGTCTCTGAGGAATTTCTGGGGTTGTGCCACTCTACAGAGCGCTCTCCTTAGCCCTCCTGAATCCTGAATCACTTATCCTCTATTACTGAGTAAATCCTTTCCTCAGTAACAGGAGCAAGTAAAGAAATCCAGGTCTTTGCAAAGGATTTTGAAAACCACAGTGACATTGACTCCTACAAGAAGGTGGGGATGCGGAATCTGCAGTGTTTGACAACTCATTCCAGAAGAGAATTCTTGTAAGAATCTTCTCTACAAGAAAATGCATCTCTGCTGGCACTCTGTCTCTCATATCCAGTTCAAATAGAAGACAAAGTGTACATGCAACAGAGGGGTTTTCCCAATTTCATCATGAAGATGTTTAAAGAAGAAAGAGGTCTGTGCTTCTTGGAATTCCATTGCACTGGAAAGGAGCGTGGGCTCCCCTGGAAGAGTCCCAGGTCAGGCTGGACAGGGCTTGGAGCCCCCTGGGATGGTGGAAGGTGTCCCTGGCCATGGTGGGGGTGGGATGGGATGAGGTTTAACATCCTTCCCACCCCACACCATGCTGGGGTTCCTGATGGATGAGAGGCTGCTGCTCTGTGGAATGAGTAGGGAGCAGCCAAGCCCCACCTGGAGAGCTTTGAGTTGTTGCAGGCAGCAAGGGATCATCTGTTCAAGGTTTGGGGAATCTCAGGGCTCTGTGACTCAGGCAGGTTTGAGGCTCTTTCAAATGAACATCACTCTCCTGCTGATTTATCTGCACAACTTCTACCACTTCATTGTTCACACTGGAGAGAAATCTGCTCCTACAATCTGGATGCTAAAATGCTCCTGCCTATTACCAATGCTAATGCTTCAGTTCTTGCTCGAAATTTTCCTGGAGAATAAATTTCCAAGGGAGCACAATGAGGCTGAGTGAGTAGGAGGGGCAGAGCGAAGGCTGTGCAGGTGGGGGAGTTATTTCCTTGCCAAACTGTCTTTCATGCCTTGAAGATTCTTCCACATTTCTTCAGAAGGGAAAGGCTATCCTCAAGGAAACCAGATGGGACTTGGCTTTTGGAAGAGGATGGTAACAATTCAGAGTATTCAGGTGAGGTGTTGTGCAGGAAAAGAGAGCAGAAGTGTTACCTTACCAAAAAGACTTTTCAAAAACTTCCCGTTGCATAATTCCTGTGAATATTCTCCTTAGAAACTACACGCTGCAGATTATTTACATTTAAAATAGTATAATTACCAATCAGAGAGATGCTGTATCCCCATTGCCAAAAAGTATTTTGGTTAATTACCACTTTCTCATGGCCTTTCCAGCATTGTTGATGTTGTTGGAGGTCACATTGCTGATTCTAAGAAGGAGCCACCTCACAGGCAGAAGTTGCAGCTCCCCATTAATCAGCTTTGAAAGGTTCTGCCATGGAAGGTTTAATTTTCCCTGACAGTAATTATTTTTTGATAGAATTGGGAGTATGGGCAGGAAATCAAGGTTGTTTTTGGAATGTTTTACAGGGAGGTTGGGAGGTGAATAGAGGGAGCCAGAGCAGCTGCAGCCATCTCACAAGGTGCTTTTGTGGTGGACACAGCAGGGCACTATTTTTCCATCCTTCCCAAAAATGCATGAAAAAGCTTTCTGCAAGCCTGGTGTAATATTCAGAAAGTTGACAGCTCATGTCTGGAGAAGAAGCATTTCCATGATGAGCTATCACACAAAGAACATGAATTTCAGTTGTCTTAATGATGATTTCTGTGGTTAGATGTAATGAATTTTTCAAATCATCTTTCCAGAAGGAACACTCTAAGGAGGGGTATTAATGACTTATGAGATTAATACACCAGTTCTGTTAAAACAAGGGTGAAATTCCTGTGGGAAATTATCTGAAGGGCTTGGATGGAGTGGTGTGGTTTGGAAAAGTTTGAGTCAGGAGGAATTGCTGGAGAAGAAGAAGCTTAGGGTGGGTTTGGGTTTTTCCAGCCAAATCTTGAACACAAAAATCTCTTCTTTGTGGAGACTTCTGTCTGCAGGCCAGCCAGGATCTCATGAGAAAGTCGACACATGAACAGAAATGGTTAAAGAAAAACAAAACAAAACAGAAATAATGGTAATAAATTATAACCAAGCTGCTGAAATGGGTCAGTGTTACTTCTGAGCTTCAAGCTGGCTGCTTTATTTTCCTTTCCTTCCATTGCTGTTTTTTTTTTTTTTTTTTTTTTTTTTTTGAGGAGATAAGAAAGCAAAGACTGTTTGAGGAGGAGAAGCGCTTTGTTGAAAAAGAGAAACAGTGTAAGAAAACAGATCTGAAGTGCAGCTCTCCTCCCACTCTGTTTAAATTGGAGTTTTGTCCTGGGTTTCTACAAGGAGCTGTGGATTTTTTAGCAATTCCCTGTTATCATAATTCTCATGTTTAGCAAGTGGATGCTAAGAAAAGCAAAAGGTGAATAAAAAGCCTTCAATTTAGGTTTGAGCCACTAAAGCTTCAATTAGCCTGTGACTCTGAGGTAAGCTCATCATCTTGTTTTAGTTTTTGTGGTAAAAAAAATCCTAAAATTAGTGAAAAAATGAAAATATGTTGGTGGCTGATGCAGCATTATGAAGCAGAAACTCCTTTGGTGTCATCTGAGGTATTCTTTTAAGACAAATGCCTTTATTAAAGTGAATAAGACTGTGCTGCTCTTAAAAACCTTAAAAGCAAAATTCCACCAAACAAAAGGAAACCCCAACCCACAGCACAGAGTTGGGGTTTTTTTTGGTTTTTTTTGGTTTTTTTTTTGGTTTTTTTTTTTTTTGGTTTGTTGGTTGTTTTTTTGAGGTGATGAGGGAATATTTTGTTTGCCATTTAGGAATCTAAGGATCTTTAGGATCAAAGTCAACTTGCAGAAAATGCAGGTGATGATTTAAAAAAACAAAAATAACAAACAAACAGAGCCACTCAAGAATCCTTCCAGGGCTTTTCTCCCCTCTTTGCTTCTGTTTGTTTTCGTGCAGCTGAGAGGTTTTATGACAGTTTTAATTCGAACCCATCATCCAGGTACAGAAGAGGAGTCAAAATCTGGCAGGGGTGGAGAAGAGCTGGGAGGCCAGATGGCAGGAAACATAAAACTACAGAAAACAAGCAAAGAGAGAGCTTGGAAGAGATGATGTCTTATGTCCATAAACAAATTGGCAGAGGAAAGAGTCGGGCCTTTAAAAATAGAGTGGCGTTTCTTCAGACAAGGTGGACTTGGCTTAAAAACTCTCATTTTCTGTCTTCTTAAAGCAGAAAGGCATCACTAAATGTGTATTTATGAAGGTGAAGGAATAGCAGTAGTCAAAACAGAAATGAGATTCATGAGGGGAAAAGGGATCCAAAATGGAAACGGCACAAAATGATGAAAATATTGGTGAAATCTGAAGATATTTTGGTGGAGGTGGTGGATTTAAGGGAAGATGAGGGTCTGCAATCAGCAGGTGAGGGAGGGGGCACCTGTAGGATTCTCCAAGGAACTCTGAACTTCCCGTTGTGAGGTCTGAGCTGGGAAAGATCCAGCAGCAAGAGGCTGAGGAAGAGGATTCTCCCCAAAGCTGTGAATCCCTAAACACCCAGCAATGTATTCAGAACTGGGAATTCCCACTGGGGCCAAGCCTTTTAAAAAATAACCCCCAGCTGCTGAGTTCTTCTCCTACTTTACCTGAATGCTACAAAATTATCCCACGGATTGTGGAATTAATTGTGGAATTACCACGTGGCTGATAATTAGGGGAAGGACTGGAACTTCTTGATTAGAAATAAAAGAACGGGTTTTTTTTCAGTGGAAGTGGATCACAATGGAAGAAACGAAGCAGTTCTAGAATTAATTGGCTGGTAGAAGTAAAATAGTGGCTGGAATTTGGAAGTTTATTGCTTTCAAAATAGTGTTGGACTGAGAAAAAAAGGAGGAAGTAGACAGGAGACAAGATTGCAAATGTCAGGGAACTGGGAGGTGGGAACAAGGAAAGGAATGAACAGCAATTTCATTGCTTACTTCAATTTTACTGCTATGAAATGTCCAAGAGACACCTGGAGCTCTGGGGACCAGGAAAAAATAAATCCTTTGGAATGATGCTGAAGTAAGGGAGCAAGGAGAGAGCGGGGAAAACCCAAATGCTTTTCCTTGGTATTTACAGGCTGTGGTTGCCGTGGGTTTAGACCATGTGCAGAGCTCTCTCACTGTGGGTGTGCACAGTTTGCAGCGCTCATCTTACCTCATCTTTGTAATATCAAAATAATTTGGGTCTCTGGGTTCTGAGGGTCTCTGGAGGGAAATCAGCCCTTTGCAGACACTCTGGGTTTTACTACTTCTAAAAAATTTCCTTGTGGAGGTGGCCTTGTCCTTCTGCCAAAGAATTTTAGGGTGCTGAGTCCCGTTCTTAACTCCTGACAAAGGAAATGGATTTGGGGCAAAACGGGCCGGGAATGGGCCATTGGATGGAAGGTTTGGATTTGTCTGTTGATGGAAGAGCACGAGTTGGGGAAAGCTGAGGGAAGGAATTGGCACCACAGCAGGTTTGGATTTCATTGGCACGAAGGCACCTTGCTCTTTCTCGTGTTCCTGGATTTTCTGATGTGTTCCTTGGAGCACAGGAGGAGGCTGCAGGAGGAGTTCCATGGGGATTTGTTCTGCTAATGCAGGGGCTGCTTGAGAAATGTTGGAGCTGTAAAACAGCAGTGTAGTCTCAGCACTGAAAGCCCAGGGATTTGTTCAGACCTGGGAATTTGTCCTAAGAGGAGAAACGAGGAAATGTTAAGCTGAGAACAAGCCAGAGGAAAAAAAGAGCAGAGGAAAATGATGCTGTTATAAAAGCCAAACCAAACAAGCAGGTGGGATTTGTTCTTCAGGTTTTGCAGCCAGATGGAATATGATGGCTCTGCCAAAGGAAAAAAAGAAAAAAAGACAACCTAATCCAAGCTGCTGATATGGAAAAAATCAGTCCTAATAAAACCTTCAATTGACAGGTGGGGAAAAAATGTCAGGAAGTGGTTAAAGTGGAAATGTTCCTGTAGAATTCAAGGGATGCTGGTGTTAAATACAAATGCTGGGATGATCATTAAGTGTGGAATATAACACTGACTGTGATTCACTCGTCAGAATTGGGATCTGACACATTCAGATGGAGTGATGGGACGGTTGTTCTCTTTTCCAAGACAGCATCTCCACTTCCCATAAAAAGCTTGAAACCAACCTGATTTGTCAGGTGTAATTCCTGGTGTAAAACGTGGGGGTCAATAATGCAGCGCAAAGGAGGTGCAGGATTTAATATTGCAAATATTACGTAGGATTTAAAAACAATAAAAGATTATGTAATGTTGAAACAGCAAATTAAACTTCTCGGGGAGGGATCAGAATGCAGGGGGTTAAACCCTGATGGATTTTAGGAAGTGAAAAGGGGCCTGAGGAGTCAAACAATCCAAACTGTCCAAGTGTTTAGTCTGGAGTTTGGATCAATGCATCACTGGAACGAGGAAAGTTGTGTGTGTACATGAATTGGCTTGCTGAGGTCCTGCAAAATATAATTTTTGGGAGGCATCAGACTGTAAAATTGGAAAATTGATGTTGCAGCTTCATTCAGAGAACACGAACTTATGCGAGGAAATTCAGCAGGCTGGCTTGGAGCAAAGAACTCCCGGCCTGTGCTTCTGTTTTTGGGAGAACAATCAGAGCTGCCTGGGTCAAAACAAGGAAAAAAAGGATGTGTTTATCCCTGCTGATTCCATGATTCCCTCGGGGAAGCATCTGGTTCAGCTCCCAGGCAAATCAGGAGAAATGTAACCCCACAAGGATGTGAGTAAAAGGTGGGGTGCAAATATTTGTATTGCCTTAAATCCCCACTAGGTCTCATGTCGCTGGGTAGGTTCTCTTAATAACTTTGTCTTAATAGGATTTAACTTAATAAGCAGCAGTTATTACATGGAGAATATAATTAGAGATATTAGGGGAAAATAAATCTTCCTTGTTAGGGTGGGGAGGGGCTGGAATAGAATACCCAGAGCAGCTGTGGCTGCCCCTGGATCCCTGGGAATGTCCAAGGCCAGGCTGGACTTTGGGATTGGAGCAGCCTGGGAGGTTGAAATTAAATTATCTTTAAAATCCCTTCCACCCCAGGCCATCCCATGATTCTGTGAATTAATTTTAATAATTAATTAAATTAAAATGAAACCCTTAAGTATGTGAATTTTTGTCCCTCTGACGCTGCTTTTTTGAAATTTGCTGCATTTTAAATTCCTCTCTGCCCAGTGCTCCCAAAGGTGAAGGGAGGATGTGTGAGTGCATTCCTGGGCTGGAAAATTAGGGTAATTTCCCTCGGTGAAAAAAATAATGTAGATATGAGATTTTCCAGGGAAGGATTTGACTCCAGGTATTCCAGGGTGAGAGCTTTGACTCTTAGATTAATGGAGAAAATGCACAAATGGGGCTCAATCCAGAAAAAAAAAAAAGTCTTTTACATAATTTTTTTGGAATTTCATCCACTAGCAATGGATATTTAGGAATTACTGGACTAGTTATTCAGACTTGTGATATGTGCACAAGGAAAAAAGTGAGAGAGAGAAAAGATAATCCTGAAGTTGGAACATGTTTTGTTAACTTAATGCTTTATTAGAGACACATTACAGGAAGTTCATTTGTTTAAAATGCAATTATTAAGTTTGACTCCATGTCATGAAAAATAGATTATTAGCTCTGCCTTAAAGCAGCTTGAAATAAATGGATTAATCTTGTCACTTCCTCCTCCCTGTCTCATTGTGGTGTTTTAATGTGAATATTTTCTGTTTATTTTAAATAATGTGATGTGATGTAGCAGTCAGCTGCTCTTTCTGCATTTTCAGACTTTTAATTTCCAAGGCGCATCCCTGGCTTTCGTCTCTCTCCAGTTTATCAATCTGATGGTCACTGGGTAATGCTTGCTGCAACTCCTGGGGAGTTTCTATGACTTTCTATCATTAAAAAAAATGTGCTTTAATTGATGCCTTAGGATTTTAGCTGTTCTGTTTCCATCCATCTGTACCCCTGCAGTTCTTTAAAGGTGCACAACTCCAGACTCCACACAGTGTCACTGCTGCTCCCCCATTTTGGGCACACACAACAATTCCTCTCCAGGCTGGCAATCAAGGACACCTCACTGCCTCAGGCCCCAGAGATGGAAACAAAAGTGACTTGGGGGAGCAAACCTGGGGTAAATGACTTCATTACCTGGAGCTGTCATTGGGAGATTGACCCCAGTGTGCAAATGAACCAAACTTATCAAAGTGTGAAACCCCGTGACCCGTGGTCCATTTTGGGTGTAGCCCCCATTTAGGGCTTTGTCTGCCCTAAATGTACCTGAATAATTCAATAAATAGAACTGCTTTTTATTCCCTTAACTCTGCCTGCCCTCTGTTTTTAGGTAGCCCCAGAATTCCCACAATGAACCATTGGAGGCTTCATTTTGGAGAGGGGAGGGCTGCAAACTTCATTTTTCCCTTCAGGATTATCTCCAAGGGGTGGATTCAGCCCTGTTTTAGGACCTGGAAAAAGGCAATATTTTAATGCAGGCTCCCCCGTGGGTACCAAGGAGGCGTCTGGGAACACCTTGGGAGCTTTAACGTGGCTCTGAGAGCTCCCAGCAGTTCCTGACTTGATAAACAATGAGAACACATCAAAGCAGGCAGGTGGGGATGTTTTATCCACCCAGGTTTTCCCTCTCTGGGCAGTCCCACATCCCAAATGCCAGCTGGGTGGAAAATCTGGGTCAATCATGTGAGGCTGTGCCTTAGCAGATTTGTAAATCTGTTTTACATTTGGACATTTCCATTAGCATTTTCCTCACACCATTGTCAGGCCGTGCCCATCTGGAACTAATTTGAAAATCAGAGGTTAATGGTCACAAAAGATGACTTGGACCAATTAACTGGAATATTTATAAGTTCTGTCTCTGTGTGAGCTTTGGTTATAAATATTATTTTCACTTATCTGGCACTGGCAATAATAGCAATGCTTTAGCCATTAAATTATTAGCATAATTTGCATTACAGATACACACAATCAAAATTTTGGGGAGATTGCTGTTTGTCAAAGGATGCCTATTCTCTAAAGCAGATTCTTTTCAACTTGTAAGGAAAAATACAGATAATTTGAGGCACATCAAAGCTGTTGTAATCTCTGTGTATGGGGATTTACTCTCCTTTAAAATTCCTGCACAGGAACTCCCTGACTTTGTTGGGATCTCTGACTATTTGGATGTTTGTAACAACAAAACCATGAATTGTTTGCCTTCCATTTGCTCTTTTTTCAAGTTTCATTTGCAAGATCTGAAGCAGGAAATTAATTGGATGTAGGGATTGGTTTAAAAGTCAATGTCACAGTGACAACTGGCAATTTGTAAAACTTTCCCAAGGGCCCCCTTGCTGAAAGTTGGGAAGTTTTTCCTCTGTCATGAGAAAGAAGAGAATGGAGAAGGATGGAAAAGGAAATTCTCTCTCCTGTCTGCAACACCTGCTCTGCTCGACCCGAATTTGCTTTTCTGCTGCCATGGGTGGAACCACAGCAGTGGAACTTTGCATTTTTCCCTGTTCAGGCTGTGTAGGGAAGGAGGAGTGGAGCTATTTTTAACTCGGAGAAATACATTGAATTCATCAAAAAAAAAGGGGGGGGGAAAATATATATTTTTTTAGCTGCTTGTCCTAGGTAGGATTTCAGCCAAGCTCTAGGACCTGGAGGTATTTAGCCATTGGAAATGGCAGCTGGAATGCAGTGACCTCTTCTCTTCCTCTTCTCTTCCTCTTCTCTTCCTCTTCTCTTTCTCATACAGAGCCACCTCAGCAGTTTCTCCTCTTTATCTAAATGGCTCCATCAGGCCCCAGTAGGAGTCATTATTTTTCTTTTTTTCTTTAATTCCACACAGCTGCTGTGATATTACAAGGAAAGATCCATGGAACAAGCCATTAGGATTTGTGTGAGAGCAGCCATTGACTTCAGCAAGAGTTCTAAAGCAGGCTCGTGGTGCTTTATGAGGTAATCACGGGCCTCTTTGAGGACATAAACATGCACAGAAATGCAGGGAATATTTGGGTTTATGGTTGTGGGAGCAAATAAGTATTGAGGAATTATTTTCCTCAGAAGTGGCAAAATCAAAGAGGTCCTGTAGGATTGAAACCGTTCTGGGTGTTTTGAGACAATGGGGAGGGGTTAAAATGGAAAATTGATTTGACTTTAAAAAGGTTTTCATTTGAGTGATCAGTTTGTGCAGGGAGTTGTCCCCCATGGATAGAATTTTTTTTTTTTTTTTTTTTTTGGTGGAGCTTGCAGGTACGTTTTGGAAGCCTGTTCCTGTTTGATAACTGCATTTCACAGACTGAGGGTCTTGCTTGTGAGGCTGTTTGATCCTGGATGGGTTTTGTCACGTTCCCAGCAGTGCCACTACCCACTGCCAGCTGTCACCCTCCCCTTGTGGTGGGAGCCAACCCCAGCCTGCTGGGTGAGCGGGATGGATTCATTCTTCTCCTCAGAGAAATCCTCCAGCAGATGGGAAGGATGAATGGGATTAGTCACTCTGAACAAAGAGCACTGATGAGTCGAGTGGTTTTATTTGTACAGGCGTGGATGTAACGCCACCAGTTGTGGAATTCAGAGTGTTGTCAGCTCAGGAAGAACACACTGAGGCTGTAATTTTACTGGAGAGATCATTGAAAGGAAACATTGATTAAAATAATACTTTGGGGATCCTGGTGTTCCTGCTGCAGGTCAGAGAGAGACAGAGCCCTCTGAGTCAGGATCAGAGAATCCCACATCTTAAAAATCACCCATTCCATGGGCAGGGACACCTTCTTTTGTCCCAGGCTGCTCCAAGCTCTGTCCCAGCCTGGCCTTGGACACTTCCAGGGAACCAGGGGCAGCCACAGCTTCTCTGGGAATTCTACTCCAGGGCCTCCCACCCTCCCAGGGAGCAATCCCTTCCCCATATCCCAGCCAAGCCTGTCAGTTTGAAGCCATTCCCCCTTGTCTTGTCGCTGCACATGATGTTCCATCATCCCTTAACAAGGATGTTAAACAGTGCCAGGCTGCACCAGAGAGAGATTTCCTCCTCCTAAATGACAGCCAGCCTTGTTGTGTGACACGTGGGTATGTGACAGCCCAAGCCCCGTGTCCCCAGCACCCTCCCTTTGTGCACTGTGCTTCTTCCCCACTCTAACAACTCTCCTGTGGTGGTTCCAAGAGCATTGCAGAGCTGTTTTAAGCAGAGGATTAATTTACCTTCTATTGGTTTTTGTTGCTGCTTTTAAGCTTTGGGAACTGGTTTGATACACCAGGGTTTTTGGGAATGCCTGCAAAGTTGGAGGGTGTTTTCCCAAGCCTAGTGAAATTTAGTTAAAAATAGGAAAAAAATGTATCTGGAATAGGACTTAGGCCTCCAGTGTGTTCTGTCTCAAACAGTTCTGCCTTTGCCTTTTGCAGATTTTTATAACAATGGATAAAAAGTGATTCTCTTTATGGGGCACCAGCACAGGTTTTCCAGAGCAGCTGTGGCTGCCCCTGGATCCTGGAAGTGTCCCAGGCCAGGCTGGGCACTGGGGCTTGGAGCACCCTGGGATGATGGAAGGTGTCCCTGCCGTGGCAGGGGGTTAAGAAATGATCTTTAATGTCCCTTCTGACCCAAAACCACTGTGTGATTCTGCGCATGTTTTGAATGTAAATTGGGACAAACATGCTCAGTGGGAAGTCTGTGCTAATCCTGGTAAATTTATTATTTCAAAGTCATCATGATCTGATTTTTTTTTCTGTTTTTCTTTTCCTTCCCAGAAAGAAAATTCCTCATGTCACCAGGCCCTTACCTGCTTTGTCCCTGGGTAACCTGCACCCCTCTGTGTGCCGTCAGGCTGTTTGGCCTCTAATTAGGCAGCTCCAATAATGAAGTTAGTGAGCATGACAGAGGGTTGAGTGCAACTTGTGAAGTGCCAATCAGTGCACAGACTGACATATTATGGCATTTCTTTCAAGGCTGCAGAGAGATGATATGAGAAGTTGTTTGCAGGATGATTTTTTCCCTCCTCCTACCCTGTACAGCTAAAGCCCAGAAATTTCTAAATTAGGCTGTGGCTGTTTGATGCGAAGTGTCAGTGAGTTTTCTCCCAGGTTATTCTGTTTTCTTTAACATAGCCATTATTTTCAGGGGATCACAGAATATCCTGATTGGAAGGGGATCCCCAAGGATCATCCAGTCCAGCTCCTGTCCCTGCACTGACACCCCAACAATCCCACCCTGGGCATCCCTGGGAGTGTTGTCCAAACTCTCCTGGAGCTCTGGCAGCCTCGGGGCCGTGCCCATTCCCTGGGGTGCCTTTCCCTCCCCTGGGAGTCAGCTTGAGAAGACAACATTTATAACACTCAGCTCAAATGGTTCTGGTTGTTCCTCATGACTTGCCTTTATTTTCCCAGCCCCTGAGGTGAGGGCACTGTGAGTTAATAGTGAAGTTCTAATCCCCTGTGTCACTCCAGCTTTGTTAAGCCAGTGTACTTGCACTTCTCACCCATCCCCACGTAATTTATGGGTCACCCAGGGAACGGGCTGGTGTCTCATGGTTCTGCTCTGATTAGATCATGGGTTCCACCAGGCTGGCACAGATCCTGGACAGGGTGCTCAGAAAATAAAGCAGAAGAGCCTTATCAAGGAAATAAGAAATATGACTTCTCCTTGTCTCCAGCATGGGAGCTGCTGTAATTTAAAGCTCCGTGGGCCACGGAGCTGTAGCTGTGGCAGTGTGATCCACACGCAGCAGAAATCATCCAAATCCTGGGGAAAAGTCCACGGCCAGCACTGGAACCTGGGGACTGAGGATGGTGCTCCAGGGGGAGTTTGCTCCCTTTCACTTCAGCACAGCTCCTGTGGCCCTGCAAAAGCACTCAGCATTAATCTGCTGGTAATGCCTCAGAAACAAGGGGATTATTGCACCCACTGAAAGAATTAGAATGAAAGGCTCTTCTCTATTTCAGGCCTGAGTTAAACAAAAGGGAAAGGAAATCCTGCAGTAATATTAGTGATATGTTCTATTTAATTGTGTTTTAAATGAGCTGCACTCGTCAGTCACTCAGGACTGGTTCAGAATATGTTTCTATGTATATATAGTATATATATATTAATGTTTTGAAATAAGCATGGTATTTCCTTTCATAATAATAAGTGTAAATGTGTTGTTTGGCTCAGCTGGAACATTTATTTAGTTCATATGGTCTCAAAATGTGATTTAGAATATTGTTGTCAATAACCTTATTTGATCTGTGAAGTTTTTTTTCACTTGTTTTTGTTAAGAGGCTTAACTACTGGCAAGTTTGAAGTATGAACTTCTGGCATCAAAGAACATAAAAATCTTCTCTTGCTAGAGGATGATTTTAAAGGCCAAAAGGGATTTAAAAAGTTGCTTTTCTCCAGAATTGTTAGCCCATTGTTTGAAATAATTTCCCACGAGCTTGCTTAGAAAGGAAAAGAAGCTCAATCTTTATTACACCAAATGATAAATTGCACAATCCTCTCTGACATCTCCATGGACCTGCAGAGAAGGAAAAGTTGGGGTGGTCCTGAGGCACTTCCACATCTGATTATTTGCTCCTCTCAAGATCTTCTCCCAGCCACGAGCAGGGGGTTTCAGATCCAAGCAGGAAAATGACACCACACTCTAAATCTGAGCAAGACTTCCTGAATCCCTGGCTGAGCTGAGGATCTCTAAAGTTTCCCTGGCTCCATGTGCAGTCCTGAACGTGCTCACACAGACACTGCACAAAATCCTCTGCCTTCATTCCAGGAGGGATGGAGGGAATGTGGGGGGCTTGAGGAGGGAAGGAGTTCTTGCACCACCTGATCTTTGGCACGTGGCTGTACCTGGCTCCAGGCAGCTGCTGGAGCTGGGGAATCAGGCACAAACTCATTTGTTGTGTGATTTTTGACTCATTTGTGATTCTGAGCACGGCGGGGGCTCTCCTGCTTGGAGCCTTTGAGCAGAGATGAAGTTCAAGGTGGAGGATTCAGCCACAGAGGAAAGATTTCACTTCTTCAAATCCAATCAGCTGCACCCACTCACCTGGATTACTGCACACATCACAAATGCTGAGGCTTCTGTTATTCCCACTGCAGGATGAAGGTGTTTTCCATGTACACTTTATCCTCCATGGTCCTCCCTGAGAGGCTCTCAGCTGAGAGGAATCGATGCTAAAGCTTGTACTTCCCCTAAAAGTCATGGAGACCTTTTGCTTCAGGCCAGAGATCAGAGAAAACCAACAGTGAATCAAAGATGATAGGTGAGAAGAAATAATTTTCCATTCTCCACATCTGTAAGAATTCTCTGTAGAAGTGAATTCACTGAGAGCCATTAGTCAGACTTCGTTTATTCAAAAGCCTTTCTCAGAGCCTGTACAATGCTGTTCAAAATCTTCTTCCCACTTGCCCGTCAGCTATGTTAATTTATTATTATTTACCATAATGTAATGCTAACTCCAATTAACTTATAATTAATAAGCACTTGACATTTTCAGACTACTTCAGATTTAATCCTCTCAATGCACCTCTAAGTAGCTGTTGTTGGCAAAGATGAGAGAACCAATTTTCAGATTATTCCCATTTATTGAAATGGAATCTATCACAAGGGGAGGAAATAAGAAAATGCAGTGAGTGAAATCCGATCTCAGAAGTCGGAGCAGTGGGGATTGCAGTGGTTTTGGGGGTGCTGGTGAAGCTGGAGCAGGGAGAGGAGCTGCAGGGTGACTTTGGGGTGGGAGGTGGCAGTGGCAATTCCAAGGGGCTGCCTGTGGTGTGCAGGGCTCATGGCTTGGAGTCTCCAAAGCCTGGCCTGCCCCTCTGGCTGCAGAGGACACCACTGGCACTTGCTCTTGGACTTGGTCAGAGAGACTTGAGTGGGATCTTCTTCCTTGTGAGATCCCAGAGGGCCCTGGTCTTTGGAAACCAGCTCTGAAAACTCCTGTGAGCATCCCTGGGCACACCATGCAATCACAGAACATCCCACACGGATATTCTGTGGTTCTGGAATGCTAGGGATGGTGGCACAAGGGCTCCGTGGCTGGGATCATCCATGCCCTATGCTGGGTCTGCTCTGCCTAACCCAAATTTTCAGTGTCAGGATCCCAGCTGTGGCACTCTGTGTTGATTTGGTCTGAGTACTTAATAGAGTTTGCAGCCAGTACGCTATTTTTTTCTTAAATTAAGATAATTTTTATTATTCATGTATTATTATTACTATTTTGGGGGGTGTCTGTACTGTTTGCTGCTGTCTTTGCTCTGGGGTGACCAGACTCCCACAAGAAATGTGTGCCCAGGTGTTTGCTCCTGTGGGACGTCAGAGCTGCCACCATTCACTGTGCTGCTGAGAAAAATCACCTTCCTCCATCCCAAACAAGGGATAAATTATATATATCCTTATTCCCTTTCCTTCCCTAGACTCCTCAGCGATGTTTTCTCTGTTCCAGCTGCTCACCTTGGTGTTCTGCTTTGCCCTGGGCTGTGTGTAGGTCAGACCTGGGGCAGCAGAACCCATGGAGTGGAGCCACTCCCTGTCCCAGCCAAGGATGGATTTCCCTGGTGGCTGAAGCACTCCCAGCTCCTGCAGGACAGGCTCAGCTCGGTTCTTTTCCCACTTGTTAAAATCCTCCTTAGTGCTCTCCTCCTCTCCTTTTTCTCTCATTATTCCCTGGAATTCCTGTGATTAGACACAAACACGATTTTAGGGAGATGTGAGAGTCGGAGGAAGGTACTGGAAGAACTGGATTTTACTTTTTTTTTTTTTAATATAAATTTGAGATACGTCCATCACTTCTGGGCTTTTGCTGTTTCTTCTTTCTAATTCCTGGTGTGTTTTGGGTCCCTCCAAGGCAGAAAGCTTTCCAGTCAGGGTGAGTGTCATACCCAAAATCCTCTGCTATTCCTTCAATCCTTATATTCTTGTTTCCCACCATGAAACATCCTGGGAATACATATTTTTCTCATGTCTGTGAAGAAAAGACCAAACCACACGAATCATTGCATATTTTAACTGAAGTGGGTAATTTTCCAATTTTTTTGGTCAGCCTGCAATTGACAAATCAGTTTTTCACAGAGCCTTAACTTGGGAGACCAATTCATCACTTGGACATAATAGGAGGAAAAAAAAAAATCCCTCTAATAAATCAATTTTAACGGGTCAAAACTGTAATCCTTTCACCTTTTCATTCCCTGGAGATACCCAATGCAGCTGCTATTTAAAAAAACAAACAGGCAGCTTGCTATTGACTTCAGTCAGGACTAGATAAGACGCAATCTATGCATAAGCAAGAAAATTTCTTGCAGGAGATGTAGAATATAAGAGAAGTAGATTATCAGCCATGCAGAGTTATTTCTCCCTTCAAATAAAAACAGATTAGCATGCCAGCTCGCAGATCAATAACTCGAGTTTAACTTTCTCCCAAAGTTCACTCAGAAAACCTTTCAGAGATTTTTATGCTGTTGTGCCAAGATAAAATGTGAAAGCACCAGTGTTTAGTTTCTAGAAAAAGTGCTTTTATCTTTATTTTGTGGGACTGAAATTATTTGTATCCTTCAGAATAACAGATCCTTAATTTATGATTTTTTTCCGAAATGCATAGATTTCTCAGGGGTTTTGATGTAATTCTTTCATGTGTAGAACCCCAAATATCTTACATGTTAAATCAACTTCAAGAATCACCCTCTTCTCAATTAATAATTAAATCGTTCTAAGCTTTAATAACAAATCCACTCAGTTTGGAATGCACATGTTTATAGCAGCATCTAAAGGTGAGTTTAATGATTGGTCAGTTATTGCTTCATGCACTTTGGATGTGGAGAGCTTCAATTAAAAAAAAAAAATTCCAAACCGTGTTAGCAAAGGAAAGTTAAAAAAATTTCTCACTGGAGCCCTAAAAAAGGATTAATTTTATTATGACTGAATCTCTCATTGCTGATTTATCATCTTATTACTTTAAGTGACTTAAAAACAAGAGCAAGAACATCAGCCAAAAAAAAACCAAACAAAAATCAAGCAAAAAACAAAAAACCCAGCTCACTAAAAGACTCAAACAAAAAAAAAACAAAAAGAAAGTTAAAGATTTATTTGCAAAGTTTCACTTTATACAGTAGGGCTTTTTAAAGCACTGCACTTTTTAAAACTCCAGATGAGGAATGAGCTGAAGGTCTAAGTGGAAGCTGCTAGAAGAGTAAATAAATTAAACAAGCCCAAGTTCTTTAATTGTTGAATCTTCTCTTTTTTTCCCTTTCCTTGCTTCACTAAATCACTTTTTATGGCTGGTAAAGATGCAGAAATTTACACCCTGTCCCAAAAATAAACAAGCAGGAGTAAAAGCAGGAATGACATTTCCTTGGGTTCTTTCCCCCTTTCCCTTCTCTTTATAGTCAGTTGATCTGATGAAATAATTTGAAATACTGATCTGTAAGAACCCTCAGCCTATCCCAGGGGAAAAAAAAAATGATAGTGGGATGGGAAGAAGTAAAATAATGGGATGACATTGATTTCTTGAGTAATGCAATCCTTGCATTGCTCTGTTTTGGTCACGAGAAGCTGCTTTAAAAGAGGGAGAGTCTGCAAAAAACCCACCCTTGGAGAGGGCCAAAGAAATAATTCCATGGAAGAGCCTCAATCCTGTGGATCCCTGGGGAATGGGGGAGGAATAAGCCCAGATTTATCAGGGCTGCTCCTGAATTTCCTGAGAAGGTCACATTGGGAACTTCCATAAAAATCTCAAGCCGCTGTGTAACTTTTCCATGTTTAATTCATCTTTGCTCTCTTGCATTTCTTTTCTTTATGCCGGGTCCTAAACCTTTCAACTGATATTATAAAATCTGGGCTGAAATGAGTGTTCTGAGGTGGGAGCCAATGAGAGCTTGTGGCTGAGATTTGGAAAGATCAGCATTTAATAGTTGTGCTTATTATCAGCTTTGATGTGGGCACCAGAAAAATAAAGCTGTCTTTCTCAGTGGACATTAAGTTCAGCTTAATGCAGCACAGCAGGAGTCTTAAAATCACAATGTTTGGCACAAGAGGCCAGGGAAAATCTTTAAAAAAAAATAAATTTCTGAGCTCATTCGCACACCCTGTAAAATGCTGGAGAATTCCAGGGTGTTTACAGCTGCCAGTTTCTGCTCACCTGAAGCCAGAGGGATGTCCCCAGTGCATGGGAATGAACCTGTATTTTCCAGATATTAGATGTATAAAGTAAGCCAATGACTCAGGGAATTCTGATATTGCTTACCCAGCTGTGCTTGCTGGATTTCCTACTTCCCATATGATGCGTTCCCAAAAGTTCTGTTTTAGCAGACTGGAGAAGCTTTAAAATATGCAGATATCTGTGGTTTTTTGTGCAAATCTGGACGTGCCTCTAGGTGCTTAGTCACAAGCAAGTCCAAGACTAATTGTCTTTTCTAAAAATAAGGGAATCTACACCAGAAGTGGAAGCTCTAAGGGCTTGTTAAAACACTTGCAAGCTGAAGCAAAAGTTTCTGTAAAAGGAGCCCTATTCAGCACTTCTTTGATGGGTGCCTGGGTAAACAGAACATTTGTGCTGCCCAGGCATTCTGAATCTCGGTTATTTTTGCATTTGCTCATTTCAGACAAATCTGCAGAGCTGCACTTCACCATTCCCAGGCTGTACCTGCTGTGCAGACCTTGCCAGGGACGCGCTCAGTGGCAGCTCTGATGACAGGGTGACAGCAGAGCTGAGCAGCACTTCTATTGTCTGTAGGCTCAGGTGCTGCTCAAACACAGATCTCAAATGGTGTCAGCCCCACATGGAGCTCTCTGCTGGTAATTAAAGTCATGGTACTTCCCTAAACAACACGGGAGGGGAAATTCCGTTTCACAATGAGCTTGGAGTGTCCATGAAAGCTTCAAACAGAATTAGGGACAGATGGCTTTTAGGAAGGAGAGAAATGTATTCAGCTTAAATTGGGAAAAAGCGGAGAAAGTGCTTAGCAAAATGTAGTGAAAGGTTTAGTGAGTGGTGAGAGAGATGTCAAAACCTCAGTCTTGTTCCTGCAGAGACGAGAGAGGACAAGCAACATCTCTTGATTTACTTAACATCACCAAAAGCCTGAGATCTCAATCCCAAAGGTGCTCCCTGGGCCAGAGACAAGAGAGTTCTGTTTGCTTTGTTCTGGAGAAAGAGTTGCTGTGGAGTAGCGTGCTTTAAATTGGAATAGTGCGGGGCTAGGTTGGATATTGGGAAGAAATTCCTGGCTGTGAGGATGGGGAGGGGCTGGGCTGGAATTCCCAGAGCAGCTGTGGCTGCCCCTGGATCCCTGGCAGTGCCCAAGGCCAGGCTGGACACTGGGGCTGGAGCAGCCTGGGATGGTGGGAGGTGTCCCTGCCATGGAATGAGGGGTTGGAATTAGAACTTCCATGTCCCAGCCCAAAGCATTCCATGACTTGGGCAGTGAACAGCAATGCACCACAGAACATACCCCAGGCAGCCCAAGGTCAGGCTGGGCACCCAAGTGAACTTGTCAGTGGGCGCTGTGCAACCCCACCATGCCTGGTGACACCGGGGTCACTGCAGTGTCCCTGTGCCTCTGGCAGCTCTGAGTGTGGCTGGTTTTAGTGGGACACCCCCACCTCCATGGAAATGAATCTTCTAATGGAGTATTTTGGGTTTTGGAGGTTTTTACTGTGCCCCTGAGTGGGCGGGTGGAGCAGTTGGACTCCAGGTGGAGGTGGTTGTGGTTGTTCTGTCATAGCTCTGCTTCTTGGACAAAGCTGCTTTCCCAGGACAGCTGTTTCTATGGAAAACCTGCCTAAAGCAGGAAGATTTGTCTTCATTTTCCCACCCCAGAGATTTTCTGTTGCCTGTTCTCAGGTCAGCACTCCCCCTGAAGTTTGTCAGCTCCTGTGGCCGCAGTAGCTGCAGGTGACTGTGGGGTGTGTTTAGGTTACAAAGAGATTTTTCCTGGCACTGTGGGCCCTGTTCTGGTGCTCCTCCACAGGGAGAGGGAATTCTCCACAAGGACTGTGTGCTGTGGATTATAAGGAAAAAATCTAGGAAGTTGTTCAGGAAATTCTTTCTTCATAAAACCATGGAACGGTTTGGTTTGGTTTGGTTTGATTTATCCAGGACCATCTCTTTCCACTCTCCACCTTCCTCTATGCTCCAGGTCCCATCCAGCCTGGTCTTGAACATTACAGGGAGTTTTTCTCAAACAATTTATTACCCTTTTATATTTGGCATTGTGGATTTTACCTTGCCTGTGTTGAAATTGCACCTTCAGTGGATTAAGGCATAAAGACCCCACATCAGCAGCGGGTTTGTGACTTCCAGGTGTGATTTCCAGTTGTTTTTTGTGACCAGATGGAAAAAACAAACAAACAAACAAACAAAAAAAAAAACCCAACCAAACAAAAAACCTAAAACCAAAGTCCATTTTGGTGTCTCTTCTGCAAGCTCCTGTTGCTTCACCTTGTGCAACACAGGAATGTTCAGGTTGCTCTGGAGCTGGGCTGGAATTTGCAGCTGCACAGGAGGTGATGAACTGAGCAATCCTTGGAGCTAAATAATACTGAGAATGTTCAATTGAAAAGATTGAGGGAATCTCAGAGAATCTCCCTGCTCCTGGAAGAACCTGTTGGTTCCTTATGTCGTGGAGAGAGTTGGTGATTAAAACTGAAATGTATCCACAGAGGAAATAATTAAAAATATTATTTGTTTATCCTAATCCAGGAGGATGGGTGTGAGTTCTACTCAGCTCATAATTAGTATGTATTGTGCAGAAATGAGCACAATTATCTAATTAGTAGAAATGCAAGCTCAGATGACTTGCTAGGAAATGTTTTGTGGTATTTCAGTGTTGCAAAGTGTTTGGGATTTGAGAATTCATTTGATTAATGCACGGGGAGGTGATACAGACACGTGGATTCATGACAACTGACAGTAAATAATGTAAAATAAACCTTAAAATGTAAAATAAATTCATTTTTATTATAATGCAATTAAGCAGCCTTTAGTGCCAGGCTTAACTCCTCCAAACTCTTCCTCCTTAATCCTCACACAAGCTGTAAAAGAGTTCTGCTGAAACCAGAGCCTTGCTCTGCACA
Organism: Cinclus cinclus; assembly: GCF_963662255.1. Classification (NCBI taxonomy): domain Eukaryota; kingdom Metazoa; phylum Chordata; class Aves; order Passeriformes; family Cinclidae; genus Cinclus; species Cinclus cinclus. The sequence continues at coordinate 2,651,189 of NC_085055.1, forward strand.
TTTCTTGTCAGAGTTTTGCAGGGAAGGCAGTAAATGTTGCTGTGAGCTAAAGGAGACAAAGAGGCTTTGGTTGGTGCAATTAAAGATCAGCTTTGTCATAATCATAAACCAGGATTACAAGGTCCTGGCCATAGGCTGCTCTGTCTTCATTAATAAATCATGGTCCTGGCTACAACATTTAATTGTTTGCAAGGGTTTTTGATTTTTTTCCCCTCTATAGAGCGATGCTCGCCACTCTGATGCTGATGAGGGAAAGAAAACAATCCAAATTTCAGCTTGTCCAGAGGTTTAAATATATCAAACCACATCCTAATGAGTTTTGTGTTTGAGATTTTATATTATCCAAGTGCAACATTCCATGACTGTGCCCTCTGGCTTCTGTTCCTAAGGAAAATGCTGGGCTGGAGGTCGGGAGCACAGGCAGGGTCAGCTTCTCTGCTCACGTTTGACTGGCACAGAAAAGTCATTAAGGGAGAGCTTCCAGAGCTGTGAGTTAAAGGTTCATCCCCAAAGTTGTTCATCAGGAGCAAGAAATGGCTCCTGAACTCTCTCAGTGAGAGTTATGGGGCAGGGAATCATAAAGGTGGCACAGAGGGGAGTTTTAGAGCCCAGGGTGGCTGAGAGGCCCCTGGTTAACAGGAATTTTAAGGGATCCAGCCTGGAAAAACTTTCTCAAACCCCAGGATATTTTCATCCAATACTTGGGAATATCAATTGTAAATTGGAGCAAACTGCTCCAATTAGTTTAATAATGTTCTAGTGAAAATAGAAACCCAGATATTTGGGAATGGGATGGGATAGAGAGATGAGAAATCAATCTGAGGTCCCTTCCTGAATTATTTAGGACATTGGCAGGAGGAAGGAACTGCTCAGTAGTTTCCCCCACGTTCATAATGCAAGGTGAGCAGTAAATAGAATTTCTTAACTCAGCCCCCTGATTTATGGCTTCATTAATGAAATGGATGGAATATCTTTCATTCATTACTTATTCAGATAGTTTGGAGAAAATATATGTTTTAAATCAAATGCAGTGGAATTTCTAATGAAGCCTCCAGAGACAGATGGAGTGAATATTCAAAGAAATGTCTATATATACTGATTCCAGAATAGTTAATATATTGGTAAGGGGGAAAAAAAAATAATCTCAGCTCAGTCATACTGTGCAAGATTTCTAATTCCCTGATGTGATGGATAGAACTAGAGTTCAGTTGCTGAAATAAAAAATAATGTAAACTAAAATATGAAGTATTAAATATATGGGGTTGTTTTCTGTGGGTGGTACAGTCAGGAAGAGAACTCCCAGGATCATGGGAAGTGTCTGGATTAACAAATCCTGAAGAGGAGAGATCCAGGGAGCACATACAGGATTTGTGATTTAGTTTAGTTTGGGTGCTTTAATGATCATTTTAATTAATTTATTTAAATTTGGCACAGGGAGGAGCAAGTAGCATCCCTGTGATCCATTTGAGTGGAGTTGAACTTTTCTGGGAATAAATGCAGTTCCTGGGCAGCTCCTGAAGCAGCTTAACCTGGCTTTCCATGTTTCCAACATTTCAATGGCAAACACTTCCAATGCTGTCCTCCCCTTACATGGAAAAAAATATTGAAGGAATATTGATAATACTGGAATTTTTCTTGGGTTTCCTCTTTTCAGCAGAGCTGAGCTCAGTCTGTCCACAGGAACACAATCCCTGGTTTCTGCACATGGAAACCTTGCTAGGCTGAGCTTGGGAATGGATTTTCCTCTGGTGTGAAATGAGCTGGGATTCCACTCTCAGTCACTGCTCAATGTTCTCCCGAAATTGTCCTCGGAGTTGTGTTTGTGTCTGTAACCACCTGTTTGCACTAATTAACAGAAAGTTAGGAATGAAATTCCCAAGGGAAATTAGTGTCAGAACCAGTTCATAGAAATAATTTCACCTTCTGCTTGATCCCATTTCTGTACTATTAAAAATCTATACAGATAATTTTTAAAAATTCTGGCATTGGTTATTTTCATGCTGGCTGGAGCTCTGTTCTGACACACTGACAATGAAAATATTTTTTCAGTGGAGCAGCTCAAGTGACTTTTCACCTGGAGAGGGAACTTCAAACAGGCCGAAATTCTATTTTTTAATTACATTTTAACTACTGAAGGTGGATTTTCTTTGGTCAGACATTAAAGGAGCAGCTTTATGGCTTTGTCAGCTGTGCTTTCTGTGCTTGAATATAAAATGGAGCCACTGTATTTTCCTGCTGGGGAAGGAATTCACAGTTGTTTTGCACTGCAGCTCTTGATAAAGGAACGGAGCAATATTTTGGACTCTTTATTATCCCCATTTAGGACTCTAATGGAGAATACTTTGGTGTTGGGAGTTCCACCTGGAGCTCCACACAGTTATGGATGTTCTATTTGTTAGTTTGAGCATTATCATCACTTTGGGTGTAAATCTTGGTGTAGCTCTGCCAAGGCATGGAAAACGCAGTGTCTCAGGGATGATGAAATTCCATGTACATGGAGAAGAGTTTGGGATTTTGTTGGGGTGCAGTTAGGGTGAGAGGCAGTGGGGTGGCTGGGAAGGTTGGAATTCCATTCCTGAATCCCTTTTGGCAGTGTAATCTGTATTTCTACCTCAGTGTAGATACCATTATTTAACCCATCCCCATCGGGAGAAGGCTGTGTTGGCCTGGGAGAAGGGAGCTTTGAGGATATTAAATATCACAACGAAATTACTATTCATTAGGCCCTAATGAAAATAAAATTAATATCCAGGTGACAGAATCATTAATTTTGGAAAAGCCATTGAGTCCAACCATTCCCCCAGAGCCCCACCCACCACTAAACCACATCCTCAAGTGCCTCAGCCACAGGATTTGTGTCGGGATCCACACGTTTTCCATGGAGCTGGAAATGAAGGTGCCTTCCCATGAAGGTCCTTCCCATGAAGGTCCCACTCATGATTTGTAACTTTGAGTGTGTCCCAGTGGGGGTTCAGGACCTCTGGATGCTGGGAGGACCAGAGATAGAAGTCCCCATGTCCATGAGGGCGGTGTGGGAAGACAGAAGGGCTTTTCCACTGCCTGTAATGAAACCAGGTTTTTAATTCAGTGCAAATCACACTAATTCCTTCATTCCATAGAAATCCAGAGTCAGGTTCCTTTTGAATTCGTGAGACTTTAATAGATGAACCAATAAGAAGTGCACTGAGAGAACAAGAGCTTCCAGAAGGAAACACTATGACCCATTTAAAAAATCTTTGTTGATTTTTGAAGCATTTTAATTAGTGAGACACAATACAGTAGGATGGTTTTAATGTAGTTTTGTTTTTGTTCTTGGTAACTGCTAAATTGTCCTCTTAAATTATTTTCTTTTAAATGGCAAAGCTCTTTAAAGATGATTACTTTATTTATCTTCAGTCTGGGAGGGCCAGGCATGGAGTGAGAAATTAAAATTGAAGGGTTTTTGTAGATAGGCTGGTCCCTGTCCTCCTGCACATGCCAGCAGCAGCTAAATCAATTCCCAAACTTTGATTTGTTTGCAAAAATTATTTTGACAGATGGCATGTGCAGGGGCAATTTAAAACCTGACTTTTATGGTGTGTTTATGATTCTTTGTAAATAATTGCATGGTTTCTTCTGAAGAAATAACATCTTAAAAGATTATTACATCTGAGGCTGCTCTGCTTAGCTCAGTCTAGCACAAATCACAGAGGGTCTCTATTAAAGCAAGTCCTGCTCGTTGTGTTTTATTGTGCAGCAGCATTGCTTGGAATGATTGTTGTCATTTGTGCTGTGGCAAAGTGGGGCTGCAGTCTGTGTTCTCTGCACCTGCCAGACTGCAGGCACCAGTATTTTCCTTTTCCCTTCTCCTTTCTTCTTTTCCCTTCTCCGTGCTCCCTTTTTCCTTTCCTTTCCTTTCCTTTCCTTTCCTTTCCTTTCCTTTCCTTTCCTTTCCTTTCCTTTCCTTTCCTTTCCTTTCCTTTCCTTTCCTTTCCTTTTCTTTCCTTTCCTTTCCTTTCCTTTCCTTTCCTTTCCTTTCCTTTCCTTTCCTTTCCTTTCCTTTCCTTTCCTTTCCTTTCCTTTCCTTTCCTTTCCTTTCCTTTCCTTTCCTTTCCTTTCCTTTCCTTTCCTTTCCTTTCCTTTCCTTTCCTTTCCTTTCCTTTCCTTTCCTTTCCTTTCCTTTCCTTTCCTTTCCTTTCCTTTCCTTTCCTTTCCTTTCCTTTCCTTTCCTTTCCTTTCCTTTCCTTTCCTTTCGTCCTGTCCTTGTCCTTTCCCCTCACTCCCTCTGAAAAATTGCCCAGTTTCCTTTCCCATCAACTCCAGGCCTGGAATGGGAGGGACTGTAGCTGGAAGAATTCAGGAGAGCATGAAATAAATACCTGGAGGGCTTGGTGCATATGGCAGAGAAACCTCTGAATATCCCCCCAGAGGAGGTTCCTGGCACCGGGCATTGCTCGGTGCCACCTGGATCCCACTGGAAGAAGTTTGTCCTGTAAATACCTTTTTTTTGTTGGTTTTTTTTGTTTGTTTTTTTTTTTTTGTTTCACATAGAATTCTATGAAATATTAGTTTTATCTGTTGTTTATTATCCGAGCTAAGATCAGTGTGTTGGGTTGGAGCTCCTGTCTCCATGGTAGGGCAGAGCTGTTCTGAGTGTGGCAGGAATTTTCTGGAATCTGTTGAGCTGGCTGTGATCTGCAAGGTCAGTGCCCTCACAGGTACCTCTGAACCCAGGGCTGGGAAAGTTTCAGTTGTGAAAATATTTGTGCCTTGATTCCTGCCCTGCTCATCCTGTTCCAGTGCCTGACCGCTCCTTCCATGAAGAAATATTTTCCCTTCCATCCTGACCTCCCCTGGCACAACTTGGGGCCTTATCCTCTCCTCCTGTCACCTCGGAGATCAATGTAGACATGCCTTAAATTATGACATCAACAGTTAATAAATTCCTGAAAACTGAGCCACATCAGCTGCCCTGGGGCACAGGGGTCCAAAGTGCTGCCAGTGACTTTGTGGGGAGATGGGAGGAAGCACCAGTTTAGTGAAGGGTGGGCACAAATTAGGGAATAAATCAGTTTTTAATCACAGGGCTGTGCAATCCAACAATTCAACAATTCATGTGTTATGATCTGCATCTTCTTAAATCCTCTTTCATCGACGAAGCACTCAAAGCATCACTTCAGGGGATGAGCTGACAATTCCCAAAGGAGACTATCATTTATTATGAGGTGATTAATTTGCATCCACTGATGGATGGCTTTGGAATTTGTCCCTGCACAGATGAAAACAAACTCTTCTTAATTTGTTTCTCCTAGCACAACTTTTCTCCTTAAAATCTGATGCAGGTCTTGGTCACTGATCTGTGAAATCCATGATAATCCCTTTATGACAGCGTTGTGTCTTGAACTGACCATTTAAAGGCCTAAGGAACTGCAGAGTTCTTCTAATTAACTTGTCTGAGGCACTGTTTATTCCATTTGTCTTTTTTCTCTTTTATTTTTTCAGTGTCACCATGGCATCTGTTTGTTCCCAGCCTTTTTTCTCCCCCTGCTAATTATAGACAGGGGAAGTAAAAACCTAACCTTGGAGGAAATTTGTTAATATTAAAATATTCCCCAGATGAGCCTGTAAATCTCCGTGCTGCAGTTTGTTGGTGCTTTACCCAAGAATTCACCTTTGGAGTGAATGCAGATCTGCAGGAAAAATTAGTAATTCTTTCTTGCATATTTTAATTTCATTTTCTACTCACAAGCCTGAACAAAATTTCTGCTCTCATGCTGAGAATTGGCAAGGATGAACTGCTCCAAACTTTAGGTGGAATGAACAAAGAACTTTTAAGAAATTCTACTGTGACTGTGTCCTTTTAAGAAAAGCTCAAAGTTATTTTTTGCTGTTATTATAGGCATTATTAAATATACATCTAACACTGTACAAATACAGAGGTCTGGGTTCTAAAAACCAGGAATTAGACAGAAATATCCTCACTTGGGGGATTTTTCAAGATGATTTCCTTGGGACTTTTTAAGTAATATGAGTTGAAATTTTGACCCTTTGCTACAGGTCTGCCATCTTTTCTTCTGATTAAAAAATACAAGTTTAATCAGAAAAGATACAAACAAAATAACCCAACTGAAATTACATTCTGAATTATTTAGGAGGGCACAGGAGATGAAAGCTGCTTAGGAATTTCCAGGTTGGAGATAATGCATCATGATCGATAAATGAACACTGTCCTTCCTAACCCCAAATATATTTGGCATCCATTATTAAAGAGGCATAAAATTGTCTGATTCCATTATTAATGCAGGGCTCTGCTGGAGCTGAGGAGGTCACACAGGAAGAACTTAGACTTAGACTCAGAGTTTTTATTTTTAATTATTTTAAAGGATTGTGGAAGACCGGGTTTCAATCTTCACCTCCCCTTCAGTCTTTCTGTCTCGGTTAAGTCCTTTGTAGTCTTTGGAGAGAAACGTGAGTTGGAGGGGTACAGTTCTGAAATTTGGGAGTTCTTGGGGTCTGTGCCTTCAACAACCATCCCTAAAAACACAAAGCCAAAGGACAAAGATGAAACAGAAGTGTTGACAGCACGTTTACATTGTTTGTGCCTTGTACGTGACAATTCCTAAATTTCCAAGCTTTCCCGTAGCAGCTCTTCTTTAATTTCTGTAGGATTCTTCTCTCTGAACCACTCTGATCTTTCCCTTCCATATCTGCCCTCCTCTCTTCTTCCCAGAGACTGCAAATGTCAGCAAGTCCTGTTGGTAATTTGCATTTTGAGGCTTCCTGACTCTGGAACAAAACCCTAGTTCTTGTTATGGCATGGTTGTGTTCTTCCAGTGCCTTTTGTTCCTGTCATCACCTAATTCAAATTAATTTTACATAACATCAAATATCTGTAGATATTTGTAAAGTTGGGGATATCTTTTCAACTGTTTTGTACTGGGAATCCCTCCATGCCAGGAATTTTGAACACCTACCAGACTTCAGGCACCAGCATTTTTTCTTTCCTCCTCCTTTCCTCCTTTTTTTTTCTTCCTCCCGTCTTTTTCCTCCTCCTTTCCTCCTCCTCCTTTTCTCCTTCTCCTTTCCTCCCCCTTTTCCTCCCTCTTTCTCTTTCTCTTTCTCTTTCTCTTTCTCTTTCTCTTTCTCTTTCTCTTTCTCTTTCTCTTTCTCTTTCTCTTTCTCTTTCTCTTTCTCTTTCTCTTTCTTTCTCTTTCTCTTTCTCTTTCTCTTTCTCTTTCTCTTTCTCTTTCTCTTTCTCTTTCTCTTTCTCTTTCTCTTTCTCTTTCTCTTTCTCTTTCTCCTTCTCCTTCTCCTTCTCCTTCTCCTTCTCCTTCTCCTTCTCCTTCTTTCTCCTTCTTTCTCCTTCTCCTTCTCCTTCTCCTTCTCCTTCTCCTTCTCCTTCTCCTTCTCCTTCTCCTTCTCCTTCTCCTTCTCCTTCTCCTTCTCCTTCTCCTTCTCTCTCCCTCCTCCTTTCCTTTCCCTTTCTTTTCCTTTTCCTCCTCCTTTCCTCCTCCTTTCCTTTCTGTGTTGCAAGTATAATTAAGTTGTGATGTGCTGGACTTAGGCAGAGAATTGTCATTTATTTCCCCAAAAAATCCCAGGTCCTGTGAGTGAAGCTACAGCTGGAACTCTGACTTGCCTCTGGGCATCATTTAAGGGTTTCCATCTTCACAGTTTGCTGTTCTTCTACAGTAAATCTCGAATTTTCACTTGGATTTGACTTTCTCTGTCAAGCTGTTGTGAATCCACATGCTCGTGGCCCTGAAATATGGGCAATTCCTCTGCTCAAACTGAGGAGTGAGACTGGAGGAATCCTGTATGCCTTTTAAATTGAAAATTAATCTCATAGGGAGGAAAAAATATGGTTATTTTTATACTTCCTTCTTCAAAAATTGTAGGTAGGTTACTTAATTTTTAAAATCAACTTTATCTAAGTTGCTTAAATTTTTTACACCGAGTTTTAAGTTGCATTTTAATCTTCAGTGATGTGTTGCCTTCTGCCAGCTGGATTTCAGAACTGTCCCATGGAGTTCAAATGCATCATCTCCTAATGGACATCATAGAATTTACCCTCATGCACTCCAGAGAAGTGAATTCAATTGATTCTTTTTCTTTGGCATTCCAGAGACTTTTGATTCCAGTACTTTATAATCAAGAAAGAAATAGTGAGAACTGTTTTTCTTACATGATCTTTTTATAAAATTTTAACTTTTATGTGAACTCTGGTGTGTTCTGAGGCTCTGCCTTTTGGCCAATTTGACTCCCATATTCTTTTTTTGTTTGTTTTATTTTGTTTTTTTTAGCTCTGCAGAGCAAAAATCTTGGGAACTTCTTGTAAGAGTTCAGTTTCCAGGTTGCTCTTAGTGACATTTTCCAGACTTGTAAATCTTATTCCTGGATCATTCACAGATAAACTTCATTCTTTACTGGGAAATAAAAAGGTCCAACTTTGAGTATCTTCTGTTTTATAGCTTCTTGGATCTTTTTTGTTTCCCAGACAGGCGAGGTTAGAATTGCTTCTTTTCACTGGTAAAAGTCAAATTTATTGCAAATGCTGCAATTTATTAAAGTATAATAGCAAGATTTTTCATTTTATTTTATTTTATTTTATTTTATTTTATTTTATTTTATTTTATTTTATTTTATTTTATTTTATTTCTCTACTGAGACTTAAACCCAATTATTTATCATAGCACAGTGTTGATTTTTCTAAATGCCTTAGGTGGCATCTGTGTGCTTTAACAGGGATAAAATTATTAATGGAAGTACAAACACTCCCAGAAATAAAGAAAAAAAAAAGCTGCATTTTTCTCTTCACGTCCCTCCTTTAAAGTTATTTCAGCTGTTCTATCTCCTCAGGAATCACTGCATAAATAAAAAACAGAAATACAGAAGGAAAAATAAGCAGCACTCTTCCTTTCTTTTTTTTTTTCTTTTCCTTTTTTCCTCACCTAATTGATGTTGTGGCTCTCTTCTGGAGTTGTGCATCCTACTTTTTTAATTTTAGATGTATTGTTGGAAAGGTGAAGACATCTCTGAGGAGGCAGATGAGTGATGGATAAAACTGATAAAATGTTTTTTACCAGGCAGAATCAGCTCCAAGGTCTGTGGCTGTTCCAAGGCCACAGCCCTTGCTGGAAATAGAAAGCAGCAATAAATTGACAGAAACCAATAATTCAACCTTAAAATTCCAGAAAACATGAGCAGAAATCCACTCCAGCTCACGGCAGTGTTTTGTGCACATAAATTCCTTTTTTACGTTGAAGTTTAAGAAGATTTGGAGCAGCTCTTGTATAAAAAATATCCTGTCCAGGATGCAGACACTGTAATCCTCAGCTCTGTCAAAATTCCAGTCCTATCACGTATTAATCTGTGTAAAGCAGGGAATAAGATTTCCATGGGCTGGATTATTCCATCTCTGGGCCAGGCAGGAGGAGTTTATAGGGAGAGGGACCCTGGCACACTTTTGAATTCTTCACACCAGGAGGAATTTGCAACAGAGGAGTTTCCTATCCATTATGAGCTGATTTTTAGCAATAAAATAAAATCAGGTGGGGGGTTCAGTCCCTGAAAGCTGTCTCTGATAATCCATCTCTCCCCATGCCAGTCTCTCTGTATAATCCCATATATTTTTGGTATGGAATGCTGTTGGGAATGTTTCCTAGGAGCTCAGACAAAAGGTGGAGAAGATCTCCATGCAGGATTAGGCCCAACCTTTGTGTCAGCATCAGGACAGCTCTTTATTTCTCTGAAATTCTCTTTTCTTCTCCTGTCCTTCACCTCTTAAGCACACATTTCATTGTTTGCTTTTAAACATTCCTGCTGGCATCAAAACCCCCTAAATGTTGGCAAAAAAATCCCATTGTCCCAAATCTGTGCACGGATCTGAAATCTGGGGGAATTAATAGTTCTGACCTGCACCTGCTTCATTCCTGCAGTGCCTTGATGTGGGAATCGTTTTCCAGATGAGTTTCCAGTGGCATCCTTGCCAGTGCCAGGCTGCCTGTGTGATTTATCCTCGTTCCCTGTGTGCCCAGGGAGTGCCTCATCCTCCTGGACAGATGGCTGGATGCTTTGCAGTTCCCACCAGATCCCACCGATGATTTCTGCCTCCAGCAGCCATTCCCATGTTTATTTTTGGTCCTGGATTATTGCCTTGCTTTTTCTGCCAGCGCTGGGCCTTCTGTATCCACCCAGGAACCAAATCTGCTCAATCACTGAGGAGCTGCTGGCTCTGTGGTGTTCTGTACTTTTTGTTTAATTGTTAAAAGTATTGTTTTCATTTTAGAAAGTGAGCACTCCCTGCCTTGTTTTTATCCCGGATAATTCCAATGTGCTGAGCCAGTAGCTTTCCTTTGGATGCTCATTTTCTGTCTGCCATCCTGCTCTTTGCCAGCACCTCTGGCCTTGCCTAAATCCAACAATATTTTAATGTATCCATGAGAATTCATGTTTTTTCTGCTTTCTACATCTTTCTTTCAAGTACAAATAGGACTCAGCTGATGGCCCAACACCTATTTTCCTTTTGAATAATAAACTGGTTCCCTGGACTAGAGAAAATATTCCCTTTTTATTCCCTCAATATTTGTGTTCACACAAACATCTTCTCTTTGAATACTGATTTCTCTCTTAATATTTAGGGTTCTTCTGTAGTAGAAAATCCAGTTAGAGCACAGCCCTCACTTGAAGCAGATAATGGGATTTATTTTATTCGTGTCGACTGGGGCCGTGTTACAACACTGCCCCTGAGTCAAGTTGCATTTTAGACATAAAAACAGGCCTGATTAGGCACCGTGGCTAAAATGTGATTTAGTTACACCTCAGCTGCAGAGCATTTTTACCCTGGGCACAATCCCATCTTTGTGGAGCTCAGGTAGAGAACATTTCTTGTGCAGCACGGCTGACCCCGGGGCTGAGGCTGCCAGAGCTGCTGGGGTTTATCAGATAAACACCTATAAACTGCTTGTTTGCTCCTGCAAATCCTCTGGAAATTTTCTATTAGCAGCCTTTACAAGTCCTCGTGGCCTCAGAAATAAATCTGCTGAACTCTGCTGCCTGGTTCCATCTCCGTGCTGTTCTGCTTGGAGGGGGAATGGCTTTGGCTTGGAGCACAGGAATCCACCACTGCCCTTCTCTTGTAGAAGAGGCCTCTGTAAATCAAATGGAAAAGCCATGGGTTTGTAGATAACCCAGGAATTACTGCTAATTAAGAAGGATGTAGGATTAAAATCCAAACTGGAAAAGATCAAAGAAACGAAGCAGATACCAGGAGCCTCCATTTTCTCATTCTGTCAGCCTGCAAAGTCTCTATTTAATATTTGCAAGGACTTGAAGAAATTGCTGCTCAGAAACCTCCCCCAAACTGTTGTTCTTCAGCAGGAAAACACCTCAGTAAATGCCAATCCATGTTTGTAAAACTGGGATCATGAAGTGCTTGGTGTCACCGTGGAATATTCCATTAGTGCACCATTCCAGCTGGTAACTTAGATGGGTGTTTTAAAAATTGAAAGAACTCTCACCACTCTAAACCCCAGGAGATGGGATGTTTGTCCTGAGTCTTTTTGGGAGTGTTAGCAGTGACCAGCAGCAGTGGGAGTGCTGGGAAGTGGGAAGGAAAGACCCAGAGGCACTGTAGGGATTGGGTAAGGGAAGAGTATTTTTTAGAAATTATAGCATTTATTGTAGGAGTTCCTGTCTTGCTCTGACCACGTTTGGCAGTAGGGGATGGAACAGGGGAGCAGAACTATGGAATGTGCTCAATGACACCAGCCCTGTGTGTCTGAGCTTTGTCCCTGTCTGGGATATTCCTGCAGCCCCATTGGCTTGTGCCTCATCCTGGGTGATTTGGGACCCCACAGAGAAAGTGTCACCTGATGTCTTCATGGTGTGTCTTGAGCTGTCTCACTTGACACCAGGTGTTTTCCTGGGAGGGGAGGATGTTCCAGGTATTTATTTTCGATGTCCCAGTTAACTCATGTTAATCTCTGGGTGTACCTGGTTTCTGTGGTTTTGGCATTTCATCCGAGCCTCAAGATTAGATTGCTTTTTGAATTAAATCCAAGTCTGCTGTGCTGCACTTGACAGTTCCCAATAAACCTCCATTTCTGATTCATGGACAGTACAGCCATGAAATCTGGCACAGGATAATTTTCCATAGCAGTAAATTACATCAAAATGCAAAAATCAAAAGGACTCCTACAGACTAAGCTTTTGCCCCTCCCTTTGTGTTCTTTTATTTCTTTTCTTTTCCTATTTTAAAGACATTTGCAGCACTCAGCTCCCTGTTACACTGTGCAACATCCCAGGTTCCTTGAAGTACGGGAAATACCTTTTCACCCATTGAACCATGAAGCTATTGCTGTCCCAAATGGATTTTTCTGTCAACATCCTCCCATGTGGCCATGTGTGGAGCACAGCAGAAGTCTCCTTGGAAAGAGCTGCTGGGATGCATCCTGAAAATCTTGTGCATCTAAATCCTGAAACCTTGTGTATCTTTAACTCCTTTGCAACATCAGCTGCCTCTGGCGTGTTTTATCCAGCTGATCACCACTTCTGGCTCCCAGTGTTTCACTGGAGCTTCCACAGTCTGCCCAGATTATCCATCATCCCTTTCCATCACCCCCACTCCTTTTGAAGAAATCTTTTAACCTTTTCCATGAGCATGCCAAATTTCTCCTTGGAAAATCTCAATATCTTTTCACAACTCCTCTTCTGAACCACTACCCCATTTTTGATTTATGAGCCTTTTGCCTCCTTTGCTTTTCTCTCTCTTTTTTATAACCAGTGTAGCCAATTTACCTTTTCAGAGATAAACTGCAGTCCAAGAGAGATCCAATCTTAGCAGTGGAAGTGCCTTTTTTTCCAATGGCAAAATGTGCTGCAACACTCAGAGCTGCTTTGCTTTGAGATTAAGCACTAATCCCAGTTATTTAAACTTTCTCTCACAACTAACAGGCAGAGTGATCAGGGTGGAATGGAGAGTTTTCAGTTTATATTTTATTTCCTGACTTCATGGTGTTAAATAATGTCACAGTGCTAAATGGAGATGGGGAACATAGAAACAGAAAGTCCAAAAGAGCTGATAGACCTTTAAAAGGAGAAAGCAAAGGAAACAGAGATGGATGGGGTGGATAAATAGTCAGCAGCAAGTCTCTCTCGCAAGGAAAAATTCATGTCTGGAAAAGCCTGAGAAGTTTTTGTTGTTGAAACTTCCCTGCGTGTATTCCAGGAAGTTCTGCAGGAGAAGGGAACGTGGGGGTGAACATGGTAGTGCTGGTTGGACTCCATCATCCTCCAGGTTTTTTCCAACCAAAATGATTTTGTACCATTTTGGGGGTGTTTGGATAAATTTTCCAGGATAAGGGATGTGATTTAGGGATGGTAAAGCCACATGTTCCCTGTAATCCCTGGACAAAGGAACCTCTGGAATGAGCTGTGGCAAGTGTCAGCCTTGATAAAGGTGCTAAACTGACCTGGGAGTGCAGAACTACGTCAGAAAGAAGAATGATGTGAAATCATGATACAGATTTATTTAAAACAGTTGGAAATCTAAAAAGCCACATCTGCCTTTCCAAATTAAGATACCACGGCCTTCAATTTATGTTAAGCCAGCTAAAACCTTTAGGTGTGGGAACTTGCTCTCAACCTGTGAGCAGCTCATCCTGCTTATTCTGAACTATGCAAACTAAACAACAACAACAACAACAACAAAACAGAATAAAACCTGGATCACGTGGCTCCCTGGAAGTTCTTGCCAGCTGCTCCCATGTTATTGAGCAATCTATCATCAGGCTGGGGCTGCGTTTGTGGTGATGCATTGCGCTGATGCATCGTTAGGGAACTGTATCCTTTGATAGATTAGTCAATAACAGTCCTGAGGAGGGAAATATTTGGAGAAATCAAACTCCAGAATCGGATTTCTAAAATGATCTGTAAGTGCAGTGTAAATGGAAGGTATTGACAGCTCGTGTTCTGGTGTTCTCTGTGTGTGGGGATTTCTGTACGCCACGGGTTCGTGCAACCAGCAGCATCTGATCTTCCTTACCACAGGCTCCGGGGTGAAAAGGAATATAGGGAGATGGGAGAAGGAATGCAAGGAAATGGAAAAAGGAATGCAAGGAAATAGGAGAAGGAATATAAGGAAATAGGAGGAATGAAAGGAAACAGGAGAAGGAATAAAAGGAAATGGGAGAAGGAATAAAAGGAAATGGGAGAAGGAATGCAAGGAAATAGGAGAAGGAATATAAGGAAATAGGAGGAATGAAAGGAAACAGGAGAAGGAATAAAAGGAAACGGGAGAAGGAATAAAAGGAAACAGGAGAAGGAATAAAATAAACTAGAAGGATTAAAAGGAAATGGGAGAAGGAATAAAAGGAAACAGGAGAAGGAATAAAAGGAAATAGGAGGAGGAATAAAATAAACTGGAAGGATTAAAACAAAATAGGAGAAGGAATACAAGGAAATGGAATAAAGGGAAATAGGAGAAGGAATATAAAGAACAAGAAGGATTAAAAGGAAACAGGAGAAGGAATAAAAGGAAAAGGAGAAGACGTAAAAGGAAACAGGAGAAGGAGAGGAAGGCATTTGCTTTTCCTCAGCTGGGAGAAGAGCAGGGATTTGGTTTTGCCAGCCAAATTCATCTGGTGCACTGGAAGGTCCTTGCAGGATTTAGCCTTGAAATCTGTGTCAGAGTGTGCACGGATCCTCTACATTTTCTGCTGAAGGGCTGTTTGAGGAGAAGCAAGCTTGCCACGCTGCCATCAGCTGTCCCTTTCTCTCCAGTTAGTGCTGCTGCAGTTTTGGGCTGTGGCACAGCGTTGTCCCTCACCAAGGCAGTCTCTGGGGCTGTGGCTGCAGCTTTTGGAGAATCCCATTGATAAATGGGGTTGAATTTCCAGTTCCCTCACTTCGAGTGGGTGTGAATGGGAACTCCAGGTGAACAACTCTAAAAAAGCACAAAACCCCCTTTTGTTTATCATTCAGTTCACCCTCCTTCCTGCTTTTTCCTGTCCCCACGGATAGACAAAAATACTTTTTTACCTTCCAGAGATAAGGATTTAACCTTCAATATGCAAATTATTTAATAAGCAGCATGACCTTATTAAAACAAAGTGCTTTGCTTCCATTCTTGGCTCTTTAAAGAAACACCTTTTAAAAGAAAAAAAAAAAAAAAGGACAATAAAATGATTGTTCCTTTATGGTTGTGCAGGGAAATAAATAACTTAGGTCATGACTAACCTCATCTTGGGCTAAAATCTCTTCTAGTGAGCTATTTTTCAAATAAGTTTCATAATTGTCAAACAAGTTTATTTGTTTGATTTGTTTGGTTTTCCCTAAATTGGGTGATAGCTGTAAATGGTGAAAAAATGAAATACCAAAGATAAAATTTGTGAAGTGCCAAAAGGTTAAAACAGCATTTATTTGGGATTTTTTTAAGGCAATGGTTTAGGAATTCAGAATGAGGATTTGTAAGGCAAATCTTGTTAAATCCTTGTGGTGCTGAGCTCCTTCTGTGAGTGGGGTCAGTTCCCACACCAGTGGCAAAGTTCAGGATTTGGAGACTGTGGTGTAGAGTGACATTATTTGGTCTCAGTTTGAAGGGCATGAAAATTCTGCTGTAGATTTCGAGCCTTGTAATCTTAATAAGAGAAAAAAACTGAGTTCTATCTGCATTTTTTTTTCTTCACTATTAAGACCTTTGGATTGTGTAGAACTTTTAGGTTGGAGAAGTGGAATTTATTTTATTTGCTTTATTTTATTTTGTTTTATTTTTTTACTTTAAAAAAAAATTCTAATGCTCATTCTTCACTAAATGAACTTCAGACTCATCCAAGAATCCATCCTTGTAACAGGCAGGAAAGGGAAAATCCAGAGCTAAATTGCAGTGATACTTCTACCTTGAAAACCATTTGGAAGTGGGAAATCCTTCATAATTATTCAGCTTTTCTATTTTAGAGGATTGATATTTAATATTTCAACCAGAAAGGGAGCATTTACATTAAATTGTGTTCTGCTGCTGACTGAAAACACAAAAGTTTTCTGCCATGTCAGTCGGAATTTTGAATGAAATTATGCAGCCAAGAAAAAACAGAAAGAGAAGAATATATTTTTGTTGTTAAAGTGAACCATAAAAGGGAAGAATAATTTTCTGTGGTTAAATTGAGCCTTAGAAGCTGACAGCAGTATTTATTTGTGGTTTGGTTACAGGAAATTTCATGGTCTTGATCCAGTTTTGGGCGTATTCAGCTGATGTGGTCCTTTCCAATCCATGGGAATAAAGAAAACCAGGACTGACCCCCTGAAAACAGGAGCAAGAAAAATATTAAGCTGCATAATCTAATTAAAGTTCTGACATAATAAAAGCAGTTTCACTTTGCAAAATTCTTCCCAGAAGATGTGTTTAGTCTGGAATTTCAAAATTCCTTTACCTTTACATTTGATCTCTGTGTTTAGAGAACACAACACAAACTTCTCAGCAAATCTCCCTTTCTCATTTGGTGCTTTTCCTAAAATTCCATTGAAATGTCACCTGCTGAGTACAGAAATCCATAACAAACCTCCAGCAATTCCTCCCATCAGCAGGAAAGACTGAAACCACAAAAAAAAAAAACCAAAAAAAACAAAAAAACCAAAACCAGAAGCAGAAAAACCAAATAAATCTCCCCAGATTGCAATTGCCAAGCTGAAATGTTGCTTGAGGCTGAGGAATTGGTCAGAACTCATTCCTGCAGAATTCCTGACACTGGAGTTGGGAATGTTTTTCCCTGAGCATCCAGGCAACAGGAGGAAAATTGTGATTCAGGGAGATGTGCTGGAGATGTTGTGCAGCTATCCCTGAAGGTAAAGGAGTTCTGTACTAGCTCAGGCCTTCCCAAAAAACAGATTTACCACTGTGGGTCACGTTGTTCTCCCACCTGAACCACTCCAGCTTTACCCAGGAATAATGAAATTAATTTTGCCAAAACTTAATTTGCCCTCTATTAATTACCCACCTGAGAGCTTAAATCATTTTGGAAGCAAATTAAATTCTTTTAATCTCCTTTTCCCTGGTTTATTTCCCATTTAGCAGACGAGATGCAAAACACAATTTCATCAGGTTAAGAGAGAAAGCTGTGTCCCTGCTCAGTGTTTATCTTGCTGTTTAATTTTGAGATTATCTTTAGTGTCTTGGCTCTCCAAAGCAGATGGGCTGTAGGCTTGCTGTAAATCACCCTCAAAGGAGCTGTCTCTTAATGCCTGGGGCTGGAAAATGTAGGTGCTGCTGGAGCCCACACTGCACCTTGCCCATTTTTTTTTTTTTTTTTTTGCTGGTTGTTTCTTTATTTTTCCACGTGGCTGCAATTGCAATGTGACTTGATTTGCTTTTCTTGAGAACTAAAATAGTGGTTTTACATTGTACGCTGAATATTTCCTATCCCTGCACATCCCTTCACCGTTGCAGTGGGTAAAATGAAGTAATTTGGGAGGAAAGTCACAGCTTTGGGGTAAATCTAAAGGAGAAAGTTAGCCAGATCTCCAGCAAATTAATGGGAATCAATCCTCAGCAGAAAATGTGGGAACTGGGGGGGAAAACAAAGGAAGATGTGCTCAGCCACTACAAAAAATAGGGCTTAGCTGCTGTAGTTTAGTTGTTATTTAACTGTAATTATTCAGCCATATTTAAAAGAAGTCTTTGTGTTTTTTTTGAACTTTTTCAATCTTTCTTGGAGGAAAAAAATAAAATTATTCTATTTCTTCCTAATAAAAAGCCCGAGAGTGACATTCCTCTCCTCTTCCAGAGGTTTATCTGTTTTTACTTGCTCATGCATTGAACCAATCTGCAGGCAGAATTAATCCCTTAGGTACACGGAGCCAGCTCATTTTTCTGATGCAGCTCAGTTCTTACCTCTCATTTTGCCTTTACCTGAAGCTCTTCAGGTTCTACCCCACTCCCACCAAGCAGTTGCTCCCATTCCCATTTCCCATTCCCATTCCCATTCCCATTCCCATTCCCATTCCCATTTCCCATTCCCGTTCCCGTTCCCGTTCCCGTTCCCGTTCCCGTTCCCATTCCCATTCCCAGTAGGAAACAGCTGCTAACCCAAATAAAGCAGGGGATTCTCAGCCATTTCCCAGTTCCAGATGACAGCGCAGCACCCACAAATCTCAGGGTGCAGCTACAACTGCTCCATAAATTATTTATAATTCTGCTGCTTGATTTTTTTTATTGTTTCTGCGTTTCCGAGGCTCCTCCCTTTTTTTTTTTTTTTTTTTTTTGGCCACCCGTTTTTAGCACTTTCTCTGCAATAGAAAATCCCTTTCTGTGACCTTCAGGCTGAAAAAAACGAGGATGGGAGAGGAAGATGCGAGCTGCAGATGGATGACACGAATAACTCGGGACAGAACAGCCTGTGAGTCGTACAGAGTTATCCATCTCCTCCTTTTGCCAGGAGCTCATCATCCCATGATCTGTTCCGGGGAAAGCAAAACTTTTCCTCATGTATAAAAACTTCCCCCAAACCACTGAAGAGTCTGTTCCCAGCAAGCAGAACTTGATCCTGAGATTGAATTTGACTTCTCCACTTTGCTTTTGGTTCTGGTGTGCCCTGGGGTCAGCTTTGAGCTGGGTGCTGGAGATTTCACTTGGCTCTTTTTGGGGTTTCTGGCAACGTTCCTCTGTGGTGTCAGCAAAGTCACCAGCTCTGCAAGTAGGGCTCTGGTGGGTATTTTTAGGAAGGGCTCCATATGTGCCACAGAGCTGCAAGAACATCTCAGGAATTCGGGAAGAAGCCGAAATTCACAGCTGAAATTACCAACTTGGAATTCCAGCAGAATTAAGGGGGAAGTTTCCTTCACCTCTCATTCCCTGTGCTCACCCTGGGTGTGCTTCACCAGGGACATACATCCTTAACAGGTGGAATTTTCCCCAAACCGGGGAAAAGAGGCAACAAGTAAGGTGTGGTTTTGTAATTAGATAACTTAAAGGCAGGAATAAAACAAAGTAATTTTGGGAAAAATCACAGCTTTGGGGTAAATCTAAAGGAGAAAGTTAGCCAGATCTCCAGCAAATTAATAGGAATCAACCCTCAGCAGAAAATGTGGGAGCTGGGAGGAAAACAAAGGAAGATGTGCTCAGCCACTACAAAAATAAGGCTTAGCTGCTGTAGTTTAGTTATTACTTAATTGTAATTATTCAACCTTATTTAAGATTAGTTTTTGGTGGGGGTTTTTTTAACTTTAAAATTTTTTTTTTGGAGAAAAAAAATAGAATTATTTTATTTCTTCCTGATTTAAAAGCCCAAGAGTGACATTCCTCTCCTCTTCCAGAGGTTTACCTGTTTTTACTTGCTCATGCATTGAACCAATCTGCAGGCAGAATTAATACCTTAGATACACCGAGCCAGCTCATTTTTCTTCTGTCACTTTTGCCATGATTAATGATAGTGAAAGTGTGTTTAACTCTGCTCCAAATGACACTTGTGCTATTGCTCAGTGCTTGGATACTTTTTGAGTCTGTTATCATTAACTAAAAATAAATTCCAGTTAAACTACAAAAGCAGATAAAACCATTTCTTTGCCTATTTCCTCCCCTTTCTTGTTTATTCTTGCTTTGTCCTGTTGAAATTACTGGTTTTATGCATTTAAATTTTGTGAGCATTTCCAGCAGCTGTAAAGATTATGCAATTCAGGGGCATTTAAGCATCCTGTATTTTATAAACATAGAGTGATATATTGAAATATGCTTCAAATGGACAGTTTCAAACTCATAATTGTCCAGCTACTAAAAGCTCTGGGCCCTGAGGTGGCAAGGAGATAAAAAAATCTCTCTCCCATCTGATAAAGCAGCTTTAATAGGAATCAATAGCTGAATCTATCACCTGCTTTTATAACAATATCCTGCACTGGAGCACAGCACAAAAAATAGCCAGGAAGCCATTAAGGGCAGGAAATTCTTCCAAAGTGGCTTCTCATAAGCCAGAGAAAAGGGTCAGAGGGGATGAAGGATAGAAAGGGATTGTTGCTGGAATTGCAAAGAAATATTTTAAGGCTAGGAGGGATTTTTAGGAATTTTAAGGCCTTTCTTGCAGAAGAGCCCCTGAGTGTCCCCAGCGCTTTCCCAACCTCAGTGATTCTGTGATTATCTTGATTTCTCCTTCTTTTTCCATTTCATGAAAAGGTGAAATGATTTTAAATTTTATTCCTACCAGCAGGCGGGAGTAGAAATTCCCAGCGCTGGTCACGAGGAGAGGAAGAATTTCCACTATTTATTTAGACTCTGCTGCAGAGGCTTGGAGGAAGTGGTTGGTGGGTGAATCCTTCCAGTGCTCCTTGTAGAAAAAGCAGAGGGGATTGATGGATTCTATCTTTAGTGAATATCTGAAACACACTGGGAGTCTCTCTGGGTTTTGAGTCACTGCAAAGCAAAACTACCTATTATCAAAGCTAATTATTTCATAAGCAACCTCCTCATCAGCCACTTAGAGAGAGGAGGGGGAAAAAAATTGCATTATTAATGCAGATTTGTATTGCTGTGTGAAAACTGCTCGTCCACCACCAGGCAAAAAGAAAAATTGAATTATTAATGTGTATTATTAATTCTAGCCAAAATCCCTTAAAGGGATATGAAAGGTTTCAGGCTTTGTTTTGAGGAGATTTTCGAGCAGTGAAACAGGGGTGTGCAGAGCAGCTGTCTCCAGCATATTAAAAGAACATAAATAATGAATGAGTTATCGAGAATTATACTCCAAGAAAAGCAAAATATGCATTGTTAATGCATATTATTTGTATTAAATGAAATCCCCAGGAAGAGAATTCCAGGAACTGCAGGAACTTGGTGCATGATCGATGGACAGAAGGAAATCAGGGATCAGGAATGTACTTTGCCTGGCTTGGGGAATTCCAGAATCCTGTTGGGAAATGGCTTGGACTCGGTGGAAGTTCCTGTTTGTGCCACAGTGAGGAAGGGCCAAGAAGGGACCAAGGGGAATCTTTGGGATCAGGGATGGGTTTGCTGGAAGAGGAAAGAAGGGGGACACAGACTCTGCATTCACATTCAGGTGGCTGCTCAGGTGAACACCTTTTCCCCTCTCTTTATGACAAGACTCAGGAAAACAGGCGTGGAAGGTGATGTAAAAGATGAAGGCTAGAGTGATGCCTTCATCCTTCAACAGTTTCTACTGCTGCTCTTCCCTTTCCCCTGAGATTTAGGGAGAGCCTTTGGCTTTAGCTGGAAAGCAGAAATAAACATTCCCAAGTGTCCAATTTGCTTCATCTTTGGAGGTGTAGAGAGCTCAACCCAAGAGCTCCAGCAGAGCCATTAAACTCTGATCTGTGTCAGATCTTCTGGATCAAGAACACAAGTGAGATGCATTTCATGGGACAGAATCCCCTGCTTTCAGACCACCAAGCCAATTTTGTTAAACATGATCTGTATTTAAGCCCCTTTTAAAGGATCTGAAGACATTATCAGATGTGCTCCGTGGATCAAGCCTAACTTTTTTCGATGGTCTAAAAAGTTGTAGGGTTTTGATTGAATATCTAGTCTGCCAATTTATTTCATTAAATAATGAAATAAATACTGCATACTTTATTGAATCTTTAGTCTGGGAAGTCTTCCAGCCCAGACTTGGTGGGGTGTTTAGAAGCCTAAAAGCAGCAGGAGGTGCTTCAACAATTTTTAGAGGGGTTGTTTTGTTAGCAGTGGAATTCCTGGCTCCATGTGTGGAGAGACCTGCATGGAGTGATTCCCTTCAGGTGAAACAATCCCACACCTGGAGCAGCAGGACCTCCTGAGCTCAGGACTTGCCCCAGCTCCCCCAAAAGTGGTTCTGTTGATCTGCTAAAAGGATTTTATCTGGAGGCTGAATGTGGTGTTGGCCAAGCTTGTGACCTTTCTGCTCACCTGCATGGTCCCAGAGGAAATGATCCATCCTTGAGGATCCCCCCAGCTCCCTGTGCCTTTATCTCCTTTATCCCCATGCATGGCAGGAGTAGAGGGATTTTGGGAGGTTCTTGGGGAAATTTTTATTGGGAAGAGGCAAAACCAAAGTCTCAAGGTGTAATATCAGTGCTGTAGTCACTGCCCATGAGGCAGTGAGGAATTCCTGTGGATAAAGGACAGCATTCATGAGTTAGGTGGAGGATCTGCTCAGGAGTTGGAGAACATCAGACTTGTTTTGATATTCAGGCATCAAATCTTGTATTTTCATCTTAAATTTGTTCTGCACATTTATTTTGGTTGCGCTGTTAAAAAGAAATTGTTACTTCTTATTGTTATTATTATTTATTTATTATGAAATTACCATTACCCAGCAGATTGTCAAAGCTTCACAACACTGAAGCATTAAAAAAATACAACATTTGAGTTTTTACACCCTTCTTCCTGCAGACCTGAACAACTGCAGAACAGATGGTTCAGCTGGTAGTGGAGGTAAAAGGCTCTGCAGATTAAAAAGTTGTTGGCTATTTTTATGCCATTTCTGCTTTGGCATTTTGCCTTGCTTTTGCATCTTTGCCTAGCACATAAAATGAGGCATTGCTGAATGTTTTCAAGTTTTTAAAACTTCTTGTAATTACGCACATTTTATTCTGTGTAGGAGCTCAAAAGTGAGAGCTGACCCAAAGAAGGAGAGTTAAAAGTAATAGAATACCTTTGGAATTTCTGATGAAGTTAATATTTTGACATAGGATTATTTTTTTTCTCCTTTCATTAAAATCACTTTCCCTAAACAGGCTGTGATAAGAATTTGCTCCTTTAAAATAATTGTCGCAACACATTTAACTAGTGTTATACGGGCATAGTGGCCTTCTAAAAGGCAAAATCTGATAACAAAATTAACTTTTGTTACCAAATTAGGATTTAGAGAGTTAAAAAAGCTCCATGGATAATCTTTGTGCTGCATTGGTGTCCCTCAGAAAAATTTCTTGCTCCTTTCAGGCTTCTCGGGTGGTTGGGCATAAAGTAAATGGTCCAAAATCTGGACATTTCATGTGGCTCTCCCCAAATCAGTGCATTACAGTGAAACACCCACAGAAGTTTGGCTGAATCTTGCTCCAGCAGCCATGGGCACAGTCTCCATCCTGACCTTCCTGAGGGCAGCCAGGGGTTTTGTTTTCCACGTGATTTAAAAACCACATCCAGAAAGGATGGGCTTCTGCAGGCATTGGCTGCTGTACCATTTCCCAAATGTTGTTTTTCTGGGTTGTGCTGAGTGTTACATAGGTGTGGCATTAACCCCACAGCCAGGGTGGATTTGGGAGCAATAATTGGTTACAGCCAGGCAGCTGCTCTGAGGTTCTGTAGGGATGAAGTTGAGCTCCCAGTTCTGTTTTTCCAGCGAGGAATCCTCACTCCTCAAGCTCCATCTGAGTGCAGAGCAGACAGGAATGGTCTCCAGAGTGCTTGGAGAGCTCTCCAGCTGCTGGCTGGAGTTCAGAGGGGTCTAGGGTTGGGGCAGTATTGGCTGGAGATTCCCAAAAAAACCCTGTTTTTCTTCTTGTGCCTGCAGGGAAATCCTGGCCTGACCCCAGTGCCCCACCACAAATTTTTCACTCACATCTTCTCCCCCACCACCTGCACTCAGTTGTTTCTCTCTTTTCCACAGGTACAGTTTTTTAATGATCAGTGTGATCTCCACAGGGACAATATTTAAGGAACCGTAATACTTAACAACCTCCTTACCTTAATTGAGTGTTTATCTCAGCTATTAAATATTCTTCAGAGTTCTTTTAGAGAAAAACCTTGAGGTGCTCATTAAAATTAATGTGTGTGGTTGGTTTGTTTAGCTGCCAGAAAAAGAAAACACACACACACAAGTGTTTCAAGCCTGGCAATGTGCAAAGGTGAGAACCAGGATGTGAGGGGTGTGAAGGAATTGGGAGCAGCAGAGACTTCTTCCTAATTTTTTTTTTCCTCCTAATGTTTCAAACCTACTCATGCACCGACAGTGCACAGGGTGAAAAAGCACAGGGGGATTTTGGCTAAAGTAAAGGTATTTTTATTAGAGATACGCTGCAAAATTAAAGGGAAAAAAGGGACAATGAAGGTGAATCCTCAATATTGATGCTGTAAATTTAGCAAGGCTTTGGAGTCACACGAAGCAGGCACAGGCAGCTGCTCAGCTGGTGCTGAGCCCCAGGTCACAGAAGATTTGAAGCAGCATTAAATTACCCTGCTGCCATGGTAGGCACTGGAAAGGCCAAGAAAAAATAGATTCTGTGGGTAGGGATGAAATATTTTAGACAAGCTGATTACCTCATGCGAGAAAATGAGTTAGTACTTGCAGCAGCCCTATAAATTGTTTCTTCTTTTGGGAGTAGTTTTCAGCTACTGTGATACTTGGAATTAAGGGGCTGTGAGTGGTGCCAGTGTCAGAAATCCCATTGTGGAGCTGAAAGCACAGAGCCCACGCTTGTGTCTTGATGGTGGACAAGGTAAAAGTGGAGAATTTTACCTTAAATACAAGATTGTTGTTTAAGAACCACAAAAATGTGGATGTGGGCACTCTGATAATGGGAATGATGTGCTTCTCTCCCTGTGTGTGTGTGTGTGTGTGTGTGTGTGTGTGTGTGTGTGTGTGTGTGAAATGGGCTCAAATTGTACCAGGAAAGGCAGATATTAGGAAAATTTTCCTCGTGGAAAGGCTGTCAAGCACTGGGACAGGCTGCTCAAGGAAGTTGGTGGAGTTTCCATCCTTGAAGTGTTCAAAGAATGTGTGGATGTGGCACTTGACGTGGTTTGGTGGTGGACACTTGGACCTGCTGAGCTCAAGGCTCCTCCCCAGCATTAATGATTCTACGATTATTTCTGAGATTGCAATATTTAGTGAGGAGAAACTCAGGATCAGTCAAATTCTGAAGTGAGAAAAGATTCCCATAGTACAGGGGCTGGACCATGAAATTCACTAATAAAGAACATAAAATCCATCTGTTATTACTCTGGGTCAGTATCAGGTAAAAGTGTATCACTTTTTTGTGCTTAGTTTTGTCATGATTTTTTGTATCTGGGTGATTTCAATTTGTTCAAGCTCAAAACAGAGGTGAGCAGTAGAGAAACAGGACAGAAAAAAAAAAAGATATTAAAACTGCCTTACAGGGATTTCTCATGCACTGGTTTATCTGGTGCAGGGGTGTTTTTGCAAGGAGTAATGGAATTATTCATGGCACTGACAGTGCTGACAGCAGGGCTGATTCTAGGGGATAATGGAAGATAAAGGGACATTCTAGAGTGATAATGAAAGATAAAGGGCATTTGGCCTTCATTTTTATAATTGGTTGACAAATGCAAAAAAAAAAAAAAAAAAAGAGCAGCAATTAAAAAAATAAGTAGTGAGTTTGGAGATTTGCAGTAGTCAATGCAAAAGAAAGAGAAAAAGGCTTAAAACGTTATTATAAAAAAAATAAAAAAGTAAATGGCCTAAATGAAAAATGGGATGAATGAAAAAGTTACTGAAGTATTAACATAGCAAAATGATCTCACAGGGAGTAGTTTGAACTCTCTTTTAAACAGGGAATATTATGTATTTCTTTTGGACTCCAGTCAGAAAATCAGCTTTGCTGTTTCAGGGTGACTCTGTTGGATTGTCTGCAAGAATATGAGAATTCAAGTAGAACGATAAAGGTTTATGAGAAATAAAATAAATGGAGACATTTCACAGGTTTCAGTGTCTAGACCTCAGTGATTTGTCCAGAGCAGCAGTGAGATTTCAGGCCTCAAAGTCACCTATGGGCCATAAATTTGTAGGATTTAATTAATTTTCCATCAGAACCCAAAGAAAAGATGCTAGGAGGGAAAGGCAGTCGTTCAGAAGACTTTGAAGCTACAATTTCCAAAAAATATCAGTGTAATATGTTTAACCACTTAATTCCAAGGAAAAGCAGATGAGTTCCTTCCCCTTTCCAGAAGTTTCTTGACTTCTGGAATTCAGAAATCATCACTTGCCCTCTCACTGCATTTTTTTTTTCTTTTTGGTCTCCTTTAAGTGTAGCTAGGATCCAACAGTAAAGGAGTGTGGAGCAATTGTAAAAATAACGATAAAAATGCTTCCTCTGCTGGATGTCTGAAGTGCTGCTGGAGGTGGCTGCAAGTCCATGCTCAGAATTAGAGAAGAGCGAGGGACCACGGTGGAGGTGAGCTGAGTAACAAATAATGATGTTCAGTTTGCTGGAGTTCTTCTGGCAGCAGAGCTGAGCCATCAGGAGTTGTTCACTGGCTCTTAATAAACAGCACCTGGAAGGACAGAGCTGAGGAAGGAAAAATGTCATTAAAAACGGAGCTTTTTGTGTCTTTCATCCTCTGTCCCTCCTTCTGTGCTGCAGTAAATATTGATTTGTGGGCAGGAGCAATGAGGGCTTTGCCTGTGCCCATTCTGATCTCATCAGAGGTGAGTAGGAAAGGGCAGTACTTAATGACATTTTCCCCAGGCCAGAAATCACTCTGGTATTTAAAAAACAACAACAGCAACAAAAAAAACCCCAGCACTAGGCTGAAAAACTAAAATAGCTGTCATTGGGAATCAGTGTTAGAGTCATGCTGCAAAAAATTCTGGAAAGGGGAACTCTCAAAGAAGCTCTGTAAGTATCACATCAGCTGTGTAGTGCTACTGAGAGCACTTGTATTTTGTTTTTAAAACATGATAGCAGTGCATATTAGAGTGGAAGGGAGAGGAAAGTGGTAGGAATTTAACTGGCAGTATAAAATTGATGGATTTCTAGCAGGATCCTGTTGTCCTGCCTATGGAGAGCTCCAAGGCAGCGTTCTGAAAAATCATGTCATGGCCTGACCCGGGTCCCGGTGAGGGCAGAAATGACATGAATTTAATGTTTGTCGAAGGGCTCTGGCATTGTTTTACACACCCCAGGCCTCTCATCCTGTTAAAGTTCATGGCAAACAGAGCATTCCAAGCCCGCGTGCTGGGCAGGGAATTGCTCATCTGTCAGCAGCTGGAGAACGATCCACGTCAGGCCGTGACACTTGGCAACTGTGACAGCACAAGCTGGGTAAATGGAGAAGTCTTGCTTAGAGCAGGGGATATTTCATCTGTGTAAATGTTACAGCTGGAATTCCGGGCTTTGGGGAGGTCAGGTTCCCACCTGCTCCCTGTGTGACCTCACACCATGCCAGGGAGAAGTTCAGTCTCACACCTTGGATGCTCAGCATGTCTCAGAGGGCCAAAAGCAAGAACAGCACTCCCAAAACCTTCCTGATGAAGGATGTCATCTGCTCTGGGATTTCTTTCCAAAACCACTTAAATCCATCCCTGTGAGGGTGGGGAGGGCTGGCACAGATTCCCAGAGCAGCTGTGGCTGCCCCTGGATCGCTGGAAGCGCAGGTTGGACATTGGGATTGGAGCAGCCTGGGACAGTGGGAGGTGTCCCTGCCATGGCAGGGGTGGCACTGGATGAGATTTAAGGTTCCTTCCAACCCACACTTTTTTATGATTCTGTGCTCCTTAGAAATGTCAGTTTTATATCTTAACCCGGTTCCTTATCTTTATCAGGAATGTCAAACTGAGGGAGCCCTCAGCTGGCTGCACACCTCACTTTGGTGTCAACACAAAATGTGCAAAATGCATCCACAAAGATGGATTTGCTTTAACCAAGACTTCAGAGCCACTTTCATGACAGCAGTTGGGCAATACTTTATACTGGTACTCAGTTTTTAAGAAAAAAACAAACAAAAAGAGAGAGAGAGATTTGATGTAAAAAGATACTGAAGTGTGTTTTTAACCTTAGATAGGCTCATGTTAACTTTGGGCACATGTCCAGCTCCTGTGCTCATCAGTCCCCAGGTGCCACCAGAGTTGTTGCACTTCATTGGGTTTAATTTTCCAGGGAAGTACATCCCTGTCTACAAGCAGATCCTTGCTTCAACTCGGCTGAAACTTGGGCTGGTGCCCATCTTTGTGTGTGAGCCACCTCAAACTTTTAATAATCATCAAAAAAAAAAAAAAAAAACAAATCAGGAACCAACTGGGAGAGTTTCATTGCTGCCTGGATCAGGAGATCCAGCCTTCCAAACCAGCAGTCAGGGTATTGGTGAGGGGTAGGATCTGCACTCCAACAACCTTGAGAAATTAGTGAAGAAGGAAAGAGAAAGCCACAGTTAAGGAAAAAATTCATTAGGTAACACTTTTGTTTCTGATGCATCGTTGGATGCAATTAGATTTTTGGCAGGAGCAATGATATGAAGTGTTTTGTCCAGAAGGTTATTGTGGCTGGAACTGAGGCTGGGTGGCCAAACAACCATTGTCATCAAAACAGGGGGGAGAGAAGTTGGCTGCCTCTAAAAATGCAAGGCAAAGTGCTGATTCCAGTGGGAATCCAGGCTGGAGATGGAGTTCCTGATCCTGCCGTGTGACAGGGGGGAAGAACATGTAGGAACAAAGTGGAGATGTGGTTTTACTCCATGAGGAATAGACATTATTCCTCTATCATGTGAAACATTTAATTCAACCATCCTGCATTCTACAGCCCTCATCTCCCCCAAACAACAACAACAAAACAAGGCAAACCACCCCAAAAACCCCAAAACAAACCAGCCACAAAAATACAGGAAAGCCACACATTATTTCTGCAGGCGGTTATATCACAGTTATAATTATATCTTTATAAAACATAAATTCTGTATCTCTTACCTGACTGCAGCGACAGACACTCTAGATAACAAATTATGCAGATTTGCTTTTGGAGACTATTTTCCCTGTTATTTTTTTCCTACCACAACTGTGTCCTTTAGAGAAAGCTGGTTAAAATGACAATACTTTGAAGAGAGAAGGTGGCTGTGACTGTTTCCCACCCTCTTTGAGCAGCCTGGGGAGTTGTTTGTGGCCACCCAAAGCTCTGCAGGGACGGTTCAGAGCTGCTGCTCCCTGTGCAGCCGCGTGTAAAGGAAGTGAATTATGGAGCACAGCTTCTTGTTCTATGTTAAACATTTCAAAAGGAGGCTTGGCTGAGCAGGGTGGGCTTTTCTTGCCCTTGGAAGGAGAAAGTGGCTTTTGTCTTAGATTCATGTCGAGTAATTAGTTTTCTTCAGACCAAAGAATAACTGATCCGCTGTAGTTTATCTCAGTAAAGGGTCAAACAAAGGCTTTGCTACTTTGTGGGAAGAAGCTACAAAGCAAGACAAATAAATACATCTCCAGCTGAAACACAGCTTTATTCAGAAGCTTTAGGACCTCTCATGGATTTGATTTAAGGGTCCATCCAAGCCCTCTGCAGAGTTTTGGTGAAGAGCTGAGTTTAATGAAGGAAATCATCAGGGCCCTGCACAGTGGTGGGAGGCTCTGAGGCTGATAAACAAGCTTTGCTTGTCCTTCAGATGTGGTTTGTGAATAACATCTTGCTTCCCTTTCCCTTTCAGTGCAATAAAGGGAAGGTATCAAAGTGTTCTGGGCATTTCCCCTGGTTGCCAGGCTAATTAACCAGAGTGGAACTCTTTGTGTCATGGCTTGAGAATTCACTGATTATATTTATCAAGGCAGATCAGCAGAGGAATTTTGGTTGTTTTATTTTTTTGGCTTTTTGCTGAATTAAAGTAGATGGAAATGAGGCATGTCCTGGCTTGGGTGGTCTGTGCCCTCCCATGTGCAGGGATGGATGTTCTCTCACCTCTCTGGTGTTCCCCCTGCCAATCCACCGGATATTTTCACCAATCTTCCTAAATATGATTCCAGACACCGTCAAACCAAATAGATACACGAATGCTACTTCAGAAACACAAGAACACAGAAGGATTAAGTGAGACAGAATTGCAGCAGGAAAGGGCTGAAGATTGAGCAGCCAGAAGTGTTTCACTCAGAGTTGACACCATGTCTTGTGTCACAAACTTGCTTTTTTAAACTTTTCTGGGGAGAAGAAGAGAATGAACTGGCTGTTATTTAACTGATGGCCTACCTCAGTTATTTACAATCTAGTAAGGAATTTATCCCAACGAACCACAAGGTTTATAAAATGTTCCTTGCAGTTGATTCTCTCCTAAAGGACATGTCATCCATACCATCTTATCAGCCCAAAAAGTTGTATATATTTATATAGACATACCTGTTTCTTGGAAAGGTCATCTCTGCTGAAATGTTAATTGGATATTGGTGCTGTTAAATATTGATAGAATAAAGTTCAGCTACAAAAAGTCTTTATCTCAGTTTCATTGTAAATATGGTTTTAATTCTGTGTCCTAGAGATTCCTGTGGATAAAGAAAATTTCCTTTCAGTTTCCTTCCTCTCAAGTTGCTGCTCCCGGGAAAAGCAGGCCCATAAGTTAATGCTGTAGCAATAAATTTAAATTCTTGAAAGCAGGAATTCAAAACCATCAGTGCTGCTGCAGACACTCTTAATAAATTAAACACATTCATTGCACTTTACCAGATTATTAAAACACTTAAATATTATTAGCTGTGTTGCCTGAGAGCAGTGGGCTTCTCTGCATGGAAATGTGTGAAGGGAAAAGCTTCTAAAAAGTCCCAGTAGATGGAGGACGCTCAGTGATTCAACTTATTCCTTGCTTCTTTCTGAATTCTCTGTGTAGCAGCCTGGATTTTTCCTGAAATTAATTGTTTTAATTATGGCAAATGGCTTGAATGGCTTCTGTGTGAGGGAAGAATTAAAACTCTGGGACGGTTTAGTGCAGAGAGGGGACATAAAAAGGGCACATGATGGAGATATCCCAGTAATGAATTGCACACACAGAAAGTAAATCTGGCACTTCCACTTAGCCTCTCTTATAATACAAGAACCAGGGGACTTGTAATGAAAGTGAAAGGCAGCAGAATGAAAGCCATTAAAGAAAATAAATATTTACACAAATGCATAATTAACCTGTGGAGTGGATTCCCGCAGGAGTGGAGTGAAGCCAAGAGCTTAGTGGGGTTCAGGAGAGGATTAGATGTTCCTGTGGATAATGGGAACATCTGGAGTCGTGGTGGATGGCGTGGGAAGCGTGGAGGGACTGCAGGGACAGGGAGTGTGCAAGACCCTCAGGAAAATGGCACTGGCAGCACAGACCTGGATCAGGGGGGAGAAAATGTCCAAGGGAGGAACTTCCATAACTGATTCTTTCACTCAGGTAAGTTTGTCGCTTATTTCTGGAGCACTGTGCTGGGACAATAACAGTTCTGTGCTCATTTTACCCCAACTGAGCCAAGAAAAGAGGTTTGAACATCGGGGGAAAACATATCCAGAGCAAATCAACTGTTTCTGTCTTGTGCAGTTGTTATCCCAGCATTCCTGAAGAAAGGCAGAATAAATGAATAGACAGATTCCATCTTTGGGAAGCAGGTGAGCTTTCCAAATCAGCTGATGTGGTGTGTGCTGGAGCTCTGTGGTGGCAGCACTGCTCAATGCCTGTCCCTGATGTTTGCCCACCCACTGCTTCAGTGTACCACCTCTTCCTGAGGTGCTGATGTCTGAAATCCTGCAGTAACACAATTCCTGCACACAAACGTTGTCCACAGTTCATTGACTTCCTAAAATAAAGCACTTTCCATGCCAGGGTCTCTGCCAGCATTCTGGAGACCAAGGATATTGATGACCCACATGACATTATTATTATTATTAATATTATTATTATTACTACTACTACTACTAGTATTAAGCCTATTTTCCCCTTTCCTAATAATAGTATTACCCAAAGCAGCTTCCCAAGATCTCTCCACCCAGCACATGCAGGGAATTGCTCCCTCCCAACACTGATGTTGTGGGAATGTAGCAGATATGTGGCATGTGGAAGGTGGATTTCCATTTCCATTTCATCCATTAACCTTTCCAGAATCTCTTCGAGAAGGTGCCCAGGGTTTTTTGACCTCTTTATTGATGGTCTTTGTTAACCCACTTGTCTGAGTAGGAGTTTTTTAAGATCAAAGCAGGAATTCCACCTCAGCACAGACAAGCATCCCAAAAGGCTTCTCATTCACACTCAATTGATTCTGTGGCAATCTTAAATGTTTCTCAGCCCATTTCTTTGTGACCTGCTTCATTCCAGGTGATGTTTGAAAGCTCTGAGGCTTGACAGAGATGATGTGAAGTAGGTCAGGAGCTGTCCCACAGCTGAATGTCTGCACTGCAGTTTGTGTTACTCCTCAGGTAGCACAATGCCTGAACATTAGCAGTTGCTCTAAAGCAAATAACTTGGAGTAACAAATTGCTTCTTTGGCAGAAATTAAGACAAAATCTGACTCATAAGTTTAAAGTAGTCTTGATTTTATTCTGCAGGGTTTCCCTTTAAGGTTCAGAGTGCTAGGGTAGTTAGAAACAAGATTTTCTTGGAGCTAAGAGCTTTCCCTGAGCTTAAAATGTCCTTATTTTAGACACAATAAGGAAAACTGAGTGAAAACTCCTTCCACACTTCTTGTTTGTGACCCGTGCACCTGAGGCATTGGAACAGACCCTGTGAGGACCTTCCCAGCACAGAGCTCCCTCCTGTCCTTGCTGGGTGTCCCATCCTCTTTCCAAGGAAGTGCTCACCCTCATCCTGCCTGGACTGGCTCCCCTTTGCATTCCCCATTGCAGATATTTACTGTTGTTAGAAACACACTGTCAGTAGATTTTTACTATAGTGACTCGGCAAGGCAGAGGCCTTGTCAAGCCTCTGGGGGGGGAATGATACCTTAAGATTTTAAATATTTCCATCCATCTGTACCCCTGCAGTTCTTTAAAGGTGCACAACTCCAGACTCCACACAGTGTCACTGCTGCTCCCCCATTTTGGGCACACACAACAATTCCTCTCCAGGCTGGCAATCAAGGACACCTCACTGCCTCAGGCCCCAGAGATGGAAACAAAAGTGACTTGGGGGAGCAAACCTGGGGTAAATGACTTCATTACCTGGAGCTGTCATTGGGAGATTGACCCCAGTGTGCAAATGAACCAAACTTATCAAAGTGTGAAACCCCGTGACCCGTGGTCCATTTTGGGGGTAGCCCCCATTTAGGGCTTTGTCTGCCCTAAATGTACCTGAATAATTCAATAAATAGAACTGCTTTTTATTCCCTTAACTCTGCCTGCCCTCTGTTTTCAGATAGCCCCAAAAGGGATCACCATGTATGGAATAGGTGCCTTTAAACTCCAAGGAGTTGTGGTTATGGGCTGCCACAAGCAGCCCAGCACCTCCTCATGATGAGTTCTATTTGTTCTGGGCTGACGTTGTCTGAGGGAGCGTGTACAGCTCAGAGCTCCTTTGGAGCATTGTCTTCTTCAAACCCATCTTTAATGTGCTCTTTGTTTGAGAGCTCCCTTTGTAATTTAGTTGAAGCTGAATTATGAAAGGATCCTGATCTAAATGAGTCACCGTCCCACTAGAAAGAATGTGACAAATATTAAATATTCTTGTGTCGCTCGCAGATCTGAAAGCAAATCCATTCTTTCCCTTTAATGCTGTTCCTGCCTTTGTATTCTGATGATTCATCCCACATTATGGTGCCAAGTTTTCTTCCTCCTTCCCAAAGCTAACAGGTGTTCCTTGGATTTGCCTCATCTGTTAGGAGTCACTGTCGAGTGCAGCTGGAAATTTTCCATTCAGGAGCCCCTGCACTGGGCATTGTGCACCTGGGACCACCATTCCCAGTCCAGCCCAGCATGGAGCTGGGTCTGGCTGGCCAGGGCTCGACAGCTGCTGCAGCAGATCCACATCTTAGTCTGGGCTGGATTTACTGCCCAGAGCCCAGGGCTCTGGTACCACGTTATGGAAATGCAACTGCTCCTGCCCTGAGATGGTGTTGGCTGTGGAGTGTGAATAAAAGGAGGTATTCATCCAAAATTGTTCTCTTTTCTAAAAACACCAGCGCTCAACAACAGTAACATCAACAACTGTCCTTAGGCGGGAGTTGGGGTTTTTTTTCTGCAGCTCAGTCAGAGCTTATTTTAATAAGGTTACATTGTCCAAACTCTCATCTTTTCAAATGAAAATGTTCTGCCAGATTGAGATGGATGAGTAAATGATTGAAAATCCAGTACACGTACAAGTTCTCCTCAGTCCTGCCTTTGGCAGGCAATGGTTCCACACATCTGAAACCATCACAGGCAGCAGAGCTCTCCCCGTTTGGTAGGAAGTGCCAAATGATGTTTGACAAATATTAATTCGATTCGATCGGATTGTAGCGCAATATTTTATTTGCAAGATGTTCAGACCTAATTAAAAAGTATTTTTGACTTATTAAAATACCTTGGAAAACATCAGCCTTCTTTAACTAGAAACTGATAAACCAAGAAGCCAGAGCAGTCATCCCCATTTTAATCTGATTCTGTAGAAGTAGAAATTGTTGTAATGCTGAGTAAAGAAAGATTAGGAAAAAAATATTTCAGTGCATTTTCTATTCTGATCTCTGGGTTGGTGCTAATTTGAACATATTTCAATTGCTTCTGAAAAATTATCCACATTTTGTGACACTGATCTTCTGACAAAAATATAGTTTTTGCTATTGCCTGTCATTGTAACATTTCACCTAATTTATTAAAGCTGTTAGCCCCTTGACGTATATAACATTTTAAAGAACACACAGGCAAAGTCTTGCCCAAATTCCTCTTTTTTTTTTTCTTGGAAAAAGAGACGTAGATGTATGGCAGAGTTGGGAGAATTTTTAAGAGTCAAGGCTCGATGCACAGAAGTGGCTGGGGTGGCACCACTGCTTTGGAAGCTCTTTTCCAAAATGAGACCCGTGACAAGGTTAATTAGAACCAGGAATGTCTCAGTGTGGGTTCAGCACTGCTGAAATGTGCTGATTCAGGTGAGAGCACTACAGGCTTCCTACTACGGCTGATTATCTAGACCTTAATTATTATATAAATCAATTCAGGATAAATAAGACCTTCTTGGTGTAATGGCTCGCTGCCATTTGTGATTAATATTTCATTAGGCACGAAGCCATCAAAGCACTTAAGCAGGTGCTCAATTTTAGCCACTTTAGTCAATTATATTTGGAATTAGGCATATGCTCCCAGGCTTTGCTTGACTGGACTGTTCCCCAAAGCTGAGCTGACCTTTACCTTTGTCATTAACATCACTGAACACTTCTTGTCTCTGTACCACCAAGGATTAAACACAAGAAATTCGCTTATTCCGCTCACAAACAAAATTTTGTCACCATTTCCAGGAGAGGGCTGACTATTTGTCATCCTTCCAGATAGTTGAGAGGATGCTTTCCCCAAAGCCTTGTTTTCCTTTGTACCCTTTGATTCTCCAGGTGGCAATCACATTAATACACTGAATTATCAGCCTTTAGAGACTCAAGCCAACGAAATGCATGTGCTACATCTTTTTTTTTATTCTTTTTTTTTTTTTTTAGCAAACAGATCAAAATAATGTTGTAGCTTTTCCACAGTCCAGCAGGAAAATCTCACCATTAGCTATTTCATGTGCTGGTTTTGCATCACAAACAGATTTTTTACACCTCTTTTAATTACTTACTTCTGATTTGCCAGTGTTTTGAAAGATAAGTAATCAAAAATCGTGGGGTAATAATACCAAGCTGAAGTCTGGGACCAGTTTTCCATGTTTTTCCCAACCCTTTGGTGGTGGGATCTGTACAGGAGAAGAGGGAATGAGAAAGGATGGATGTGTCAGAGACACATTCAGTTGTGAGACGAGTTTTTGAGCTCAGAAAAGTCTTATTTGTGCTGACATTCAGTAAAGTTTCTCTATTACCTTTCTCACTGCAGATGAATAATTTCCAAAGCCCGTTTTCTCATTATGGATCTAATTTTGACTTCTTTATGCTTTGGAACATTCCAGTGTTGCCACATCTCAGTTTCCTTGATTTTCTCTCTTCTTTCCAGGATGTTGTAGGAGAGGCTTGTCCTCCACTTGTGCTCCCACCCCCCGTGCTTCTGCTCTGCATCTGCTGTCCCAAAGATGTAAAAGTGCCTTTCAGGAGACGCTCGTTAAGGATATGAACCCTGATGTCCATTTTAAAAAGAGAGTGATGTCCAGAAAAGGAGAATAATTGCTTCGTAATTGTGTTGTGGGGCTGGAAAGTGAAACACAAGACCCAGCTCAGGTTGCAGATGGACAATTTGGCCATTAAATGATTTCACTGAGGTCACTGATGGCACTTGATGGGCCAGGATGTGTTTGCTGCAGCATTAGTGGGTTGGAATCTTTCTGGGAGGAGGATGATTGCTTTGGGAAACTTTGCCCAGTTTTATTTGTGAGCAGCAAAATCACCAGAGAAGGTCAGGCAGATCTGAAGGAGTTGCTGGTTTTCATCCAGTGGAGAAAGAAAAAGGGGTGATCTGGAATTCCCATAATTTGTGGGATATCTGGGGCACTGTTGTGTGCTGAAGGCTTTGCAGTCTGAAGTGAAAGATAAAATATTTTGTGGTCAGCAAGGAAAACCTTCGGCTTTCATGGCAACTGTAAATATTGCAGAAATACCAGTCACAGTTTTCAGAAGTGTCAATCTTCTGGAAGTCATGTCCATGGTGAACAAGACTGTGGGACTTTATTAAGTCACTGTTGAAATGTATTTGATAATCGGAATGAATTAAAAGGTGGAGGCTCAAGAGGAGAAAAAGAAAGTAGGAAATGGTTTAATCTGAGTGAAGAGTAACCAAAGAGGCAGGTGGTGAGACCTGGATTAGGTGGTTTATTTTGCTTTTTATTCATCTGTCATTAAATTGTGAAAGAAGTGTTTGATAATTTACCAAAAGTTTCTGAGTTTTATTTGGATTTCATGAGAGGTTGTATATTCACGTACTTTAGACTTCCACTTGTGAGACATTACACAACTTAAATGTCTGAATGGGGTAGGTGACAGAAACAGTAAAAAAAACTTCAGGTGATTTGTGTGAGACTTCAGCGCTTGCTTTAAGTACACCAAATACTTTTTTCTCAAAAGACATGAAATATTTGAATTCCGTAGTCCATCTGGCAAATGTCTGGCATTGTGTTATTTTGTTATTTTGCTGTTGATGTATCATTTTTATGATTGGGGAGGGGTTGAGAGGTAATTTTAGAGCTTCAGTTGATGATGTGAGCTGATGTTTCTTCATTCCCAGCTGCCGCAGAGCACAGGCAGCCTGACTGAATCCATCCATCTGGAGAGGAGGGAAACTCTGCTGGATTCCAGCTCACCTTCATAAATTCCTTCCTGATAAAATCAACCCAGAATTCATGAAAACCAATGGGAAAATGGAAAACTACTAGCAAAAATAACCCCAAATTTCCCCTTTTAGTCAATCCAAGGCAGAGTTTTGAGCTGGCTCTGGTGCCCACAGGGTTTGTTCCTGCTGGGGACATCGATCCTTTGATATTCCCATCTCTTTGTCTTCCTTTTTCATCCCTGAACAAAGTCTTGTGTTCTTCAACTTTGACCAAAGAGATTGGCAATGGGACAGGAGGAATAATCTTACCTGTCCAAGGCCCATTAATACTCACAAAAATATGCTTTAAATGAGACATTTATACAAATCAATATACATTAAAATGTATGGGGAGCCAAGGCAAGCCAAGCAGAACTTGTTCTTTAATCTTCATTAAAAATAAAAGATTAAAAATTCATCTCTTCCTTCCTAAT
The DNA here is from genome assembly GCF_963662255.1 of Cinclus cinclus. Taxonomy (NCBI): domain Eukaryota; kingdom Metazoa; phylum Chordata; class Aves; order Passeriformes; family Cinclidae; genus Cinclus; species Cinclus cinclus. The sequence goes on from NC_085055.1 coordinate 2,688,649, forward strand.
GCAGAGAGGTGTGCTGAAGGGAATGTGACCCAAAGTTTTAATGGAGCAGCACTTAAATTTTATTATCTATACAAAAAAGGATTTTCAAAGTGGAAAAAAAAAAAAAGGATAATACACTTTTTAAAAGCAGCAAACAAGCAAACAAAAGCACTTGTGGTTTGGTTTATGTTGTAATGGAACTGTATTTTTAGAGGGAGACAGGTTGTGCTTGGAAGAATTGGGATTTTTAACTGTGGGCAGGCTGAGCTGTGTCCCCACAGCAGCATTTCCCTTTTGATCTCTGCATCTGGAATGTGCTGCCTTCCACACCCTGGGCTCAAATGTTTGGACTCAAATGTCAGGGAGAATTCTGCATAAATAGGGAGATTATATGGATGGGGAGAGGAAAATAAAAGGGATTGAGGGGAGGACTGGGGTGTAGTGAGGTCCCAGGCCAGGCTGGACAGGGCTTGGGACAGTGGAAGGTGTTCCCATGGCAGGGCTTTGGAACTAGACAATCTTTCAGGTTCCTTCCAAACCAGGCCATTCTGTAATTCCCTGAATAAAAGCAGGATTTTGGTTTCCATTCCACTCTCTGTAACCCATTTGGGTTACATGTTTTTTCCCTTTTGTTTTTTTTTTTTTTTTTTGCTGTCCCCATTGACAGGGCTGTGAATGATTTCTGCCTTTGCTGTGTCACTGCAGTCACCCTCACTGCCAGCACCCCTAGAGCACCAAAAGCAGAAATTAATCCTTCTGGGGGCCCTACAAGGAGCAGAAGAGGACTGCAGCTCTTATTTTCTTTATTCACACTGAGTTTTAAAGTGTATTTGGTGTTTTATGTATGATCAGCTGAAGTGCTTTACATTGTTACTGATCTCACTTTTTTATCCCAGCACTCACCATGGGCATAAACAGAGTGGAGCTGGGCTTTCAGCTCAAGGTTAAGGACCTTTTGTACCTAAAAGCTCCTACCCATTTGTCCAGCACGTTATTTGTTCTTGCAGATAAACTTCTTTCTTCTTTCCCATTTCTCAGGAGTTGCAGCAGTTTGCAGGAGTTCCAGGGTGAGCGTGGAGAGCTCGGTGTCAGAAGGGCAGGAAATGCTTTGCAGTGCTGAGCTGGAGCTGCCTTCCTAGGAGTCGATTTTCTCCAGAGATTCAGGCTAAAGAGAGGGTAGAGAAGCCATGCTGGCCATTGGGATAAATCCTCGGGAACTCTGAGGATTAGAACTGATTACAATCCTCAGGAACTCAGGGTGGAACTTCCTCAGAAGTTATAATCCCACTGACACAACAGGGAGGGCACGAGGAGGAGGAGGAGCAGCAAAGTTTCCCTGGGTTTTTCAGGCAGGAAAACACTTTCACCACGAGGTCGAGTGGATTTACAGCTCATTTGGGTCCTTAGGTTTTGTCTGCTTGGAGCTTGATCCTTGGGGTTCGGGAGTTGGAACAGACACATCCAAGTGTGGTCACTCCTTTCTAGGAGAAAGGAGAAAAGATTTCTCTAGGAAATCCTTCCTGGTTTGGATTTCCTCTGCCTATCTATTTTAATTCCAGGTTTCTTAATTTTAAATTCATTATTTGATACAGGTTTTAGAAGCATTAAACCTAAGGATGCCACAAAATGAAAAAAGATGTTCTGGACATATTTTGCATACAAATGGCCAAAGCCGTCAGCACATCCCTTCTTTTATGCACTGGATTAGTTTTCAGGTTTTTTTTCCCTGTCAACAACTCAGGGAAAAGCCAAAACTTTTTTTTTTTTTTTCCCCCCAGTAAAAGACAGGCTTGGACTGTCACTCTGCTTCTTATCCTCTAAAAATGCTAACTAAAAGCTGAGCTAGTCTGGCTCTTGACAGGAAACAGAACTGAGCTCACCCTGTAAGGAAAATGGATGGAAAATATCTTCTCTGAAGTTTTGCTGTGCCCAAGATGTCCCTGCTTTAAACTTTTTAACTTTATCAGCTGTCCCTGCAGCAATCTCAGCTCCTCATCCCTGAAGGCTGAGGAAAATCAGCCCTCGTCACATGTTTTGGATCAATGGATTAGATTTGACCCAATTATTTTCTATCCTCCAATTAGCTGCCCCCTGAATGTTTGGAGAATTCCCGTGGAAGCAGCAAATGCTTCCATACTTGCAGTGATTCTCTTTGCAGGTGAATTGGGGTGATTGAGGATTTAGTGAGCCCTCACCTGGGTCACTGCACTTGTCTCATTAACCCATTTTCGGGGTGAAGGTGCTGCCTGTGTGTGATTTTCCTATCCCAAACCCCAAACCCAGTTCTTCCTCCTCCCTCTGGTGGTTTTGGTGCTGTCAGACACCAACCCTGTGACTGACTGCTGCTGCCACACGTTCCTCTTATTGTGATGGTGCTGTCAGCTGAGGAAATTCAGGGATGGACTGTGGGATCAGCACCAGCCTTGGTGTGTTCCATGGAGTGAGCTCCTTCCTCTGCCTCATCCTGCTCCATGTCCTCCTTGGGGTCTCCAGCCCCTTTTCCCTCCTGCCATTATTGAGGGATATGAGGGAAAAAGACAAACTATTCCTGAAAGCTTTGAAAATTCAGCCCCTTCCAGGAATTTTTCTGGAATAGCTCCACTGGGCCCTTCATTTCTCAAACCCAGCCAAGTGATTTTTTTTTCTCCTGTTGATTTCCCCAAGACTGAGGAAAGGTCAGGGAATGTAAACATTAATAAATGCCATGGAAATTACTCTGGCTTCTCTGAAATCCAAAGAGATTCAGACTATCAACGTCTTTTAAGGGTTGCAGAAGATGGATTTTGAGCAATTAAGCCGTGAGTAATTGGATATGTTTTTCTTCAGAGTGAAGAAATGTAGGTGAGTGTTTGCTGAGAACTGGAGCAGAAAGCAGAATGCAAAACCATGGAATTCCCCTTGAATTTGGTCCTGAGAAAGGCAGGTGGGCTAGACAAGCTCTGGGGGTATAAATAAAACTCAGGTGATTTGCATGAGACTTTCAGAATTTGCTTTAAAGACACTAATAGATTATTTTTTTTTAAAACAAAAAAAAGACATGAAACATTTGATTTCTGTAGTCTGTCAGCTTATCTCTGCTTAGCACTCAGGGTGCAGGTTGGCAGGGAAATGATGCTTTGCAGTGTATCTTGGAATTTTTTTTTTTTTTTTTCAGTAGGGAATCAGATCCTTCTCAGTGCAGAACTTGCTCAAACTTGCATTTATATATAATATTTATATATACAAATACATAACAACAAAAATATGTAATATATATAAAATATATATAAAACACACCCACCCACCCCTATATAGATATATATAGGGTTTTTCCTTAAAAAAAATCTAACCCCAAATATAAAAATGACAACTATAATTCGAGAGCCACCATTCCTTTCAAACTGTTGTGCTGAGTGAAACTAAAGTCTGTGAATATGAAGGGATTTTATTTACTCCACTGTGTAACATTTGGCTACTACTTGACACTGATACCCTCAGTTCAGTTACAGCCAGTATTGGGGGAAGGAGAAATTTTCACATCAGATGAATTTTTGGAGTGGTGAGTGGTCATTTGTTGTCTGGAATTTCAACTCGAGGATGCTCCTTGTTTATTGTTTTCCATAAAGGAGGCTCTGCATGAAGCAATGTATTAAAAAATAGTAGCATGGGAATCGAAAAATTAATAGTCGTTTTTATATATATTAGCAAACTGTGACCATATGCATGAGGGGGCAAAATAAATTTCAACATTAAACTGCTCAGCTAAGTAAACACAATTTTCAGCATCAACACAAAACAATCCCTCTAAAATCAGATAGGAATTTTTGGAAGAGGGCAACAGAAAAAACCCTGAGATTGAGATGTTTTACCTCAATTCCTTCAGAGAGGCTTGAGGGCAGCAAGAACAGGGAACTTCTGCATAATTCCACACGGAGATAACGCAGGAGGAAGGAGGCATTGGAAAACATGGCACTTATGGACAGATATTGTATTTCCTTGAAGGAAAATGTTCCACAGCATCCTAAGCCCTGTGGTAGAAAAGCCCAACATATTTTGCAGAAAATGTAGAAATATATATAACTTTATATATATATATATATATATATATATATATATATATATATATAAAATTATATATAGTATAAGTTTATATGTAGAAGTGGAAATGAAATTAAACTGGTGGGACTCTGTTAAATACCACTGAGGAAACTCAGAGCAGTCATTGCATTTGTAAAAAAATTAAACTAGTGCTCTCTATTACGCACTAAAATATAGGGAAAGTTACTATTGATGAGAAAGCCTGGATTGTTATGGATAATAACAATAAATCAGGAGTGTTAAGGCCCAAATTTCATTGTAGGTTTGTCAGTGCTAAGTTAAAATTGCATTATCAGTGCAGTGTGAGCATCCACTTGGAGTGTTGCATACCACTTCTTACACTTACTGTCCAATTTAATACCCAGCCTGGCTGATTTGAAATGCACCTTCAGTTAATTAATTAGTTCAGCATTAAGATCATCTCTGAGAGCCAAAAAGTTCCATTTTGGTGTTAATCACGGTGTAGCTACAGCTTTTTAACTTGGGCTTGGTTTTTTTTGGTTTTTTTGTTAGTGGACATTCAAGAGCAGTGGAGTGCTCAGTAGTGCAGAGCGCTCCCAAATTCTTCATTTAATCCAAACTCATAATTACCTAAAATTCACACTGAAGGCTAAATACATAGCAAACAATGTGGCTGGACAGGGCTTAAATTGGAAACCAATCGCAAGACAAACATTATTATTTACACTTTAAAATAAAAGCCTCTGTTCAATACCATTATTCTGCTGTTTTCCTGCACTGTAATTTCTCCTGAAAGATTTTTGTGCTCTACGATTTCGCAGTGCTCATCTTCCTAGTTAGATTTTTAAATTTTCCTCTAGATTAACAAGGCTCATTTTGGCCTGAAGTTATTATTACTTTTTGTTTTTTTTTTTTTAAGTAAGTGGAAATTTCTCTCTGAATCCTGTGGTTGGAGGAATCAATTTGAGAGCTGGATTTCTTTCCCAGTTTTAAATCTGGCAGGTCGATAATAGTGGGTTACAATATTTTAATATGACACAAAATCAGCCAGGAGATGAACTCGGTGCTGCTGATCCCACTGCCCTGGGCTGAGCTAGGGCATCGCATCTGCTGGAATTCCACAGGGATCAGTCTCCCAGTTAAAAACAGGAGTGCTGGGACCAGTTTTTGGGAGCAGAATGTTGGTTTTGGAGCAGATTTTTGGGAATCAATGGTTCTGTGGCCACGGGGCAGCTCCTGCTTCTTCTCCGTGCCCTCGCCATTCCAGCAGGGATCTCTGGGGAATTTTTTTCTGTGGGTTCCTTCTGGAATCAGTGCTTTGATTACCTCCTGTGATTTCACACAGTTTGAAGCCCATCTTACTGTAATCTTGGTTTAACAGCCTCTTCCACACTGGTCAGGTTTCCAGCTAAGCAGCTCTCCCAAACCTCATTTAATGCTTTTTGTCTAAGGGCAAAGCAAAAGATTTTGCCAGCCTTGACTGTGAGATAAATGGCTCAGATATTCCTTTTTGTGAGAGATTTCCCAGGATTTTCACTCGAATCTTATCACCATACTCCCTTCATTTCAAAGGTGCTGCATTAGTTTATGGGTTTTATTTTGCTCTGTGCTGTCTGCTGGATGCAATCTCCCCGTTTCTTCCTTTGTTCAATTGTGATTTCACATCTTGTGTGCCTCTCAGTTCCCAGCTGGGATTTTTTTTTATCTAATCACAGAAAGATCTGATGTTTTCAGGAGCACTGCTGCTCTTAAGGAACAGCCAGGAGGATAACTCGATTGTGTTTGAATGTATATTTACCACTTCTGGGGGTATTATTTTACTGAACAGTGATCCAGTCTCACCAAGACTTCAGAGCATGGTAAATTACGAACTGCCCGCAGTCTGTGGGCTCCTGTTTAATTGTTTGCAATTTGTTGAGGTATAAAGTGCCTAAATACATGAGAGAGAAGTTGTTTTTCTTCTGCATTTACTCTCTGAAGGAACAGTGGGGTGAAACTCAGCCTTTAATTTTTAGTCTAAAAACAAGAGTTTATTATAGACTGGAAAGCTCAATTTTTCTGAAGGATACAGACATTTCCCACTGTGCGATGTCAGAGATTTGCACATTCCCACCCTCATGGAAGCTTCACTTTCTGCTGCCTCAGTCTTGTAAGCAGGCTTCAAGAAAATTCCTTTATTTAATTAGTTTATCCTCCACCTTTCAGCACAGGGCTGGATGAAGTTGAGTAGATACCTCAGGAATCAACTCTGTCAGTATTTTCAGCCTTCAGAAGTTCAGCTTCTGCTGCTGGGCTTTTTTTTCCTCACCAGTTTGCCCAGCCCTGTGGCTGAGTGGAGTGTCAGAATACAGGAACAGGGTGCGAGGCTCTGCCAGGAGTCCTGCCTTGGCATTTGTGATAAAGCTGAGCAAGATCCAAAGTTCCCTTCCCTGGATACCAAATCCTGCAAGCCTGGAATGTGAATCCTATTTTTTTTTTTTTTTTTTTTTGTGAACATGAAAACTCTTATTATTAATAAATAGCTTTGCAGGTGACAGTTCAGCTCAGCTCAGAGATTCTGTGTGAGCTGCTCTTTGTTCTTGCAGCAGCTCCTTCAGGAAAGCCTCAGCATCCTCCACCCCACAGCTCTGCATGTGGAAACTACTTTTCTTCCACTTCCAGCTATCAAGAACATTTTCAAACTATTGCCCTTCATGCTAACCTAGCTGAATTCACCTCAGGAAGGAGATGGGTGTGGCTTTTGGGGTAAATAAGATATAAAGTATTCAGCAGCAGTGTGGATCACTGCCAGCATAAAGAGAAACACATTGAAACCAGCCCAAGACCAATTCAGAGAGTGACTCTATTTTGGAAGCTACATTTTACTTTTATTTCCCATTTTTCCTGAGGTTGCTGGCACTTGGTGAGCCACACACATTTAAATTCTCAACCACTGCAGTAGGATGGGCAGTGTAAAGAAGGCAGTGACTGTGTTTTGGCAGTTCATTTTGCTTTGTCCCATTCCTCTGGACTGATAAAACCAGCAGAGTTAGACCCGGTGGATAATGGGAGGCTCCACTGAGCAGATGTAGCTGGATCCTGATACTTAAAGAAATGACAGAACTTAGTGAGTAGGTGAAACAAAGCTTGGTTGGTGTGATTTGAGGAAGCTGAACTGGATTTGCCATAGATTGCACTAAAACTAAAGGGGTTAATTTGATACCAATATGCAAATGTTCGTTAAGGGTGAGGGTTGAAGTTGCTCCAGCAGCACTGACAGTGTAGGTGCTTCTCCCATATCTGCCAGCTCCAAACTGCAGCCTGGCTGTATTAATGTCAATCTCAGGACATCTGGGGCAGCAACAGCCACAACTCTGGGTTTAAAATGAGATTTCTTCCCCTTTTTTCCCCTCCATTTCAACCATGCGAGGAGCACATGGATTGAGGGAAGCAGTACTTCCTGCCCTCTACCAATAATTTTGTGTGGTTTGTGGAAACGATCTGTGCTTTAGTAAGGAATATTTTTAGAATGGAATTTTGACTCTCCGTAGTCTCTTAATGGAGAGAAACAATTCCTGGTGAGGGATTCTCTGTTCCTGTGCCCACGTGAGTGTTCACATGCAGCACAATCTACATGTTCAGGAAATAATCCTCCCTTTGGACAAACGGAATGGCAGTGACACAGGGGTGTTGTCTAGGACTAATCCAGCATTTATTCCAGAACTCTCTCTCAATTATCATTTCAGTTTTGTTTCCATGAATTCTGCCTGCCTGCAAATAGGATTTGCAATCCTGAGCCAGATTTTAATTCAACAGAAATCACAGTGGAGGTAGCCACAGTAGAATCACAGCTTTTTATTGGAGTAGAAAGTGTTGCAAGAGTTTCACAGCCAAGCCGAACCATTTGTTTGCTGTTTTGTAGTCAACGTTTTATATCCTCTTTTTACTACAGGCTGTTCATTTAAAAGAAGGGAAAAACTGGTCATGGAGTGAATGCCAGAGGTTATCTGCTTCCCTTGAATAGGAAAGTGGTTTTATCTCCATTAAAAAAAAATAAGTTGGTGTAGAAGCCTTCAGGTAATCTGAGAAAATCAGCCAGGAGTTGGAATCTGAGGCGAAGGAGTGGAGCAATCTGTGCTGTTAGACTGGGAGCTTGGCGTGGACGTTGCTCTTCCTCCAGTTGTATCTTCCCAAAATAACAAGGGAATGAAATGTTTCCTGAAATGAGAATCCACTGAGTTGGAATGCTGTGGGCATCCAGCAGAAGCGGGCTCGCTGATTTATAAATTCATTTCCAGTCCTGCTGGCTCTGAGGAGAGCAGATCTGCAGCTCAGCTGCTGCGTCGTGGGCTCAGCCCTGGGCTGTGAGCAGCCCCTCACCTCTGAGCTGCAGACAACGCGCCGCAGAATGAAACGGGAGCGGGTGGAATCCCATCTTTTATATCTCTAGAGATTTGCTCAAACAATTTACGAGGATTTTTGTGCCTCATCCCCCCCACAGGAGCGAGCTGGGGACGTCCTGGGCACGCGGAGAGGTTGGGGTGAGAGAGATCAGGCACAAAGCAAATGTTTGACCCTTGCAGGCTGCTGAGACAAGGACTGGGGGGTTCCTTGGCAGCAGGCAGAGATTTGGGATAAATGGTGTGGGTGCCTGGGCTGAGCTGGGTGGTGGAGATTGTTGGGATTAATGGATCTGAGGAACGGGGCCAGCCAGAGGTGAGGAGCAGCTCTGCTCAGCAGAATGAGTTCTGCACTAACAGATCCCAAATGGAACTTGGCAGGGCTGCTGCTGCCTTTTTCTCTTTTTGGATGGGAGAGGATTTTAATCCCTAAAATCACAGTGGGGGGGTTGGAATTAGATGATAATTTAGGTCCCTTTCAAAGCAAGCCATTCAGTGATTCTGTGAAGTTCAGTAGCTCATTTTTATCTCATCAGACTCTATTTTATTTTATTTTATTTTATTTTATTTTCATTCCTTCTTAGTAGCACATCCATCACTCCTCACTTTTGGGAGTTCTACACATTTTTTTTTCTGGGACAAAGTTGTGGTTGATTAGGATTGGGAAGAGAGGTTAAGGCAAGGTTTGCTCAGTTCTGGCTGCAAAATGAAGCATAATTATTTTTTAAGATAATTTCATATTCCTGTGCAAATCAGTGCTTAGAAATCTCTTCCACGTTGGACGATGTCATATTTCTGATGGACCTCTGTTTACTGTTCATTTAACTCTGATTTATCCTGAAAATCTTCACCATTTTCTTTTATATCATTGCAGGGAGAAAGTCACCAAAAGTATTGAAAATTCTGCTTTAAAGTCCTGAGCTGCAGAGACTCTCATAATCAGAACCAACATTTTAATGCTTTGCTATTCCATCTGAATATGTCTCTAATCATAATATAATCAACTTTCCTGCTTGCACACATGATTATCATTAATTTTTGTTCATAATTAAGAATTTGGCATAGCAGAAGTGTTTCAGATTCATGGAAGTGACTAAAGAAAATTTTATTTTAACACTTTTTACTAACCAGTGAGTAAAGGTGGGCTACTAAAGCCACATGATTTTGGGTGGTGAATTTCAATTTTCATTTAGCAACTTGCTTTTCTGCTAAAATTCTATTTCTGGGGCTAATTCCAGCATTATTTTTCTGGGTTTTTTTGTTTATTTTAGTGGGGGGTTTTTTTGTTAGTTTGGGTTTTTTTGGTGGTTTTTTTTGGTGTTTTGTTGTTGTTGTTTTTTGTTTGTTTGTTTGTCTTTGGTTTGGTTTTTTTGTTTTGTTTTTTTTTTTTTTTTTTTTGTTTTGTTTTTGGTTTGGTTTGTTTGTTTTTTTTAAACAAAATTACGTCTGGAATGACTTTCACCTGCTTCTTCAGATCTATCTTGGGGTCAGTGTGGGTGGAAATGAAACAGCAGCAGGGGGAGGGATGGGTTGATGACCATGAAATAAGGAAAAGGAAAGCAAATCCCTCTCTGATTCCTCCAGGGTCTGGTCTATGTTGCTCCCTCACATTTTAATCACACTTGAAATTTGGGGCATTGCTTATTTGTAGCACCTTTGTTCTTCACTGACTAAATAATATGGGATTGATAAAAAGTGGTTTTGGAGGGGAAATCAAAAAATGGCAGGAGAAGAACAGACATTGAGTTTTACCTGTTATTATTCACTGCCTTTCACCCAAGCCCCAAAGTTTCAGGAAATTCTGTCTGCAACCTTAATAAGCCTCGAAAAGGATAATAAAAAAGTATCAGGTGTTGGCAGTCTGTTGAGAAAGCAGGTGGCTGCTCCTAAATCTAATTCCTGGGGTTTTATGACGTGGCAGTAAAAGTGGGAAGCAACCAGCATCGCTACCCACAGAGTTGGAATTAAATTCAGATTTGTTTCAGCAGGGCATTAATGGGGTTCCTTAGAGACAGATTCTCTGGCTTTGGGTTTGGGAAATCATCTGGATGGGGGTTTTTGAGCTCTGACAATATTTTGCAACTCAAATTTTTACTAATTCAATGTATTCTGCCCAGTAGCTTGTTTCCATATCAGATTTCCCATTAATTATTTTTTTTTAGGCCTTTTGTAAAATCGAAGGGGAATTTCCTTTGCCTTCACTCCTCATGTCTTTACAGTTCACCTCTAATTATTTAATAAGTACAGGCAGCTCTGCTGATTTTACCTTCTGGAAAAGCTATTTTGAAAAGATCAGTTCCAGTTTCTCCCTTCCCTGTAAAGATCTTAAACATGTTAACACTGGAATTTTGAATCAAAAATACCAATTCACCATTAAAAAAAAAAAAAAAAAAAGAAAAACAGCACGAAGATGTGTCACAAAATTCTGAGCTTGTTGCTTCTTTAAAAGTTATTTTGAATTCTTTAGTTATGGGTTTGTATTGAGAAAACCCATTTAGGGGCGTCCATAATATTTTTTACAAGTGTAAAAGATTGAAGTGGAATAATCAAAGCAGGAATATTCCCTATATTCCCTGCTGGTCCTGCCCAGCCCCAAAAGCTCAGGTACAAATTGTGTTTCTGGGTTCCCTGATGGATCCATGGGTATTTTCTCACCTTCTGCATATTTTTCTTTCATTCGATTCCCTTATTTCAATATATTTTTGTAGCTTATCAGACAGATCCTTTAGCACTTTAGTCAACAAGCAAATAATAAAGGTTTGGTCATAGAGCTCCATGAAATTCTTTGTGGATTTCTGATGTTGTGGCTGTTTTCTAATTTTTTGGGGGGACAACTGAAGCAGTGCCCTTCAGAGATGAGCATTTGTATTTTTAGCTTTGGCCTTCTTTAAGGTAGAATTATTTGAATTGTTTGCCAACGTCCAGTTAATTACATGAGCATCTCCAATCATTCCTGCATTCTTGTCCTCGTACTTCCCAGTTTTTAAACCTCTGAAAATAGCTCAGGAAAAAGCCTCAGGAGTCAGGAAGGAGCAGGGAAATGGGGAATGTGCTGTAAAATAAACCAGTCCTACAGTAACAGGGGTGAGGTGAGTGTAACCCTGCTAAATATTAACCCAGGCATAAACTGGTCTTTTTTAGCTGGCATCTCGCTTCAGTCAAGGATTTTAATCTGGTGCCTAGAATGCAAAGACTTTGCATGGAGAAAGGAAAGAATGAAAGCTTAATTATGGTATTATTTTAGGAAACAAAATGAGCCTGGATGCAGAGATGTGCATCCCCACTAGGGCAGCTGACCATGGTAAAATCGTTTCTAAATTTAAAACACAAACCAAATGTTCACAAACCTGTTACTTTATGCAGACAATTTTAAAAAAATCTGACTTTCCCTTCTTAATTTTACTTCTCAGTGCTTAATTTGGGCCTAAATATGTTTAAAATGAGCATTCAGTTTTCTCTTTTGTTGTTCCAAACTTGTGCAATGGAAACAAACCCATTTCCTAGTCCTAAACCAGGCAAGAAAAGGGAGTGGATTTATCCTCAAAGGCAATCCTTGACTTTCTGAAAAGATTGATGAATCTTCTGTCTCAATATCTGGTAGCAAAGAAGATCCAGAGGATAAAATGGGCTCTTACTTTAATTTCTTTTCTCTTTTCTTTTTCTTTTGTTTGTTTTTTCTTTTTCTCTACTACAGAAATACTTAAAGTGTGCAAAGAAGTTAATTTTAGCAGTAACGCATTATTAATTTTAATTATTTTAAATAATGTTTACCTGATTAATAGAATTATGATCCCCTGCCATTTTTAATTCTGATCAGAACTTTCCCATTCTTAGAAACCAAGCATTTTGGATGTCGCATATTCATATTGTGATCATATTCACATATGATCACAAATCATCCACATATTTTGGATGATTTGGCAGAAATGCTTGCCTGGTTTGGTTCCTCCTGCCCTGAACATCTGGCCAGTTGTTCATTGCCATCGTTTCTTTAATTCCTGTGTGAATTTCCAACACGTGGAGAGGAGGCAACTTCATCTGGATTTTGATGCCAGTCATGTCAATCCCTGGCCTTGGGTTGTGGGATGGTTTGTGAGAGGTGAAAAAACCAGGATTAATATGAATCTTTAAAGAATTGATTAGGAAAAAACAGGATTAATGGGAATTTGGGTGTGTTTTGGGGGTTGTTTTGCCATTAGAAGGTGTGATACAACATCAGCGTCACTGTTGTTGGTCCCCATAATTTGGGAAGTCACTCTGGACATGTCACCACTGCCTGGGGTAGCTGAGACCTCCCAGTGCCCCTGCAGGATTTGGATTTGGGGATAAAGATTCCATCCTGGTGGATCAGGTGTGGATTTCCTGTGTCTGAGCAAAAGGAGTTTCTGGGTGGGAATTCGATAAATGGCTGAGCAGATGGCAGCTCCAACGTGTGATGAACTGATCTGCAGTGATTAAGACAAGTGTAAAATTGGATTTTGAGCATCTTAAAAAGTGCACGGCTCGCTTACTTGGAATTTCATGCAAAATAAGTGTAAGTTCTGTGACAATTTGTAAATTTGGCTGAGGGAAAAGCCATTAATAATCTTGGTGGCTGTCTCACTTCTTGAGGGATGCAAATGGTGCAGCCTCCTGTGGTGGCAAAGGCAAGGATTTACCCAAGGGCTTTGGGAAGAGAACTTTTAACCAGCTGGCAACAGGAGCTAAAAATGAACTTTCATACATTTATTGTGTAAAACTTTACTTTTAGCCTTGTGTGAGAAAATAAATTGTTTCAAAAGTCAGTGTTATGTGAGAAATGCACAGAGTGAGGGTTTGGTCCCTCTGTAATGTAGAGTTTAAAAGTTAATTAATGTATTAGTGTGTATAATTAGTTAATTAGGGTATTTGAATCTGACAGTTTCTTACCTGTGTGATTACACAGAAGGGCTGGGTGGATCTGCAGTTGTTAACCAAGTTTGCCTTTTGGGTTCAACATTTTTTTCTGTCTGTAGACTTCTGAATTAATTTTCACAGCTTCATTGAGAGCTTCTGTTGCTTGCACCCTTCAGAGCTTGCCTAAAGGGTTGCTGCTTAATTAGAGCTGAGTTACATGACACAAACCCCCAAATATCAGCATTTTTGGGCCTTCCAGCCATTGCCATTAGGTACTTTTGGAAAATTCCTGGATGGAACTGCAGCTCCTGCAGGGAGAACAAACCTGGAGCAGCTCTTAAAATTCTGCCTCATGAGTGGCAGTGATTGCAAATTCACCTCAGAGCTGCTGCTGGATATTTGTGCTGGATATTTGTGCTGGATATATTCTGGATATCCATCCTGGCTATTTGTGCTGGATACATTCTGGATATCCATCCTGGATATTCCTGCTGGGTGTTCCTGCTGGATATTCATATTGGATATTCATGCTGGATATTCATGCTGGATATTCCTGCTGGCTCCTCTCTGAACAAACTATTCCAGCAGATATTATCCAGGGGAATGCTGAAATAATATTGCAGTCAACACAAATCTTACCTTGACCTTTTTTTTAAATTCTTTCCCAAGCCCTGAAATACAAATGTAGCCAGGCTACAGTTTGGAAAGTCAATTATGCAAAGCATTAAAATTGTGGGTTGGTGCATTTTTTTTTTTTTAATAATTTTTTAGTCTAAAAAATTTCCTGTAATCCAGGCCTCCCATCGCCATCTGCAGGGACCAGTTTCCCAGTTTGGGAATGGGGTTGGGAATGAGAGAGCCTCTGCCTGAGGCACTGAGAATATCTGCAGTGACCCAAGAGCTGCTGAGGGATGTGGGCTTGGAAAGAAAGGGCTGGTGATGAAATTTTACTTCAAAACCTCTCTCAGAATTTAGCCAGGAAGGACTGAGCTTTCACTTGAATTGTTCAGCTAAACCCCATCATTCTCACCTTTATTGCACAAAGTCCAGATTCCAGATTTTTATTTTATTTTATTTTATTTTATTTTATTTTATTTTATTTTATTTTATTTTATTTTATTTTATTTTTTAATTAGTTTTCAGTAGTAATCTTGTTACAGGCATTTAAATTAAAACAGATTATGGGAATGCTGAGTTCCTGGCCCTGTCCTGTTCCCTGAACACTTCTTGGACCATCACAAGGCTCAGGTCCCTGTCTGGTTGAATCTTGCAAACCTCCAGGGATGGGGATGAGTTGCCAAGCAGTATTCCTTCAATAACCAGAAAAAAAAAATCACACCCCCCCCCCCACCCAAATAAAAAAGTGCCATACAAATGTCTCAGTTAAATCATATTTTCACTTTCTATTTAATTTCATACCTGTGGCCTTGGAGTGAAAAGGAAGCTGGAAGGGTTTGGCAGAAATAAATTCCTTAATCTGGTTCTAAAATCCCGAAGAAACAAAGAGATGAGGAAACTGGTGTAGCTTGACATGCCAGGAAATGAAATGATGGCAAAATACACATATTTGAGAAAAATACCTGATTTTATTGTGCTGCCGTCCTAGAAAAGGCGGAACAGAATGAAGCAGTGATCATTTGGAACCTGTTATTCTGCATTTTGCTCATACAAAAGCTGTTGGCTGCGTGCTACACAACATTTACATCATTCACCAATGGGAATTTGAAAAGAATGGGTTTATTTGGAAGTGATATTTGCATGCGCACTCATAAGTTTTTCTTGCGGAAAAGAAATTATTCTCTTTAATACACGGGAGAAATGAGCTGAGTTCCCACCAGCATCTGTAGAAATGGAGTTCAAAAAGTCCTTGTGGTGTAGGAGGAGATTTGCATCTCCACAGAAAACAGGGGGCTGTGATTTCCCCCTTTGTTTAAGGCAGTTCTCTCTTTGCTTTGATTTTCTCTCCTGTAATTTTATTTATTGAATTTTCAGCTAATTTGGTTTCAAAGCAAGTGTGGTAAACAGGTGGAAAAAATACCCATAACTTTTGCCACCGTGAAGCATCTCTCACATCCAGGAAATATTTATGTTCTTAAAGAAGATAACGTTGAATTTTTTTTTTCTTTGGAGAGCCAGGAAATGATTCTTAAAAATGAAAAACAAAACCCCAAACCCTTTGTAATGAGATGTATCTGTACATGTTGCATGGGATATTAGACAATAATTTATCCAGCCAGGAGCGTGTTCACCTATTTTGAGTTTATGAGCACAGATAGACTGGGAACAAAGCTCTGCCTTCTGAGAAGATAAGTGCTTTTTAGAGCTCTCTGGGCTCTCTGGGGTTTTAATTAGGGATTTTTATAGCTTTTGTATACGAGCTTCTTAGACCTTTTTACTTCAAAATAAAATTCAGATTTTTTGTGTCCTCCCTTGATCAATTTTAAGGCCAACAGTGAAGGTGGAAAGGATCTGTTTCTAAATACTAATGAGTGCTTTTCTAAAAGGAGAAGGAATCTTCGGCAGTGTGCGTGGGGAGGTGTTGAGATGTCTGTAAAAGGCTATTTGGTAGATACAAAAATAATTGTAGAGCATTTGTAATTAACAGAATTATTTAATTATGCTCCCAAATTTAGGCCTTGGCTGGTGAATGCTGCATTGTGGGATTGGTGTTCCATGCACTCCTCAGGCTGGAAGTGAAGTGTGTGCTCAAAAATAAAAAAGAAGCTGTGGTGACAATTTCTTAGCTGAAATCAGCCCAGGGGTTTTCATGTAATCCAGCAGCCATGGCTTTAGTTTTATGCTTAAAATGATCTTAATCATCTAGAAAACACTGTCTGCATTAGAATATTTTCAGCTTTAAATAATCACTGAAACATTGTGATCAATTCTAGTCACTGTTTTAAAATATACATTCCGTTTTAAGTATATTTTCTATCCCAATATCCAGAAAAGTGGATCTTACCCCATTTCAGCTGGCCTGAATAACACTTTTTCAGTCTTGTTCACTCTGTAGTTTCTGGGAGGCTTTTAAGTTTGTTTTGCTTTGCACTGCAAGGAACTCTGCAACTCAAATTTCTGAAGAATCAATCTCAGAACTGCTCTTATTTGATGTTTTCTCTGGCCCTCTGGAGAAAAAGGAGAGGATGCTGATGGGACTGGTTGGAAAAATGGGATCTGTGGGGAAAAGAGAAGGGTGGCAATAGCACAGAGGAGCTCTGGAGTGACTTTTCATGGATAAAAAGCACAGAAGGTTTAACACCTGAGAGGATGAACAGTGAAGAATGAACAGTTTAAAAATAAACACCTGGAGAGATTTTATCAGGTGAACATGCTGGATAAACATGTGGATGCATCCCTCAAACTGGGACAGGGTGGAAGATGAATTGGGAGCGATTTTAAAGAAGGGGAGATGGGGAATAGATAAAATTTTTGATCTATTTAATAAATAGATAGGTTTAATAAAAGGTTTAATAAATTGCCTTTCACCAGGTTAGGGTTAGGGATGTGCCCATGGATTTCCTTCTTGCTGTGCTTGGTTGCAGTGTTGGTTCAAACCTTGTGTGACCCACAAAATCCTTCTCAGACACGAACCCTGGACAATCCCATCCCAAAAAATTGTCAAGAGCTTTTGGTTTTGGGACATAGTTGAGCTCATCCCATTTTTCTCTGTGTTCAGTCCTAACTTTTTAAAATGAACCACCCAGGTCCCAAACTAAATGTTTCTTATGTTTTCACCTTACATTAATCAACCCCTAATCTTACAAAGAGAAACCTCATTAGCTGGGCAATGATCTAATCTTTAGAAACCCGAGTTTGATTGGCGTTAATTACACTTTTTTTTACTTCAGTGCTTAATGAGCTCTGCCTCGGTCGTTCCGTTCCTTGGCCTGGGATCATTGTCAGAGTGATAATTGTACAATTACTTTGTCATGCTGTTTATCTCTTTTCTGTGTTGACAAAAACCTTCCATTTCTTTACTAATCCAGAAAATTCCTGGCTCTTGAAGAGGCATAAGAAGTCAATGACCATTAAAAAAACTTGCTGGAAGCCCGTGGAAAGAGTCTGTTTTGACCTTCCTCATTTATGGTGTCTCTATTTAAGAGCTGTGCTTGGCACCTTCAGTTCCTTTTTGAAAAGAAAGTTGACTCATCATCTCATGAACAGACTAAGCCACTTGTTTTTTGGCAAAATAACAGCTAAGTGACTACACAGTGAATTTATTTGGGTTAATTTTTCCCATTGTTATGATCCATCCTGTGACATAAAATACGGAGCAGAGGCAACAGAGAAATGGTTCAAATACTGCAGAGTTTGGATAAAGAGAGATTTTTGCAGCTTTATTCCATGTGTGATTTGAAGATTCCAGAATTAACTGCTGTGCATTGCTGAGCTTTCTGAACTTCAGGAAAGATGTTGTTCTACCTCAAAGGGGATTTTTAAAGCAGATGGTGAAAATCTTCACCCTCTGACCCTTCCCTATCAGTTTTCCATCGTTTCCATCTTCTGCTTCAGCTTCATGACTTGGTTACCAGTTTCTTCTCTCAGCCACAGATGCTGTCCAGCTGGTTTTGCTTCCCAAGATTATTTCCACGTCATTTTTGTAGGTTTAGTTGTGTTTTTTCTGCTGTGGTCAATTGTCTTTATTGCTGGGGACATTTGTAACTTCACACGGTGAATCACAGGTAGAGCTCAGGTTAAGGTTTCATCCATGAAGCAGAGGCTGAGCCCTGAGTCTGTCTCTGGGCTGCCTTGGCTCCATCCAGGTCTGTCCCTGTTCCTTGGGGAAGGGGGGAAAGGGAAGGGAGAAGGGAGAAGGGAAGGGGAAAGGAAAGGGAAATGGAAAGGGAAATGGAAATGGAAAGGGAAAGGGAAAGGGAAAGGGAAAGGGAAAGGGAAAGGGAAAGGGAAAGGGAAAGGGAAAGGGAAAGGGGACACCTCCAGAGTCGCCCAACTGCAGCAGAGCTGCCAAGGAACAAGAGCACTGCTCAGGCTCCTTTGTTCATCAGTCACAGTTCTGACAAGCTGCTAACTCACTCTCTCTCTGAGATCCCTGCATCTCCAGGCAGGAAAGGAATGACAAATCAATGACAAATCACTCTGAGTTCAGGCAACAAGTTGATCAAAGCCTCAGCAGAGGGAACGCTGAGGTTCCTGGGGGTGGTGGGAACAATCCCAGCCTCCTCCCAAAATATCTTGTCAGCTCAGCTTTAGTCAGGCTTTCAAGCCCTCCCCACCCGAAATCCCGGCAGTCCAAGGAGAGAAGCCTCCAACATGAGTTTGTTTGACATCAAAGGCTGAGCTCCCACGTGTGCCAGGGCACTTTGCGTTCGCCTCCCCCTTGTGCTGCTCCTGCCGCTCTCTGTGTCCCTGTCCCTCTCTGCAGCGATGCTCTGACTCACTGCTGCTGACTTTGAAACTTCTAAAAACCCAAAACTTTACAGCTTTTCCAAGTGCTCGTAACTTGGTTTTTAATGCTTGTGTACAGCCAGGTTTGGGCTACGTAAATTCTGGAGTCCCAGAGTCACTTGAGTGCCGATCCACATTTAGGAGAAAATGGCTTTTTTGGCGTCCCTTGGCAGTCTTTTTTTATGGGGATGCTTTGTCTTTTTTTTTTCTTCCCTCTTGCTCGTGCCCCACAGTGGAGGAGACAGCAGTAATACCCTGTAAAATAGAGAGAGCTGTTCGATGATGCTAAGGAACAGGAACGATTTCATTGAAAAATTCACCTGCTAAGGGACACTCAGTGTTTTATTGCTGTAGAGCAGGAACTGCAAAAAAAGCCACATGGTGTGCCCCAGTGATCACCCACTACATTGTGGAAACACGGGATCCCACAGGTGCAGACTGTTGTTAGCAAATATTTGTGAAGGTTTTTTATAGCAGTGTAAGAAGACTTTAAAAACAGCAAGTGTCTGTTAGCTAATAAAGCATTTATCTTCATTTTTTATGGATTCCAGTGGCAAGAGATGAGACGTGCACGTACTGGTGTTGCTGTCAGTACCAGTTTGGGTTCTTATAGCCTGTAATTAAACTTCTGTGGAAAATTCAAACCACCAGAGTGAAATTTGAATAGCTCTGATATTTCGGTAAGTTATTTTTAGCCTGGAGATGTCAAAATGTGTATTTGTGATTCCAAAGCAAAGAGGATATTCCTGGGAAAAAGCTCTCAGTGTTGATGTGTTGAGCACCTTTGAGGTGATGCAGTGTCACATTTTGGTGTCCCTTTTATTGGTGGGCAGGACAGGGACTCACACTAGAGATTCTCCCTCTCTTTTCAGTGTTTGCTGTTGCCTTGACTCAGAATCCTCCCACACCAGAAACTCATCTGACTGAGCAAACCAGAATAATTTCCTTATTCGAGTGAGTATTCCCTTTCTGGGGTAATCCTGAGTATTAAATCCCGCCAGTGTTTTCCACATGAAATAAAGGAGTAGTCAGTGTCATAAAAACATGAAGAAAATCAACATCTAAAGCCACAAAACTCAAGTTGTGGACTCCTGTTTCTCTGCTTGACCTTCCAGCAGCAGTAAAAATGCTGTGTCATGAACTTACCTATTAAAGCAATTTTAAACCACATTAGAACTTAATGAAATCTGCTCAGGCCACTTATTTTTTCGTGTATTTGCTGTGTATCTAATGCCATCTTAATTAATTTTACCCTTAGACTGAATGGGTAATGCAGTGGAGGGACCATGAGGTGTGACTTTGTGCCACAGCACAATTCATTTTCGTCTCACTGCTGTTAAAGTTTGATGTGTGGAGGTTTAAATATAGTCCTGGAACCCTCATACATTGAGGATAAAGAGTAAGTTCTATTTTTTATGTTAAAACAGGTGATTATAACACATAATAGGCATGCTGTTGAATTTGTTATTTTTATAACTTTACAGAATGCCCAAAATTCATTTCATAGTTTTAGTGGCAGGTACAGGAATTTAGTTTGCAGTGCTCAGTTCCTTGCAAAGTGTTTATCCAGGGAAGTACAGCCCCAACATCCCATCATTTATTAGACTGCAGCCAGCAGTATCTTGGAATTTACCTCTTTTTAAAAACATCCTGTGTGTCCATGTACTTAAAGATGAAAATTCATTAACTGTGTTGTAAATCAAGCTTTGATATTCTGAAAATCCAGTCCAGGGATATTTTTTTTCTATGCCACAGATTCATTATTTCAGTATCTTTTTTCAGAACAAAGCA
Source organism: Cinclus cinclus (assembly GCF_963662255.1). NCBI lineage: Eukaryota > Metazoa > Chordata > Aves > Passeriformes > Cinclidae > Cinclus > Cinclus cinclus. The sequence goes on from NC_085055.1 coordinate 2,709,117, forward strand.
ATGCAATAGTAAATCAGCATTTCCACAGACAGTTCTTGATGCTGCTGGCTGCAATTTCTGTTTAATCACATGAATCAAAGGTGTGGCAGTGAAACTCCAAGTGACAACTCAGACTCATTCAGCTAAAAACCAATCTGTTGAAGAAAGAGGAGAAATCAAAGAGAAAATGGGCATGAATTGCACTGAAATAGCAGAACTCCATAATGATCAGCCTGGTTTCACATTTATTGAGCAAACAGACATCCAGCTTAGCAGCTCTAAATGCAGGAGCAGCAAAAACAGAGCACGCCAAACACTCTTCATGGGGAAGGCAATGAAATATTTCTGGGGTTTATCCACAGAGGGCCACTCCTCAGTGATGGAGTGAACATTCTGTGAAGCACAGTTTCGTGTATTTCCAGTCAATGGAAAAACCTGACACCTAAAGCAGAGCTAAGGTGCAATTGAAATGTTTGAATCAAAACTTGCTGGCCCCAAAATGCACGAGGCCCAATTTATGCACAAAACACCTTGTGTTTTGGGACCTGTGGAGGGGATTCTGTGGTTTGTGGAGACTTTGGGTTTTTGGGGCATAATCCTTCAACTTCCTGTAGTTGGGGAAGTCTTGGAACTGAGCCCTCTATTTCCTCAGTCCTGCTCCAACCACTGGTTTGCAGTGTAACATAAAAGATGAGAAATGGGAGAAGTTGCAGCTCTGGGAATCACAGGATGGTTTGGGTTGGAGGAGATCTGAAAAATCATTCTTTTCAAGCTCCTGCCATGGCAGGGATATCTTCCACCATCCCAGGCTGCTCCAAGCCCCAGTGTCCAACCTTGGCCTTGGGCACTTCCAGGGATCCAGGGGCAGCCACAGCTGCTCTGGGAACTCTTCCACCTCTACTCTGCTTTCCAGCAAAACATCATCACAGTGTTGGACTTGCTGAGTCTGTGGGACCTGTGCCAGTGTCCATCTTCAGGAGAACTCTCCAGGTCCCACATTTCTCTTCTGGATATTGGGTTCCTTCACCTGAGAGCAGGGCAGCAGTTCAGACTCTGTCACCTTTCCTGGCCCAACACCTCATGCAGCCACTCTGTGTTTCCACCTCTCACTCTTTCTGGTAAAAATCTCACAGGTTTCAAAGCTCCACCTCAGTTTTTGCCTTCTCTACGTGCAGGACAGGGTTGGAATTGATTGAACAGCACTTGCAGAATCATTTTGTGGCTCCTGACCTTCTTTGAAAAGGTTGGAACTGCAGCCAGCCAGATATTGGTGAGCATTCTCTGCATCATTTTTATTTAAAATTTTCCTTTCAGTCTTATTATTCTCTCTCTGTGGTCTGTAAGGCCCCAATCTGTCTTTAATTTCTCTGGTTTTGAGGGATTTCTCTTTCTCTTCTCACTGTATCCATGATGTGCTTTCTTCTTTTGGAAAAGCTCTGTGTCATCCTTTCCTGCTGGGATTTTGGAATGTTTTTCCCATTTACATTTCTCTCTTTCAGGTCAGTCTCCCCTTACTGGAACAGCAGCTCTCTCCAGGCAGGTAAAACAATTTATCCTTCTAATAGTGTTGCAAAATACTTTTATTTTCTCATGGCATATTTAAATATTATCAGCTCAAAAAAATGTCTCAAGCACTGTGTGAATATACAGGTTGCTAATGGATAATGTTTATGAATTATCCTCAATTTCTTATGTACTAAGCCAAGTCCAATTTACTTAATTATTGGTTAAATCTTACTCTAACTGTGCTACATTTTGGGTCTTTGATTAAACTTTTATAATAACTAATTGCCAGCCAAAGAGAAGGAAAATTCGGTGTTGGAAAAGTAACAAATTGGATTTTTCTGGGATAGTTTTCTTGTGTCGTGTGTGGTTAATCCTGTGAAATCACTATGAAATTGCCATTATTATTCTTCAATACAGTGCCCAGAAATTCCTTACTACAATCTTTGCAGGTAATTTACCCCAGAGAAAACGGTGGTGTTAGAACACGATAAAGTGAAATTTCTGTGAAATCCAGTTTCCTCTTGCAAGCCACTCTCGCATTTGTGGGGCTTGGCATGGCAGCCAAGGTTTGGGATTTCTTATTTTAAATAAAAGTGCCCTTGACCACAATATCAAGGAAAAATATATAGGAGCAACAATGCAGATAAAATTATCTTAATTTTGCTGGAGCTACGGCAGGTTTTAACTCACCCTGAAGCTGTTTTTTGAGACAGGTAATTTCCATTTAAATAAAGACAAACTTGTTTCTTACAAAATGCTACATGTGAAATGACAATGGGAAAGAAAAGTATCAAAAAGATAGAAAATTCTGCGAGGAAAGAATGAAAATGCTGGAAAACAGGAGTTTGTTTTGTTTGGAATGGACCAGCTGTGGCTGCCTCATCCCTGAAAATGTCCAAGGCCAGGTTGGATGGGGCTGGGAGCAGCCTGGGATGGTGGGAGGTGCCCATGGTGGTGATGATCTCTAAAGCTCCCTCAACCCAAACCACTCCAGAATTTCATGATTCTGTGGAAATCACCTTTTTTAGTGTGTCTTCAGCACATGTGAGCTCCTAGGTCTCCTCAAACTGCAGCTCCATTGCATTCACTTGAAGAGCTTGATTGCTGCAATCTGCAGGTCTGCACTGGAAGCATTTTTATATATCTATATATATATCTATATCTATATATATATATATTCTGGTTTAAAATATAGTGTCCTCAACAAAAAAAGGAATAATGCCTTCATTTCAAGGTGAATAAAACACAAATTTATCCTGATTTGGGCATTGCTTTGCAAGAATCCTGCTAAAATCAAAGCAATTGCATAGGGCAAAAACAAAACAGGGAAGCAAGCCCACAAAACGGTAAAATTGCTTAATTAAAGTGGAAAAACAAAAGTTTGTGGCATAACAGAGCCCAGTGTGATAAATATAAATTACAGAGCTGCAGATGAAATAAAATCAGTTCTCTGTTGTTCCCTCAGAATTTCCTCAATTTTTTTTTTTTTTTTTTTGGTGTGTGGGATTTGGGCTGGTGGAAGGGAATGGTGATGCCAGGGTAGGCATCTCAGATTCCTGAGGATGAGGAGAAGGGAGAGCTCAGGTGACAACATTCAATTTTAATGTCAGGAGATGAAGCTGAGCCGAGCTCCTGTGTTCCCGTGGGAGTGAGGCAGGATCTCAGATCCCTGGGTGTCTTGGGGGATTTTCCCACCTCCAGCCTTTCCCAGGGATGCCTGGCAGGATCAGCCGCCCCTTTTCCCAAACTCCCAGCAGGTTTGGGGCTGGCGGAACAATCCCAGGAGTCTGGAGCATCCCTTCATCCTGTGTGCAGGGTTGTGTTTCCTGCAGAGGTTTTTTAAAGGATGTTTTACCCTGGCACTTTCTGGAGCACATTGGATGGGGTGGGGCTGCTGTAGGTGCACGGCGAGGGAAATCTCCCCACATTTTGTTCACATGGCAGCACTTGAGGGGTACGTGTTGTAATTTGGAAGCTTGGATATGAATTCCTGAGGCTGGAAATTCCAAATGCTGGAAGGGGAAGAAGCAGGGAGAGGTTTTCCAGCCTGTGCCAGCCCACAGCAGCCATAGCCAGCACTGACCCTGTGACGCCTTCCCCACCCAAAAATCATCTTGGGATTTTAGGTGGGAGCTGGATCTGGAGCAGCCCCTGTGTTTGGTGGAGTGAAAATGTGTTTGCCCAGCACCTCCTGCTCATACTGCTCTGTGAAATGACAGCTTGCAGACATTCCATGTAAATGGAATTATTTTACTATGTAAATATGGGCAAATAGGGGCAGGTTTTTGTCATAAAAAAGTTTGGGCAGGTAGTGGTGTCTTCTGCCATAAATATAGGAAAGAAGTGCTGTAAATCCCTCCTTTATCAGAGGATTTGCTTCTGTGAGCTCCCAGCTGTGTGTGTGCACTGTCCCATCCATGACCCTATTGTCTTCTCCCAGGAATATTTTGGGATCAGTGCCCAGCCCTGCCAGAATGAACTCACAGTTTGGGGCAGGGTCTGTCACTGTCCCCACCATCCATCCCCTGGACCTGTGGCTGTGCTCAGGAATTATTTGCCTGCCTGTAATCCCTGAAATTCCCCAGTCTCTGTGATATTCATGGCTCAGGATGTCACAGGTGTCACCTGTGACACAACTCAGCCTTCCTGGCACTTCAAATCCCTCTGACTTCTCTTCCCCTTGTTCTCTCAATTCCCTGCTCTCCACCCACAGGGAGATTTAACTGAGATGTTCAAGCATGAGGGGGTAGGGTTGAGGGCAGAAGGATTCCTCAGAGGTCGAGGTATGGTGCCAAGAAAAGAGGGGAGAACATGTTTCTATTTCTGCCTTCTTGTGCTCTGTCTTTAAAAATTCACCACCAAAACAACCTATGTTGTGTTGAAACATCTTTCTTTCTTCCTTTCCTTTCCTTTCCTTTCCTTTCCTTTCCTTTCCTTTCCTTTCCTTTCCTTTCCTTTCCTTTCCTTTCCTTTCCTTTCCTTTCCTTTCCTTTCCTTTCCTTTCCTTTCCTTTCCTTTCCTTTCCTTTCCTTTCCTTTCCTTTCCTTTCCTTTCCTTTCCTTTCCTTTCCTTTCCTTTCCTTTCCTTTCCTTTCCTTTCCTTTCCTTTCCTTCCTTAACTTCCCTTCTCTTCTTTCCAGAGAGACTTAAAAGGGAGGAGAACAATGATCTCGATGTGAAAATGAAATAATGGAAATTCTGCAGCTTCTGCAATATTGATAATTCCCTTTCACCCCACGGAGAGGATGGAGCTTCAAGAGTTGTCACATTTAAATTTACCAAGGGCTGCTTTCTGGGCAGAAATACCCAGCGTTGCTGTTTCTCTTTTGGTTTGTGGTATCTGAGTGGTGCTTTTGCAATGTGAGGATCACATTTCAGCACTCACAAATGTCTGTCCATATACCTGTTCATTTTAATGCACTCCACTTTGAGCTGATTTTCACCTGTTAATTGCAGCACTTCTAGATGCAACCACAAAACCACAGGATTTAGATGTGAGGCTGCTTTAAATAAACCCCAAAGTTACCAAGTGTCTGCTACCTTGGAGCAGCCCTCTAAAGTAATCTGTATTTTCCATATTTGCTCAGAAAAGCTGTGAGGAACGTGGTAGAAGATTTTTATTTCAGTCTTCCTAATGATTCATAATTAACTTTGAGGGAAAACGATATTTTTAACTTCAGATTTGCATCGCACGTCAAAACTGATCACTTACTCGTGTTAGAGCTCTGTTACCAAAATCCCACAAAGACAGAGGCTGTTTCCAGTCCTTGGTTTTCTATACCTGACTCCACAGATGGGAAGAGGGGATGGAAGCAGTGTCTGTCCTGCAGCAGGGACACTGAGGTGTGAAGGACAATTCAGCACTGAGTTCTGCTTTTCTTGGCAATTACATGAACACAAGATATTTTAATTCTCTATTTATACTCGAACAACAAAATTGGCAGGATGACCATCAAAAAGCAACCCCAACCATAGTCTTGACCCCATTAGAGCCATCCAGCAGGGGAGGTTGGGGTGGATATTGGGAAAGGATCTTACCCAGAGGGTGCTGGGCACTTCCCAGGGAATGGGCACTGCCCTGAGGCTGCCAGAGCTCCAGGAGTGTTTCCACAGGCTGGGAGTGTTTGGGCTCTGTCCAGGACCAGGAGCTGGGCTGGATGGTCCTTGGGGGTCCCTTCCAACTCAGGAAATTCCAGGATTCTTCTATTCTGCCAGTTTTTGGCTGCAGACCTGAGGCTCAGAACCACCGTGGGGTCCATGAGTTCGAGCAGTGGAATGCTGCTTTGATTCTTGGCCCGTGTACCTGAACCAAAGGTAACACTGCTGTAAAAGAACCACAAAAACAGCAGAATGTGTCAGGTTTTGGTGCAGACACAATCAGTTCCCTCTTTAAAGATGCACTTTTAGGTCAGGAGGAGTTCACATGCTGTGCTTAGAGCATGGGAGAGACACAAAGCTAATTTATCACTTATTTGATTTATTCTCTCGCACTGAAATGAGCAGATTGAGTCCAGAGGAAGAGTGGAGCAACACAGGGTTTAATCAACCCATCTCTCATTTCTGCTTGAGCTCACTTCTGATTCTCTTTTTTAATGCTGACTGCAGATAGTCTGCTAAGTAATAAAGGGTTGTGTTGTTTAGTACAGAATTGTTCAAAAAAAATTAAATCCTGCCTGGATCATTGTGCACATTATTATTATTTTGAATATTACAGGAGTGTCTCTCTCGATGCAGATAAATTAAATTGCTTTCATGTATAGAAAACATAATTATACTCCACAAGGGATGGTGCAGTAAACACCATGTTTCAACACTCCATATGCATTTAAACTATTGATTAAAGATGCAGATAATCTATTTTTCATCATTTTGTCAGAATCACATTCCTTCCCAGGAATCTGGGGCTTCTGCATGTGCTCTGAGCTGGAGGCACACCAAGGGATTCCGTAGACTAAAATCACAGAAGACAACTGGGGAAATTATCAAAGTGGATTCTCTGAAATGAAAGCAGTTCCCTCACAATGGATCACCAAAGCTAAAGGAGGAATTCTCTGAAGTCAAAATATTTTGTTAAAAATATTTTTTTTAAATAATATTTTTATTTTTAAAGTAACTTTCATGGAGTTAAAATATTTTGTTAATATCTTATTGCTAAAATCTGGACATCTAGAGGGGAAAATGATGTTTTCTATATTTTTAGAAAACTGTAGTGGAGCTAAGGAGTTATGAGCCAATGGCTCACTGTTTAGTAAATTAACTGAAAAAATAACTGTGGAGTAATAATGAGCATGATATTCTAAGGATAGATGGCAGCAGTCCCAAAAGGAAAATTTTCAGCAAAATAACAGATAACTGAGAAGTGACACATGTAATTTATTTGGGATTCTAAAAAGCTCAAGTGCCTATTAAGAAAATTTAGAGTAATTACAGGGCAGGTCATAATGAACTTTCATGGTGTGGAAGCTGCTTAAGGAAGGAAAAAAAGAATGGAAAAATGGGATTAGCAAGTTAGAAACTGGGCTGAAGACTTAATTCTGGTTTAGTGTCTCATGAAAGTTTATGGCTTGGGTGATGTATGGTTATTTTTGCACTCAGGATTGAGATAACTGGGCAGTGAAAGGTCCTTGCTATCAATCAAAAGCAACTCCTCATTTTGATTTTTAGCAGCTTTACTCAATTACCAATAACTGCCATTCCCAGAAAATCTAAATTGCTGTAGAAGGGGAAGGTTTTTATGACCTGATGGATGGAGAATGTTTTCAAGTCTGCAGTTTACAGTGCTCCAGAGTACAAAATCAACCTTTATTTATTTGATTTGAGTATTAGGATGACAGCTGGTTTAATAACGAATTTGCATTTGGACAAAAACATATAATTAAAACCAACAACTTTAATGGGGAAAAGAAAATTATTTATGGCAGATCATGGAGTTGATGTTCTTGTCCAAACAGGAAATTCTCTGCTTTGTGCATTTTGTGAAACTTTTGACAGCGTCGAGCATTTAACGAGCTTGGTTCTCCCAAATCTGGGAGATATTGGGAGCTTGGTCATACTGGAGCTCTTCAAACGGTCTGGAAGGGCATCAATGAAATCTTTCCCGTGGTCTGAGCACAAGGAGATGCTTCACATCCCAGGGTTTGCTCCCTTTTCCATCTGCAGGCTGTGAATCCAAGGGTGTGCACACACAGGGGGCAGCGGGCAGAAGGTGTTTCCTGCCTTGGATGCACATTCCAAGGGCTGCCACGTCCTGGGGAAACTGCGGGGCAGTTGTCAGAGGGGTAAAAATAGGGAACAGTACAATGAGGGGCAGGAGTGTTCCAGAAAGAGCATTTTTGGTGAGTATTGAGGGAAAAAAAGTGTCTAAAGCAGAGCATGAGTGATGGGGAATGGTTTTACTGACAGAGGGTGGAGATGATGATGGGGAATGGTTTTACTGACAGAGGGTGAAGATGATGATGGGGAATGGTTTTACTGACAGAGGGTGGAGATGCTGCTTCACTAGTGATCGTCAGAGCCAGGCAAACATCCCTGAGGCAGAAACAACAGCAGAGCTGGTTTCATCCAGAGCAATGTCTCGGGATTTAAGCTCAGTTATGTTAACTGGGGAGACAGTTCAGCCCTGGGAGTGGTTGGAAGGTTGACTTTGAGGGTTCCCAGAAGAGGCAGGTGTGCTCTGTGGGGCAGTGGATCCTGTCTGAGTTTCTGCTCTCAGTCCACTCCAGGTTTATGGTTCCTTGAGGTGCTCCAAATCCTTTTAAGCCTGGGAATCTCCTAAACCCCTCGTTTGTTTATAGAGCTGCATTGTCACAGCTCTGCTCCTCCAGGCTCATCTGGGTCTTGGATGATTGTAAAAGAATTATTTAGGCTGGACCTTGACTTTACCAAGCTGCAAGTGCTGGTTTTGTCATTAATATGGAAAGGATTCCTTCACTATTTTAAACTCCACAAATTATTGATTTTTGTTGTAGCTTTGAAGGTGCTTCTCAGGCTTGTGGATCTTTTCAGGTTTAATGTTGGACAGGCTGAACTCCTGTTTGATATTGTGTGAGGTTGTGTTTGTATCTGCAAGGGTTGAACGGGGGGTGAAGATGTTCTATCAGTGCCTCTCAGGATGCTTCTCTTTAATGATGCAAGCTCCTTTTTATTTGATTAGAGACCCAGTGCTATCAAAACAGCCGTGCAGCTTTTATTACAGGTGTGCAGAGAGGCTGTTCTGTTCTGTTCCTCGGATGGATGAGTAGTTTCTTACACAAATCTCTCTGAACACCTTTATTCCTTGTTATTTTGTGAGGAGGCCACCCAGTGAGCTGTCCTAGTAGAACCAAAAGAAGCTGTTTACACGTACCTGGGGAAGGTGGGTTGATGTCACAACAATAATTAAATATGCTGATGTGATCTTAGGATCATTTGCAAGGGTGGAAACCGAGACTTCTGCTCCTGATGAGATCCTGCTGATGAATAATCAGCTCCATATCTCAGCGAGGTAAACACAACCTGGGGCTGAATGGATACCAGGGGGAATCCTTCATGTATTTTCATGAGTCTTTGTGCACGGGTGTTATTCTTAGATCCTTTTCCAGCAGGATTCCTTCCCAGCAGCACAGCTCCAGGCTCTCCACAGGCAGGCAAGGGCCCTGAGAGAGGGGCTGGGCTTGCAGCATCTTCATGGGTGGGCACTGGGCACAATCTTGGAATAATTTGAGCTGGGAGGGACTTCTGGAGATCACGCAATCCAACCCCACTGCAAGGCAGAGTCACCTGTGATGCCTTAGGATTTTAGCTGTTCTGTTTCCATCCATCTGTACCCCTGCAGTTCTTTAAAGGTGCACAACTCCAGACTCCACACAGTGTCACTGCTGCTCCCCCATTTTGGGCACACACAACAATTCCTCTCCAGGCTGGCAATCAAGGACACCTCACTGCCTCAGGCCCCAGAGATGGAAACAAAAGTGACTTGGGGGAGCAAACCTGGGGTAAATGACTTCATTACCTGGAGCTGTCATTGGGAGATTGACCCCAGTGTGCAAATGAACCAAACTTATCAAAGTGTGAAACCCCGTGACCCGTGGTCCATTTTGGGGGTAGCCCCCATTTAGGGTTTTGTCTGCCCTAAATGTACCTGAATAATTCAATAAATAGAACTGCTTTTTATTCCCTTAACTCTGTCTGCCCTCTGCTTTTAGGTGGCCCCAAAAGGAATCACCTGGAGCAGGTGACACAGACATGAGTCCAGGTGGACTCGGAATATCTCCAGAGAGGGAGACTCCAGGCCCTCCCTGGGCAGCTGTTCCAGAGCTCCATGGAAGGTTCTTCCTCATGATGAGGTGGGTTTTAATTTATGGCTGTCGCTCCACATCCTGTGGCTGGACACCATGAAAAGAGCTTGGCACCGTCCTCCTGACATTCCTTAGAGACACTGGCATGGATTGGTGGGATTCCCTCTCAGCCTTCCCTTCTCCAGGATAACCAGCTCCTGCAGCCCCTCCTCATCAGAGATGCTCCAAACCCCAGATAATCTCTGTGGCCTCCACTGGACCCTCTCCAGCAGCTCCTTGTCTTTCCTGAACTCTGGAATTAAAGCGATGTTCCAGGTGTGCCTCAGCAGGGCGGAGCAGAGAGGGAGCAGACAGAACCAGAAACAGCTCAAAACAGGAAGGGGAAGGAGCAGAATATGATACAAAGTGAGGAATAACTACAAAATTTCACAGCAGGGAGAGATCCAGCAAAAAATTATCCCTGCAGGGATGGTGGGGAAGCATCTCTGCCCTGGCTGGCAAATAATTGATAAAAAAATAATGTTTTGTAGTGATACTTTTAATATTAGGAAAGCAGCATTTTAGAATTGGGCACTCAGCTGCCACTTTCCATGGAAAAGATGAATCTTTGCAGTGATGCAGGTACAGGTTAAGCACCAAATCATCCAATTTTCAGGCCTGTTTCTGGAGGGGTGATAGATACTTGCTGACACAGCTTTCCATGGGATCTTATCCATACTAATCATTGCACTAAACGTTCAATAAGTAGAGCAATTTATCTCTTTATCTCACCCCCTGATGTGGGCCTGAATTCCCTCCCTGATGTGTAATCAATGCAGCTCTGTCATTGGAGTATAATGCAATTATGTCTAAATAGGTATTTTCAGGACATAATAAAAGCAGCTGGAATGGTAGAAACCATTTCTAAAGATCAGCTGATTAGGGAAACTTTATAAAACTTTGTTTTTCCTCTCTCATTTTCTTTTCCTACCTTGTTTTTACCAAGTAAAGCCCTCACTTCAGTCCCTTAAAGGAGATTTGTTGGCTCTAATTCTGAGGTCTCTACTAACAAAGGGTGTAAAAAATGCCATGAAATGAGAAAAAAGCCAGACCTATGAGTACCTTCTTAGTAACGAGTCTGTCCCTCACAGTGATTATAGCACTGGATTAAGTTCCAGTGATGTCCCAGTTAAGTAAAATATAAAATACGAAGGCTTCTTGGTATCTGAGAACCTTTTAAAAAGAATTGTTCATTTAAACCACGAGTTTTTGGAAATTCAAGTGTAGGGATTACTAGATGGGGTTACACCAGCTTTGCAAAAACGCTGGGAAGTAGAGCAGTATTTTAGTCACAAAATGTTGAAAAACTGCCAGAAAAATTCTGTTGCTTGAGGTTTCTGTTTCATCCTACA